>NC_062227.1:46399218-46702708 GCF_902686445.1 Sciurus carolinensis
GAGAATAGATGGGAACTGAGCACCCTCATCCATACTACCTGTGAGTCCTCAAGGGGACTCTGAGTCCCACAATGGTGAGGAAATTCCCATCTGCTGTGAACCCTCGACTGCCCTGCTCCTGCCACAGGGCCTGGCATGCAGACAGAAGCATAGGGTGAGGAGTGGACACGGTTTGTGTGAGATTGCTGACTGGAGGCCTCCGGCAATCTCTTGATGGGTAAATTGAGGCCTCCAGTATAAGTCAATGGATCTCTCTGGACCTCAGTTTCCTTTTCTGTGATATGGATTTGATATTCCCTGACTGTGAACCTGATTCCAGTGTCCAGTAAAGTCCTGGTATAAAATGGGTCCTCAAGACATGTTTGTCAATGAATGAGTGAGATGGGAGATTAGGAAGTATACATCTGTCTTTTACAGACTGGGGAAAGAATGTTTGTGTAGGCCAAAATTAAGCAATCAACCCAAGACCACCTGTCCAGTCATAGAGAACTAGAGGTCAGGTCCACTGCTGGTGACCTGGGACGAGGGAGGAGAGCAAGTCTCTGAAGAGGCTGAAAAGCCCAGTGCAGCCCTGAGGAGAGGGAGCAAGCTTTCCTAGTCATATGAGAGGCCAAAATTATAGGAAGCAGACTATAAGACTGTCTCCACCATTTTATATCTTAAGGAAGGGGACAGGGGAACACATTCGTGTGAGGTGGTGTGGGCCAAGTCCAGCCAGGGGCCTCTCCCCTGCCTAGCTGGGTAATGTGCATCAGACTTGGGGGAGGCAGGCACAGGTTTGTGATGTTTGTGTGTTTCTAGACGTATGTAGGGCTATATACACCGTCCTCACTGATCCTCAAGAGGCTCTGGAGAGTGGGAATTAGTGGGACTTGGAAGGGTTTTGTAGGAACGAAAGACAAGCGCCTGACATTATGACTTCCTGAATAGTCCTGACTCCTGTAGCTGATGGAGTCTCTGCTGTGTATCCATGGATTTATCATTTCTATCGGCCTCCTAGCAAATATTCTTTAGACTCTTTCTTTGTCTCGGCTAAGTTGGCTATACCCCATGGCCAGCAAAGTCAGCTGGGGAGGCTGAGGCCAAGAAGTGTTGGGTCTGGCCTCTCCTCCCTGGAATTTCTGCTCCCAGGCAGCTGTGAGCCTCACCTGAGGCTGGGTGCAGAGGCTTCCACCCTAGCATCACATATCTCTGGGGTGTGGGGCTGACCTCAGAAGTCCCTAGTGGCACCAGGAACATGGGTTTGGCAGAGAGGCCCGGCCAGTCGAGAGCCCAGGGTCCAGGCTGCATGAAAGAAGCAGGAGTAGCGAGGATATACCCACACAGGCCCTGCAGCACTGAACTGTGAACAGACACCACGCTGGAGGTGGTAGCTCTAGATCAGAGACCAGAATAGGGTCCTTCTGTCAAGCCTGTGGACTTCTGGAGACACTGGCTTCCTTGTTTATAAATCTAAGTGGGAGGTCAGTCTGAAAAAATTCCAACTGAAAACAGGAAGCAAGAATCAGAGTTCTGGATTTTAATCCTGCTTCCACTTGTTCCTCCTTTTGCCTGAAGACCAGGTGGGACCAGGTGGAGTCCCTGGTAGTCTCCTGAGGCCTGCTATCCTCATTTCCTTCAATTAGGGCCCAGGGGTATTTGCTCTTTGCCCAGTCCTGGTCTGTAGAGAGGACAGGAGAGAAAGAAATTCCCCCAGGCTGGGGGTAGGGGGTGGGCCAGGGACATTGGGATCCATGTAGGATTGTGCTTGGCCCAGTGACCAAGTAAGTCTCCTACTGCAGAGTTCTGAGGAAACCAGGGACAGATGGGGATGGGGGATACTTTCTGGAGGTAGGGAGTGCCACCTGAGGTCTTAATGGTGAGAAGGAGGAAGAAGAGAAAAGGAAGGGCCCTCCAAGTAGCTAGAGAGAACGGGGACCCAAAGACAGAGGACACTTGCAAGGGTAGGGTGTGCCTTTAGGAGTGCACTTCAGTGAGGGCCAGCATGGGGGCTAGCCCACCTTTCCTCTTCTCCCTCTCTCTCCTCCTTTCCTTTCCTCCCTCACCACGGTTCTGTTCTGGGGCAAGCCCCAGGAAGAAGGGGAGGACAAGCGGGGAGCTAGGTGAGAAGCAGTGTCCCTGGCGGAATCAGGTTCTATGCACCCTGCACTGTAGCCCTGTAGCCCAGGCAGGCTGCCTCTGCTCCCACCAACAGTCCCCCCATGAACCTCCAGCCACGGAGCCACCGGTTTTTGTCTGCAGGTCTATATATAGCGATCGAGATGCACACTCTGGAATTGGATTTGATGTAGCCCTCTGGACTGAAGCTAACTTTTGGGGAGTAGTTTTCTTGGGAGCCTGCCAGTCCAATTCCTCCCTCATGAACACTAATTACCGTACAGACCTTCTCCATGAAATCCGTGCTGAAGCCATTTCCATCCAGGCGGCTCTCCAAGACGAAATTTTTCTACTGGGAACCGACAGCCGCAAATAAACCTACCATCTACTTAGCAACAGAGAGCAAGAGCAGGCAGGAGGTGGGGAGGGAGGGAGGAAGGAGGGAGGAGTGTGGGAGAGTGGGAGGAGGGAGGGTGGGGAGGGCTTCTCCCTCTCGTTCTTTATTTTTCAGAAAGGATGTAATCATCTCTAGCTGGGAAGGTGGTATGGGGCGACTCATAAGAGCGCAGTGACCCAGGCCGCCGGCAAGGCCAATTCCTACTCTTAGTTGCTTGAGCTTGGCCAGGTCCCCTCTTGGGCCCTGTTGGGCAGTAGAGGCAGCCTCCTGACTACTCCAGGTTTTCTTCCCTCCTTTTCCACCCTAGCTTGCCTCACAGCCCTGCAGGTCTGGCCCATGCCAGTCTCCCTCCGTCTGGCCTGAGGGTGCTCTCCACAACTCTGCCTGGTGAGTTCAGACCCATCAGTCAAGGCCCATGTCGTTTCTCACCTCTTCCAGGCAGCATGGTTCCCTCCCTTCTGAATGCTAGGGGGCTAAGCCAGGCACCCAGCTGGAGCTGGCTCTGCCTTCCTTATCCCCTAATTGAATCTGTATCAGCTGCCTCGGGCTTGGTGGGTGGGCACTAGAGGGAAGGAACCTCATGGTGTCAGATGGGGTTGAACATCACCACACACCTGTCAATAGGTGCCCTCCTCATTTTGGAGAGGATGAGCCTGAGGTTCAAAGAGGTCACACGGAATGTTCTCGATCCCTTAGAACCTAGGAAGAACAGGGTTGGGGTTTAAAAGCCTGTGTCCCAATCCAAAGGCCAGATGCTGCACTTTCTCCCCCAGCCTCCCCCAGGATGGTTCTGGGGCAGTGCCTGCTTCTGCCGCCACTGTCTGCCTCAAAGGTCAGACCAGGGCTCTGCAATCAGCTTTTGTGCCAGGAACAGTTGCATCTAGAGAACAGGAGAATTTTATTTCCCCAGGAGGTTTATCAAGGCCCAGGGCAGGCTCAGCAAGCTCTTATGACCACTGGCCATTTTCCAGGTTCCCAGCTTTCCAGCCAGCAAAGCCTGAGTGACCCTGGGAGATGCTGTGGGGTCAGGAACACTGTACCATCCTTGCCTGGTTGGCAGAGAGCCTTTCCCTCCTCCAGCAGAGCCCCATCCACATCCTGTGCCCACCCCTGTGCTTTGGGACTCCTCACCAGGCCCCAGCTCTACATCTCCTCTCCGAGAATCCTTAGCATCCATTTTCTGAGACCCATACCTCCAGGATACACTCCCAGCAAAGTACTAAAATAGATCTAGTGCCACTTATGCCAATAAGGTTTGGCGAATCCCTTCACTCCTCTGGGACTCAGTTTCTCCATCTATATCATGGACATGATGATTCCTGCCCTAACTCTCCAAGTGGGTGGGTGGTGTGGGTAGTAGGAAGCACCGAGAGCTACTTAAGTGTCAGGTAGTGTCCCTCAAGGGCTCTGTTCCATTTATACTGCTTCATGGTCACCCTGGACTCTCCTGTCTCCATCCTGACCCATCCAGGGTAGGTGAGGAAGGTAGAGCTCAGTTCTCCTTTCTAGCAAGAGTTAACCAGACTTAGAGAACTGCCAGGTAGGCTGAGACAGTGGCTTCCAGAGGGCCCTTCCTGGGGCAGGGAAAGGACAGGAGTCCTAGGGAGAGCTTTCTCTAAGAAGAGATCTAGGCTGGAAATCATGAAAATGGATCTTATGCCCAGGGATAAGCCACCTTCGTCCTTTGGATGCCTGTGGCCTTATTTATAAGGTAAAGCTGGATAGGCTGATCTGCAGAGTCCCTTTCACAAGGATGGTATGGGGTGTGGTGAAGAACAGAGCTTGCATATTGTGTGACACTATCACCTTTAACCTGTGTGATTTGGGGCAAGTGTCTTGGCCATGTACTCTCTGGTTTTCCTTGTCTATAAATGGAGGTCTAAGCACTTCCCTTCTTGGGGTGCTGAGGGCTAAATGGGAGCATACAAGCCAAGTTCTAGAAAGTGCCTGCATTTTAGACACACACCCTTGGCCAGTCTTAGCTCCTTGTGGTATGTGGATACCACAAGTCACTGCCAGCATGACAGAGCACTTGCCACGTGCCAGGGACGTAGCTGAGCACTGTGCGCACATTTTCTCATTTAGTCCACCATTTCTATTTTCATTTTTCTTGTCTGTGAACAAGAGACAGTGCTTCGAGAGGCAAGGCCAGGGAGCTGCCATGGATTATGGACATTGCCTGGTAACTACAGAGTTGCCAGGCGATGTCCATAACTCCCAGTATCTGGCAGGAGTGAGAGGCTTCCTCACAAAGGAACTGGCCTGAGCTGCAGGTATGTTGAGGGCCAGTGAGGTTGGTGACCACCTGGCCTGGGTCAGAGGGGAGAAAGCCCAAGAGGGGTAAGAGGGATGACTGGTGCTGTGTGTGACGCTGTTCTCTGTCATACACTTCAGTCAAATCTCAGTGTTCAAGGGATCACTTGAGGCCACTGAGGGCTGAGCTTAGAGGAGGCAGAGGAAGTGCATAGGGGTCCCTTGTTAGGAGGAGTAGAGGAGATGACTGTCTCCATAGTTACAGGGCTGGCCTCATTCAGCTGCTTCCAGATCCGTCACAAGCTAAACTCTGTGGCCTCACCTTACTGAGGTTAGCAGGGGATCACGGAAGTTAGAGACACAGGCGTTGGTGTCAGGTGCCCTGGGTTCCTGTCTGGGCATTACTACTTCCTGGCTACGTGAAGTCAGGCAAGTTCCTTAATTTCCTTAAGCCCCACTTTCCAGATTGTTCACTGTGTCCCAGGCCTGTTGTGATGCATGTAAAGCTCCCGGTGCAGTGTCAGGGCCCACATGTGTCCCTTTTATGATGCCATGGAGCTAAGGCATCCTCTGGATTGCCCAGCCCTTCCTGAGCTGCAATGGGCCATGTCCTTCTGTGGGCCAGGAGGGTGATGGCCATGGCCCCATGGGTGTGTGCCTCTCCTGGGCTTAGGTTAGAGAAGTGCGCAGGCTGTGCCATTCAGGGCCTCAGCCCACGTTTGTCTTTTGCCCTCCCTTCCCACGCCCGGCGCCGCCCCCCTGTTCTCTGGGCAGTCTCTCTTCCTTCTCTCAGGCAGGCGGCTGAGCAGAAAAACAAATCAAAGTTGCCTTCATGTCTTCGAGCCCGCGATGCTCCCGCGAAGTGATCCCTTGCTTCCCATTACCCACCCCAATAACTCTTGTATATGGAGTGTGAAATAATTAGCAGTGGCAAAAATAATTTAGGAAACAAGAAGAAACTAATTGTATAGGCTTGTTTGGGGAAAACACAGTCGACCGAAAAAACCCACCATGTGGGGAGAGGTGAACAGACTGACCAGTTCCCTATAGAACCAGCCCAGAAATGGGGTACCTGGAAGGACCCCTTGGGTTGCCCTCTCTGGACACACTCCCCGATCCCTGATCCTCCAAGATGGGCTGGCCCGCACTGTAGCCAAGACAGGAGCTCTCCTGAGTGTAGAATGAGTTCCCAAACACACCCACCCCCATGTCACGCCATCCTAGGAAGGAAGATGGGGAGGGAGGGTGGGCCACCTGGGAATGGTGTCCTTGCTGAGCTTGAGCTAGAGGCTGCCTGCAGGGCCCCCACACTCAGCAGGACTGGAAGCTTCCCTTTCCCTCGCCTGCCTGCCTTCGCCTCTCAGACTTCCAGCCCCAACAGACGCCCACTGCACGTCAGCTCGGCGGCTTGGGCATCATTAAACACAATGCAGCTTCCCCGGAATGGGGGCAGGCATCCGCGCCTCGCACTTTATGGCTCTTCTAACTTTGAAAAGTTCGTTTCCTCCTTGGGCACTTTTCAACCTCCTAAGCGCCCTCTCATCCTTCACATCATTAGCTCCTCACTCTCTGGCAGGTGGGGGTCGAGAGACTTTGTTTTCATGTGACAGATGAAAAGGAGTGAAGCATCTACTACCTTCCTGTGAGGGAGGGAAGAATGAGGGGTCGGGAGAGGATATAACTGGACTGAGGTAACAGCAGGAGGGTTTGGGGGTGACCTACGTCTGACTCTCTGTCCTGTGCTGTTTCAGGCCCTCCTTACCCTGCTGGACAATAGGCCTGATGTGTCCAGGCATCCATCAGGGATCCAGGTTGACCACGGTGGTCTCTGTTCCTCTCAGATACTGCCCAAGGCTCCCCAGAAACTCCTGCTCATCTGAATGAATGCCGAGTTCAGGGTTGGCAGGAGGCCTCTGTGGCCCTGCCTGCCTGGCCATGGCCACCCCTCACAGTTCCCGTGCCCTTCCTCTTAGATGTGGAGCATTTATATTTGTCTAGAACTGAAGTACGAGGCTGTTCGTCAGGACAAAAGTTTGCCTGGCTCCCTGTAAGTGCCTGTCTGCTATCTCCTCACTCATCTTCTTTTGTCTGGGTCATTACAATCACCTCCTGATTTGTCCCCTGGCCTCTAGCATCTCAGTCTCAGGCCAGTGGTGATTGTCCTAAGGCCAGGTTCTGAGCTGCCACTTCCTTGCTTTGAAACCTTCTGTGATTTCCTGTTTCTTCTACAATCAGTACATGCTTCTTAGACTTGTCTCTGTGTGACATTGTTCTCTGTCATACCCCTTAGTCACATCTCAGTGTTCAAGGGATCACTTTAAATCTTGGCTCCTCAGCAAGACGACTATGAGAGCCTGCCTGGGTTTATACCTGGCTGTCTCTCCCTTGCTTGGCTGTTTTCGCCAGGAAGCAGTGACCACCAAATGGCCCTTAAGCCACTATGGCTTGGCTGGTGCTTATCTCTCGGACATACCACTGCCTGCTGAGCACTGTGCCTGCAGGGCTCAGGGCCACTTGCATTCAACCTGTGCAAAGGGGTGCTCATAATTTTGTCCATACCTGCCCATCCTTCTGGGGTTCACCACACTGGGTATTGGCATCCCCAAGCCAGACACCCAGGAGATCCACATCTCTCCTCTTTCCTCATCTACTTCACAGTCATCTCCAAAGTGGTTTCTTCCTCCCCACCCTGCCCCTGTCCGACTCTGCCTAGGTTTGTCTTGCCATCACTCTCTGAGCTTGTCCCTCCTGCATGTCTGGAGAGTCGCCACCTCCCTATGCCCCCAGTTTTCCCGGTCAGGCCCCAATCTGGACCTCTCCTTCTTTTTCCTACTTCTTTCCCCTGATTTTGTTGAAATCTGGTGCTGTGTTGCCATGGCTGCAGAAAGACCCCTGGCAGGTCAGCCTGACATGGCAACCAGTGAAGGGTCTGGCTGGTAAACAGCAGGGGACATGTATATCTACACCCTCAGCCTGGACTCAGCACATGGGATGAGCCTGGGGAGAACATCTGGAGTCGGGAGTGACTCCCCAGAGACGGGCCCCTTTGGGCCCATTTGCTGTGCTAATTGCCCTACAAACTTCCAGGGCCGGTGTCCAGGACACAAGCTGTGGTCTTATCACACCCTCAACAGCTGAGGTCTTCTGTAGGGTGGGGTCAGGTGGAGGGCTAGGGACATGAGTGTGGAGTGACACCCACTGCCTGCTGGGCTGATGGATGATAGGTAGGACACGCCTGTCCTGCAAGCTGACTAATGCCACAGGTACAACTGCAGGGGACACGAGCCAGCTGCTCCCATCACATTTTTGTGTGTGCTATTCAAGGTCATGCTGTGAGCTCAAGTGATCTGTTGGACTGGGGGTTGGGAGCACCCCCTCCCTCTGCCACCAGTTGGTGCCCTTAGCTAACCATCTCTACCTGGCTGGGGAAGTAGGCGTGGGAGCTAGAGAGGGTCTTTCCCTCTGATTCAAGGCAGCTTAACTGTGTACATGCCAATACATCCTTAAGATTTAAATCTCTATGCTTAGGGAGAGAAGGTGACTCTGCCTTCTACAGCTTGCTAGTCCCTAGGGTCACCTCTGTCAGCTTTAACCCGTTCTTCTGCCTCCTTGGACTTCTGCTTACACTGTTCTTGCCCTGATGGATCTTCCCATCTTGGAGTCCTGTCTGGACTGCTCTGAGATCACAGCAGGACTCAGGGTTCAGGATCAAAGTGGACTTCAGTTTGTCTTTCTCCAATTTACATATAAAAACTTAATTCATTAGGAGAATGTTATCAATCTATGTTCCCCCCCAATTAAAAATCACTAACACGACAACTTGTTTTTAGTAGAATTTAGAAGATACTGCTCTCATAGGAATACATATTTAGAGTATTTAGATGCTTTGAGTTCTTCAAAAAGCACCATGAAGCTGGGACATTCAGGCACTGCGTACTTTGGTCTCGAGGAAGAGCCATATGTGGAATTGGCATCTGAGTTTCTGACACCCATCAGTTGGTGTATCCAAGGCCTGTTCTATCTGAACCTCAGCTTCGTCAACTGTAGAACTATGATAAAATGTATCCGATAAGATAACTCCTAGGGTAGTAAAAGCACATGTGACACACAGCGGTCACTCAATAAATGTTACGCTGAATCAAATTAGAGAACTTGAGGCAGATTAGAAATTTATAAACAATAAAGGTATCCACCATGTGATCCAGCAATTCCACTCCTAGGTACACATTGCAAAGAATTGAAAATGGGTATTTAAATACTCTTATGTGCACATTCACAGTAACACTGTACACCACCATAGCCCCAAAGAGGAAACAACCCTTTTTTTCATCAACTGATAATAGACAAAGTGTGGTATTTATACCACAGGACATTATTCACCCATAAAAAGGAAGAAAATTCTGGCATAGGTTATAACATGGATGGGCCTTTACAACATTATATTTAGTGAAAGAAGCCAGGCACATAAGGCCACATACTATATGAAACATCTGGAATAGGTAACTCGATAGTGACAGGAAGGAGTTTAGTTGTTGCCAGCAATGGGAGAAGGTGGGGATGGGGAGTAATGAACTGCTTAATGCATATTGGGGTTTTCTTTTAGGGTGATGGAAAAGTCTTAGAACTTGAAGGAGGTGATTGTTGTACAACACACAGATTGTACTCAGTGCCACTGAATTGTACACTTTAAAATTGTTAATGGTTAAAAAAAGAGAGAGAGTAAAGAAAAGAAAGCACCAGGAGAAATGAATACACTAAAGTGCAAAAGCATTACTGCCCCCTCCCCATATGAGCTGGAATATTCCATCCCAGGATTCTCAGTGCATATTTCCTTAGAGTGTGCCACTCATGTCCTTGCCCCAACCTGATGGACATTATCTGGACTCAGCTGGTTACCCTGCTACAGAGACACTAACCTTCTTCCCCGGAAGCTGACACTGGCCCACTGTCCAGATTCAGTTCCTTGGCACTTGGGTGCCTCAGTTCTGGGTTCTCTTGTTCCTCCAGGCTTCCTTGGTAACCTCAGAAGTCCTCCCTTGGCCACAGAAGCATCCCTCACTCCTAGGATGGAGACATCATGCCTAGTAGGGCTCCCCTGCTCTCTACTCCACCAGGACCTTCTGAAGCCCCATGAAGAACTGGGTGCTGATGGCCAGCCTCATCCTTGCAGAATGAGTCTGACTTGCCCTTGACCCTGGCCTTCCTACATATATAGTGCTCTGAGCGGGTAGATTTCACACTGCCAAAGTCCCTCCCTGAGCAGGGTACAATGGTAAAGTCTCTTCCTAGGCGTCTGTTGTCCCTTTGGGTTCTTAGGAAACACTGCCCTTTTTCTCCAGGTGTCTTCACCTGGCTTGTACACATGGGGCACTCTCCACTGCATCACAGAGATATGGGGGAGACACCTCAACAAGCAGAGAAGACCCAGGGGCTATGCCTAAGGAGACAGGGAGTGGCCTGCTGGAGTGGGCTTCACTTTGCCAGTCATTCTTATCCTTCTAGTTCCTTCTGTCTCACCTGGAGAAAACTGCATCCTCTAGGCCTTTACCCAGGGTAAACTCACCCCTTGTGGGTGTGGATCTGGCCTGCTCTATAATTATGTGTTAAATGAGTGAATAACCAGTAGATAACGGCATGGATAGCCTCTATCAGGATGGTTCACCCACCTGAAATCCCTGTGCATTTGAAATGGAATCCTGGTCACTTTCTAATGGGCACATGTCAGCTGCATGCTGCAGGCATGGTGCTTGGCTGGCCCTGCTGTGCACTGCCTGGGAGAGTGTGTGAGCCTCAACTCAGCACTTATTGGGCAAAACAAGCTCCAAGGGGTGAGGCCTGGGTATCCCCCGCTCCTTGTGTCCTATATCCCAGCACTGTCAACCCAAAGGCCTTTGCATACCCCAGACTCTCCTGCTCCTCATGCATACTCACCCTTGCTTCTCCTAGCTCAGCCCGTGACCCCCTCACTGTCATTTGACTGCATAGGTGTGAGTCTCCTCCAGGTGTGAGCTCCCAGAGGGCAGGAACACAGGGTTACCTGCCTCTGCATGCACTGCAGCACTGGCACTCAATAAACATCTCAGTTGCTAAGAAGGGAAACTGGCCTGTGAGATGTGTTGCTGGTTAGTCTTTCCTTCCCAGACCTCTGCCTTCTTCCTTTCTTCCTTCCTTCCTTTTTAAACCTGGAGGGAATACAACTTCAGCATCTCCACCCACTTTATAAATACTTTGACAAATGGCTTCTCTCCTGCTATGCTTACCCTAAGCAGGGGCATCTGTCATGTTGGAAGGAGACTGTTTACAGCCCTCCTGACCTTTAATGCAGAGTCAGCTGCTGGGGGTTAGGGTGGAGGAGGGGGCAGCCAGGCTGACTGCAGTTCATCAGGTCCAGAATTAAAAAGAAAAAGAAAGAAAGAAAGAAAGAAAGAAAGGAAGGAAGAAAGGCAGAAAAAAACAATCCTACACAACTCACAGAGTAATTGCCATCTCCTTGGTAACAGAGAAGCAGTCTGGGCCCATGCTCCAGCATCCTCCCTGGGCTGGGAAGGCCAGGGATTGCTCTGTGTGTGTGTGTGTGTGTGTGCTCCTGTGGCATTTGGAAGAGGATCTGTTTTCGAGTCAGTTCTTAGCCACCTTTCTTACTTTCCATTGGTCTCTTGGTTACAGTTCATAATGTCCCAACCAATGTCCTAGACTGGGAGAGCCAGGCCTCTATGTGGTAAGCATGGTGGAGTGCTGCCAGCAAGCCACCTCCAAGATGATTTCCAAGCCAGGTACCCCCTCAAAACTCCCTTTGTTAAGGCGGCTAAACTATCCCCATTGCATTCTTTTTCTTCCTCCTTTTCTCCTCTTCCTTTTCCTTTTGCTTCTCCTCCCTTCCTCTTTCTCCTTCATTTCCTCCTCTTTCTCCTTTTGATTCTCTTCTTCCCCCTTCTTCTTTCTTTGACTTCCTCCTTCTCCTCTTCATCCTCTTTCTCCTGGCCTTCTTCGTCTTCTCCACCTTCTCCTTCTCCTCTTCCTGCTCTTTTTCTTCTTTTGACTTCTCTCCTCTTCCTCTCAACCTTTGTCTTATCATTGAGTGGCTGGAGCTACTAGCCTGTGGTCCTTGGTTTGTATTTGTGGGAGTGGAAAACTGAGGGGATGGGCATTCTAAGGAGGAGGGGGACTTAGAGACCAGGAAAGGGTGGTGGGATCTCAATGGTACAGGAAGCCCAGATAAAAATGGGGAAAGGGCCTTTCCCAGAGGCCCAATAGAAGGGGAGAAGCTTCCACATTCCCTGGTGCCTGCTAACAAACTGGCTGGTTCACATGTGGTCCTGCAGTGGAGGCTGGAGTAGAGCAATGGCCCTCCCTTCCCTGCCTTAAGATCAATCGCTTCATCTTCCAAGGACCAGCTGCAGTGTCTCCTCCTCCTGGAAGCCTTTTTTGGCTATGCCATCTAGAATGGCCTGTTCCTTCTCTGCCACCTGCCACACCCTCTTCTTCAGTATGTCTGCCATCCTGGAGGTAAGACAGCCTACAGTGATCACTTGGGGGTGATCAGAATAGGAATGAACCTCATTCTATGAACTTCTCTGTGATCAGAAGATGTTCAGCAAATGTGTCCATGGACAGACAGCATTGTGGGTTTCCTCCTGTTTGAAATCTATATTCCAAAGAGAAAGGTTTGGAGAACCACTGGGTAGGGACAGAGACCATTTTTACTTGAAGGATTTGATATTCTCCATTCTTACACTCACTCCAGGCCCTCCTTAATCTGTACCAATCTTCCCCTCCCCCCCCCCCCCCCCCCCCCCGTTTCACCTGCTAGGCTTCTGCTAAGCCCCTCTTCCTGAAATATACCCTGTTCATTCTCACAGTGATGCCTTTGCTGACACTGATTCTAGTGAGTGTCCAACCCGTACTTTCAGGCCAAGTTCAAATGCTTCCTCCTAATCGAGCCTCCTTTAAGTGTTCATGAACCTTCCCATCACTTGTCTCGCTGTAGCATCTACAGTCTTAATTACCTCTCCTGCGTTGTCCTTGGACTGGCTCCCAAGTCCCTAAGTGTGTGCCTCTCTTCTCCATGTGGGCAAATAGGTGTGCATACCTCCCAACAGATGCGGAAGGGACCCACTCTGGGGTGATGGCTTTGCAAACATAAGAGATGCTTGGGGCAAATCCCTAGAAAGATGGCGACAGATGTCTCCAATCTGAAGCATTCCCTGGTAAGTGTGCATTTTCTCCAACCAGAACCCTTATACTATCTGCCCTGGTATTCCAGGTAGGCATCTCCTTGCTTTCTTCATTCCCTCTCCTGAGGAATCCTTGATTAACAGCTGTCTCTGTCTCTTCTCTCTGTCTCCTGGGACCTGGGTGTTTTAACAGGAGACAAAGCTTCTTGTGAAGTTAGCAATGCATCCTGGCCCAGGGCATCTGCTTGGTTGGTGGGTTAGGACTGCTCCACAGTATGGCACATCACTGGAAACATTTATTAAGTACCTACTGTATGCATAGCACCATGCTGAATGCTGATGAGAGGGAGAGGACATTTCTTCCCTGACCATGGTGTCTGACTTCAGGGAGCTCACAGTCCTCTAAGAGCAGCAGAGCAGACAGAACATACAAGGAATCAAAGGCAAGTGAAACCACCTTGGCCACTCATGATAAAACTGACCCATTGAACTCCCGGTCCCAAGCCCAAGGAGCCCCCAGAGGTAAACAAACAGCTTAAGGAAAGCAAAGGGAATTAGAATTTTAAAATCCTTCTGGTAGTAATAAAATCTGGGGTATAAAATGGGTTAGGAAATTTATTTTTTCAATATATGATCCCCCCCACTTCTGAAAATCCACATATCTATTCCATTTCAGGTCGGTGCTCCTTTAAACAGTTTTATTAAAAAAATCATTTACTGTGGGCTTCTCAGTTCAACTTTAACTGGACCGGGTGGAAATTAAAAAAGGATATTTTAAAAATAAATTATATAAATTACAGCCCTAATCATAAAGGAACTTTTAAAAATGTATCCAAGCATTAAAAGAAAATCCTTTTTTTGAAAAAATGCTCCATTTCCCTGTTCCATTGCAGGAGCGTAATTTAGATACTTTTAACAAATCCTCATCCTTTGGAAGACGTGGGCTCTCCAGGCCCATTTGCCTGTGTCTTTTTCTGCGTGCTATTATTATTTGATAACTTTGGGCTTAAATCTGCATGAGAGCCAATTATCTCCCTTTGTCATCAGGCAGGCTTGCTGTTCGCTGTGGTTTTTATAGTAGAGGGAAAGCCTTCCAGAGCCCGGAGGAGGGGGATTTGCAGGTTTGGATTGTATTGCATCTTGCTACCCCACCAATGACTTTCTGTATTCCTTTTTTTCTGTTGTTGTTTTTGTTTTTGATTTTTTTTGCTTTTCATCATTCCTTCGTGCAACAAGTTTTCCTCTCCCAGTTGCCCCCCATGCCACCTCAAGCCTGTTCTCAGCAGACCATCCTCTAGTGCAAGCTTCCTGGGGGATTCCAGCCCATCCAAATCTCTCTCCCTTGTCCTGTCCTCTTGCATACCAAGCTTCTTGAACACAAACAGTAGGAATTGGGGACTTCGTAGAAACCAAAGCCAGCACACGTTTTGTCTTCTTCTAGCTAGTGGAACTCCGGACTTGTGGCATTCACAGTTTTACAGGGAGATGGATCAGAATCCCCTGAGGAAAGATGGTGTGGATTTTGTGCCTTGGGAATAAGGTAAGGGCATTAAAAGGTCTGGTGCTACCCTCCAACTGGAATATGGGGGACACCGGGCTATGGGCCTGGGCTCTTGGCCTGTTGGTTTCTCCATCAAGAAAAGCAAAGAGCTGGGTGCACTGGTGCTCGCCTGTACTCCCAGGGGCTGAGGCAGGAGGATCACAAGTTCAAAACTAGCCTCGGCAACTTATCAAGGTCCTAAGCAACTTAGCAAGATCCTGTCTCTACGAGGTAGGCTTTATCATTAGCACAAGATCCTGTGTCTAAATAAAATATATAAAAGAACTGGGTTTATGGCTTGGTGGTTAAGCACCCATAGGTTCGAACCCTGGTACCAAAAAAAGAAAGAAAGAAAGAAAGAAAGAAAGAAAGAAAGAAAGAAAAGAAAAGAAGACAATGGATGGAAAGAACAGATAGAGCTTTGCAGGGCGCTGGGGGTATCAGTCAGACCCTAAGAGACTGGACTGGGTGGAGAGCAAAGGCAGATGCCCAGGCAGGACATGAGAAGGCAGCATCTTAGACTGGGTACAAGAAGGCACCTGATGTGCTTTGGCTTTGGTGGAGTGAGTGAGTGAATGAATGAATGAATGGTGAGGGGAGGAAGGAATTGAATGGACTGGTTAGAGAGGGATTGGGTTTTAGACCTTTCCTCTTCCAGATTGTAAATTGCCTTTTCTGGCAAAAGTGTTTGTTAACTGACTTTCCATCATTCTGTGCATGGACACTGACAACCCATCTCTGCCTCCTGGTGGGCCTGGCCTCCCCCTCAGGCCTCCTTCCTGGCTCCATGCAGGCCTGTGCACATGTTCTTTCTTCTCCCCACATCCACCAGGACCACCCTTCTCATCATTTTGAGGCATCACTTCCTCTTGGAATTCCTTCCTGACCCCCAAGTCCAAGTGAGGTGCCCGTCTGACTCCAGTCCTTACCGACTTCCATCCTCAAGCTTTTGCTAACCCTATGCCTAGCTAGGGAAGGGAGCTTGGGGAAGACAGAGCCCTCCCCCTGGCCACAGTCTGACCCTTTTCTCCATTTGGTTGTTTCACACAAAATATAAATGATGCTTAATAGTGGCTAGAATTAACTACCTGTGGACCAGGCAGCATGGTCAGCACTTTATATAAGTTATGGCATTATTCCTCAAGCAGGGGCTTGGCTTGGATGGATGACTCACTCAAGGCTAAATGCCATGTGTGTGGCAGGAAGCCGATTTAGAATGCAGGCAGCTCTGGCTTCCCAGTCTTAGCTTTTTCCATGACATTGACTGGCCATGAGCTCTGGGTTGGAGAGGGTGGTGTACATCACACTGGTGTAAGGCAGCGGGGGTCCGCCCTTAGCTGTGAAGCTCTCACTGCTGGGGCTCATCTCTGGAAGTAGTTTACTCCTCTTTCACCTCTTGACCAAACTCCCCTCCCCCAGAAGCTGCAGTAGACAGCATGGCCCATATTCTGTCTCTCTGCCAGACTGGGAAGTCCTAAGAGACTTTGGGGACTGTGCCTTCTACTCTTGGTATCACACAGCTCTTACACATGGATACACCACATGTGTACCCCCTATCCAAACAGGAGGGTTGGTGAACAGCTGGCTTTGTAGATCTCTGCTTCCTCTTAGCCCTGGTGAACCAGGGTCGTGGTGGGGTCCATTGACCCCTCTCCTTACCCTTATAGCAAGTGTTGGACCAGCAGAATGTCCAGATACCCTCCCACTCAGAGAGTGCCCAGAGCCCTGGCAGCTCTGAGCAAGGGGTCAGTGGTTTGCATTTGGGACTGGGGTACCTTCCTGCCAGAGGGCATTTATGTTAGTTTTCAAGTGAGGTCTTCCTGAAAGTAATGGGAAATGACATGTTTTTTTGCAGGTAGGTATTTGGTATAAAGTGATGTTCTCAGAGTGACTGCCAGGCACCGGCAGAGCAGAAACCTCCAGGAGCTTCCTGGATAAATTGAGTTCCATCCACCTTCCCTACTGCCAACCCATTGCATGGGCGGGTCCTTCTGCCAAACTCATCAGGTTTTAGCACCAAAAGTCACATGTCTGGGAACTACCTCAGTTCTGGGCAAAACAAGGCAGTTGAAACCCCCTTGTCTAAAACAGTTCTGTAACTGTTTCCAGCACAGGGCCCTTCAGCATATAGCACCCCTCTTTCCACCTTCTTGCATCCCTCACTGTGGAGCCTCAGAAAGGGCTCATGGTTGGTATCAAGAACCACCATGGGTGACTGAGACAGCTCTGGCCTGGGCCAAAGTGTATCTAGGTGACCTTACTCTGTGGGACCTTCTGGGACTCAGGAAGGCACTTTCCTTTCCCGGTTTGGGGTCCATCATGCTTTCATTGGGTACCATATAGCAGATCACCTGAGTTCTCCTAAAGGGTATGCATGGATGGGTGTGTGTGAGGCCATTGCATGAGCTGGGATAGTGGCTGTCACTGGTGGTGAGCCTGTAATGGTGCAAAAGATGATGCTTGGTCTGGCTCCTACACACTTGCCCCAGGCCTCAATGCACAGTCACCATGGCTGGCCACTCAGGAATGGGAGACTCTGCTGGCAGCAGCAGGCCCTCCTCGCCCCTCATCTGGTTGCCTGGTCCTTGATTCAGCACTGGCTACTCTCAGGAACTCTGTGGCTCCTAGGAAAGGCCCTTTTGGTGACTGTTCCCTGGTTTCAGAGTGCTGGATGGCAGGCAAGAGGGTGGGCAGGCGGGCAGGCACAATATTACCCCTAAGATAAATGAAGAAGAGCTTCAGCCCTTATTGGATTATCGTTTTTATTGAACTTTATAAATTCCAATTAGCAGACCCCTGGGCAATAAGCGACACGCAGCCCATGGCGCACTTTATAGTGCGGTGATGACCCTGTTTATCCTCCCCTGAACAAGAAGTATTAATGGAGGAAATGAAGGAAAGGGAACTCGAGAATACATAACCACAGATATTAGTGCACTGGAGAGAGATAGGGTCAGAGGGAGGAAACAATCTCTGGGTGGGCACTAGAGAATGGAGGATCAGAGATTCCAAGAACCCATGACTCAGACTCACAGGGAGCCTGGGCACTCCTGGCTTCCCTCTTAGGGCATGAGGCAGGGGACAGAAAGCACCCCAGCCCCTGCCAACTGCTCCCCACTACACATTCTTGTCCCAGTAGAGTTTTGATTTCCCAAGCGAGGTGTCCTGTTTGTACACTTCTTCCACCTTATAGCCCATGCTCCCTGAGGCCCTGGATTCTACAGCTCAGCACCACAGGGGTAGCACAGAGGTTCATTAATGTTTTTGAGGGGTTCTTTGACCTTTGAAAATTTGATGAACACTGGAAAAATGCACCCCTTATGTATGTGCACGCATATATGCACACATGCACCCAAAAGCGATTTCACCTAAAGATTCAGAGGGCCATTGGAATCCTAAAAACTGGTCCTGGATCCCCTTTCTCTAGGGCATCAAAAGCATCAGATAAAAAACAGGTCTGTGTCCCTAACTTCAACCTGAAGGTTCTGAAAGTCTGAAGATGAAGGACAATTCCCTGGGCCATACCAACAGCTGGCGATGCCCCTTCGGCCCCACCTGCTTCTTTTACTCTTTTCCTGTACACATTGGCCTGTGTTACCAGCTTTAAACATTTAATAAGCATGACCCAGGATGGTGACTGGGGATCAGTTGCCTCCCTGAAAGGTGTGGGGGTGGGCTGGGGGTTTTCTGGACCCTCAGGGTGGGGATGGTTCTGCTCTCCCAGACTGAAACCCTCCTGGGAAAAAGAGGCATGCTCAAGGATGGTGTGCCCTCCTCATTTTGTCTGGCTTTGTTTGTACCCGCCTCCCTCTGCTTGTGGGTCATCTTTCTTAGAGGCTTTGGTGGAAGATTAAAAAAGAAAAAAAAAATTCCTCCTATCAGCATTTTGCCATTGTATGGAAGCAGTAACACAGAAGTACCCGAGGAGGCTTTTGTAGTTTGTACAGGATGAAAAATGCTTCAGGTGTTCCTCAGTCTGCAGCAGTATGTAAATAAGATGCTGAGATCTGTGGGCAGCTGAGGTCAAGTCTGCCTGACTGGGCCAATCAGGAGTCACTGAGGAGCCCCTAGTTAGCAGCACTGCCTCAGTGGCCCTGGTCTTGCCTTGCCTATGACCTTCATAGCTCACCCAGCCTTGTCTTGCATCAGATATGCAGTGTGGATGTATACCAACTCTGGGGGCCAGTAGTACCCACCACAGTTTTCCTGGCTCCTGTCCTCTGTAGGGAGTGTTGGCCTGGGGACCCGAGCAGGAAGAGGGGACCAAGAGAGGAAAGCAGCATCCTGAGCTGACACACTGTTGGCAGACAATGTGTTTCTTGTTAAGACCTAAGAGAAATGGAGGGGGAAGATCTCTGTGGTCACTCAGGCAGCAGGACATCACTGTTAGCCCTTGAGAAAGACTCCAGTTTTCTGTATACTTAAGGTCCCTAAGGAGGGAATGAGGCCTGTAGATTAGGGAGACCATTCCTCTTATTGCCAGGTCTCTATTCTCTTACCCTAAGCACTGGGCACCTAAATTGACTGAGCCAGACTCCAGAGGAATAGATACCAGTTTACCTTGGCTCTGGCTTACATCCCAGCCCTTGGGCATGGCCCAGAACTGCAGGGACCACACTGGAATGCTTTGCACTTCTGACACTTTACAGAGCACATTCATAGTGAGCTGTGGGCTAAGTAAGGGTGTTTTTCATTTCTATTTTATGGGTGTAGCAAGGAAGGCCCAGAGAGGAGTTATCTTGGCCAAACTGTCATAGCTGAGCCATTAAGAGCAGGTTTTGGAGATGGTCTCTCTGGTCTAGGAGGTCCCTGGGTTATCTGTTGACCTGACTGGTAGAGGGCCGAAGACTCTTGAGTGACTGTATGGAAAACAGAGTTGTCTTTTCCCTTCTATATAAGTTAAACAAGCAGTGTGTGGGCAGGTGATTGGGTAGGGGGATAATAGGACCTTGTAACAGAGCCAGGAGCCTGAAAGTCATCAGTGCCCTCTGTTCAGCCTCGGCCAGCCTGGATGACTCCCTGCAACTAAAAATTCCATTTCAAAAAACTCTGCTAGGGCATCTGGCAGAGGTTTCAGCCCAGGTCCTAAGACTTTCTAGAGGAATCCTTTCCCACCTGGAGGGAACTGTCTTATGATATCATGCATTTCTTGGCTGCCACCATAATACTGCCATGTCCATAAAGATGTTTAGTCCACAATTTCAGTGAGTAGAGAGTCAATGCCAGAGTTGCACACCCTCTGTACTGCCAAGGTCCTCCTGTCCCCTCGTCGTGGGGAGGAATCCCTGGCATCCTGTGAAACAGACAAACAGAATGCCTCTGTGGGGAGAGAGGAGGAGTGTATCCGAGAGGCATGGAGACTTCCCCTTGTCACGAACCAGTTGAGTGACTGGGGCCCTGTTTCTCCATTCTCTGAACACCCTTTCTTGCACAGCAAAGAGAAAGAGTTGGTGTGGCTGATCTCCGAGGTGCATGCCAAGTCTAAAATGTGCAGATTCCCTTCTCCAATGTTTCAGGCATGAACACAAATTAGCACGTATGGAGAGCTGTTGCTAGTTGTAATGGGCCCCCAACCCCCGCCCATGCACCCACAGTCTTTTCTCTCCTCGTGCCCCCTGTAATAGATCATACAGGATAGATTACATTAATTTTCTATAAACTATATCAACTTGAGTGACATGTCCTTAAGGGTTGGCTGATTGATATCTACAATGCGGTCTTATAATCTAAAATCATATTAATATTAATATTAAAGATTTTCTGTCCTTTACGCGCACCATTAAATCTGGAGTATAAGGTGAAATTGACAACATACATTTTGACAGCTTATCTATAATAAATATGCAAATCTTGATGCCCACATGTCATCACAGATGCACTGCGGCTCTCTGAAGATCAGAGCGTGCCTGTCTCCCGTGTGACATTTTCAGCGGAGGATCAGAGCAGCCGTCTGGGCGGTAGGAGCAGTGCTGGGTGAACCTTTGCCGGCAGTGACCCTGGCCTCTCCCGTCTGCCTGTGAAAGCCTGTCCTTCATCCTGCCAAGCAGGCAGGAGGGCTTGAGGAGTGACAGCTATAGAGAACAGGGGACAGCTTTGCATGCACCCTCTGGGTAGGCACAGGGAAATCCAGCTTCCCTCTTCATTTCTCTTAAGTCTCAAAGGAACTTCTGTTGTCTCCTCCATCCCACCTGATTACGACAGGATATCATCACTCAGCACCCAGTGAGTTTAAGAGTTAGGAGCTCCTGCTAATAACTTCCTGTAGCCTATTCTGCATCCGTAAGTAGAGAAGAGAAATGGGCCTCCTTCCTGGTGGACATTCCAGAACTGAATGAGATAATGGGAGCCAGGTGCCCAGGACACACAGTAATGCCTCAGGAAAGGGCAGCTCTTCAATTATTTTCTAAATGAGTCCCACTGCCTCCTGACCCATGCAACATGCAATGCTTCTTCTTGTCCCCATATCCCCCATCCCTGCCCTTCCATCCAGCAAAATCTATAGCTGGCATAGTGACCATTGTGGAGTTTTCTCTCTTCTGACCTGTGAGCTACAGATGACAAGGACCATGCATCTCTCTCTGACCCCAGCCTCAGCCCAGGACCCATTTGGAGCTCAGAGAGAAGAGGAACTGAGATCAGAATTAGGAACTGAGCTTAAGGGGAACTTTTAACTCTCCATGAGATCCTGCCAGGTCTGACTGATAAGGTGTGTGTGTGTGCATGGGCTTGCCTGTGTGTGTTGGATGGGGGGCAAACTGAGTCTATGAAATGTCTCCTCCTCCTTACATTAACAGGGAGATGGAGTAAAGAGCTGAGGGAGGATGTAGTGGAGTTATCAATAGGTGCAGGTTTGTTGGTCTGAAATGAGCTCCAGGCCATCTCTGTGGTCCCCAACCCCCCCCCCCACACCTGCTAACAGGGCAGCAGGGTCACCCTGGGACTGCATCTCTGATCCCTGAACTTTTTCCTGTCCACTTTGAGCCCACTCTATGGGGCAATATTCAGTATCCCAAGTGTCCGCGTCAATTTGCTCTGGTTCAGGTTTCTGGCATCGTGTTCTCCCCTCCGGTCCTACCGGCCTCCATGTGACCATCCCATATCAATCCAGACACACGCATGCTCCCAGTCTCTGAATGCTGCAGAATTTCCAGAGTGAAGAACCATAGGAAGAAGCCATCATACCTCCTCCCCTTGTTCTGTAATTGTTTAGCACCGGACAGGCTTGTTGTCCACAACTAGACTTAGGGGTGGAGAGTAGACAATGCCCTGCCTCCTCTTTCTGTTTCCCTAAGGACTCACCATGTGGCTGGGAAATGTTCAGATGGTCTTGATTTGCAGCATTCTTTATAGAATGAAGAAAAGACCAGAGACCACACAGACCGGGAGAAGTCTTAAGAGGTTGTCATCGGGCATTTCTCTCAAGGTGAGAGTTGACATAAATCTAGTCTCATGCTCCTCCAGGTCTCTTTGGGGACAGAACAGGGCTTAGAGGGACCCCAGATGTTGTTCTGTGACATCAGGAAATCTATTCAGAACTCCCAATCTCCTCTACACAGGTGTTCAGGGTGCTATAGGAAGAAGTTGCACTCCACCACTGGATGACTGCCAAATGTTCCCAGTCCTGGGCTGTCCCCGGTCGTGGGTTCCTGGGCCATGCACTATCAGTCCTGATCAATGGTAAGAAGTTTAGAGACTCAGTCTTGCCAGGGGAGCACCAATGCTGAGCAAGCACGCCATAAGTGCCTTCCCAGGCTTGGTGCTGGGAAATTCAGGCCCATCATGGGCTACTCATCAGTTGAACACTGCAGCTCAGGCTGGGAGCAGAGTGGGTGGAGGGAGGGGTCCAGACCAATGGACACCCCACTGACAGAACTTTTTTGGTTTCTCAACCCTTGGTCTTACACATTCTCAAGTGACCAGCCCCTTTTGTTTCTTCATTTTAGTGTGAAACTTGGGTCTCTGCACTGTCTTTAAAAAATAACCACAGATGAATCCATCTATAATTAGTCAACAGAGGTGAAGATGGAAAGAGGAGCGGAGAGGAAAGAGGATGTGGCTTCCGACAATTTGTGCCAGCTCACTGAGCATTCCTAATATCTGCCCTAGGTACATTACTGCCTTTCCTTTGTGCAGCTTCTGTCTCTCAACAGATTGTTCCCCTGAGGAGGAGTTTCATGAGCTGCCTGGGTGCTGTGGACACGACCTGAAGAAAGACACCCTGACCAGCTCCAACGGTTTCTATCTTCTAGGGCTATGAAGGACGTTAAATGAGATAATATTTGATTATCACCTGGCAGAGTTCCCAGTATCAGGCCATACCTCCCGAAATGTTAGTTTCTTTCCCTGACTTGAATGAATCACATCCAGTTGCGGGGAAAGGCCGCTTAAAACTGAACCAGATAATAACATGGGGGAGAGAGGGTAAGGTGGCCCAGGTTGCAGGGTGCTTTTGGTAGTAGTGTTGGGGTGTGCGCGTGTATGTGTGGGTGACAAGGTGGGTGAGAAGGAAAATGGCCGATTACAGAGAGCTTCAAATGCCAACCCCAGGAATAAGGATTCCAGGGTCTTTATAACCCCCCTTCTTTTTCCCCTCCTCAATCATCCCTGCCTTCCCCGCCCCTCTGCCTCCTCATTTCCCCTGCTCTTTCCCACAATTAACCCCAGGCTGTCTCAATGCTCCCGCGCCTACGAATGTCTTCTCCCCGTCCCCATCCCCGCTCCTTCTTCTTTTTATTTTTTTATTTTTATTTGTGTTGACTTGACTTGACTTGACGCGCCCTAATCCCTGACTCAGCTCCCACTTCTTGTTAAACCAAAGGTAAATTCTGGGCCGGCGGGGCAGCCGGGAGCAGGAGGATCTACACCGCGGAGCAGCCGCGGGAAATATTGATATTAGTCGACCTCTGGCGCCGGCCGCCCGCGGTGAAAATAGGACGCGGGGCCAATCAATTACCGAGCCATTAAGGGCGGGGAGGCGGGAGAGAATGGGAAAAAGACTGGGCTCCCCCGCTGGGCGTCACCCAGAGCCACCGCTGTCGCCAACCCCGGGGCTGCTCCGGGTTCCCCGCTCGGCTCCCTGAGCGCTCCGGTCGTGGCTCCCCGGTGGTCGTGGCAGTGACCTGGCCGGCGTGCCAGGAAGACCCTGGGGACCGAGGAGGGCGCCCCGGGCCGCGCTGCCCCGGGCGGGGCGGGGGCGCTGGGGCTCCGGTGGCCGCGCACCCCGCGGCGGCTTCCCGCTCTGCTCTTTGTCTGCGCCCCCTTCCGCTCCCCGGAGCTTCTCGCCCTCCAGCCCTCCCCTTTCCCGCTCTCCTCCAGCCCTCCTCCTTTTTTTCTTTGTTAACCACCTCTCCCTCTCCTAGGTGCCTCTGGCTCGTCTGACCACTCTTCTGTTATTTGGTTCTTGCCTCTCCCTTCCTCCAGAACTGGCCACAGGGTGGCTCCTGATTCCCTTCCTGAGCGCTGAGGACCGATGGGACAGCGCGACCGGCCTGTTAGGACGAGGGCGCGCCCCTCCCTTCAGATGTGCTGCGCTTTAACATCTGTCTCCACCAATAGGCACCCGTCACAGGCCCTAATGTGGGGTTAATGACTTATGCGTCTTTTCCATTTTTAAATCATTTCCTTCTAACGCCAGATAACAACGCTGGTAGAAGTGGGACCTCATATCCAGATTGAGGACCACCTAGCTCATGGCACACAGTCTCTGGTGGGTGGGTTACTGGGGTGCACCAGGGGGAGTGGGAGGACCTGGCTGATTGTATGGGCGTAGCTTCTGTGTCTGTGACTACCTTTGTGCAGGGAAAGGTGAGAGTGTAGGGCAGAGGCGTGAGAATTTAACCTTTCTCCTCTTCTAAGGGAGACCTTTGTGATTTTTTGTGCTGACCGTTCTTGGGATGGGAAGGGAAAATGAAAGAAGGATGATGATGTTAGGCTCATTTGGTGACTGACTGACTTTTCTGTAACATCTCCTAAAACTTCCAAAGGTCCTTGGACAAGCATTGAGATTTGTGAACATTCAAATTGATCAGACATGGAATTCAAGGGAAGAAATGATACGCTTTCATTTTAAAATGAAAAAAATTAAAATAAAAAATTTCAAAAATTAAAATAATAAAAATGGCATCTAAAAAATTCCTCGTTCACAATGTTCTGGAGCATCGGTTCTTGACATGTGGTCCCATTCTTAGCCAGGATGGGCTGGTGGGCATCACTGGGAACCTGTTAGAAATGCAGAGTCATGGGCCCTGCTTAGCTACTTATGGACTCAGAACTCTGGGGTGGGTCTCAGCCATCTGCCTTTAACAAGAACTCCAGGGGATTTTGAGGCACACTGAAGTTTCAGCACCACTGACCTCAATTACCCCTGCAGCTTTGGGAGGTAGGTGGGGTGGAAATTATTGTATCTTCTTTCTACCTCTAGAGGAGCAGCAGCAAAGACACATCACATGGCCAGATGGTAGCAGGGCCAAGGCTAGGACTATTTCCTAGTCTCAGAATATAGCGACCTTTAAGGGCGGTAGAGGGTACATTTTGTTTCAATACAAGTAACTCTTAAAGGAGAGCTAATTTGCATTAGCCTGACTGTGAGGTTACCTATGATCTCCAGGGCCTGGAAAGGTTCTGGGTTTTGAGGTTCCTCCAGCAGGTACTCAGGGCTTGGGAGGTGGCTGCCTGTGGTATAGCCACCTGCAGAAAAGTAGGACTATTCTCTAAGAATGGTATTTTCATGGAGCACTGTTTTCATGGAGAAGTCAGCCTGTTTGTAGAGCAGCATCTGCACCAACAACCAGCTTTGAGCTGGCATTAGTTACTCTCAAATGCAGACTCAGGGGTGGGGGTGGGAGGCCTTAACAGCCAAAGAGATTCCAAAACCCAGGAAGAAGGAGGTTCCAGGGCTTTGGGAACCTCTTTGCAGAAACTCAGGTGTCCATTGGCCCTAATTCAAACCCCAGCTTTACCCCTCTGGGGCTGTGGGATATTGGACAAGTCACATAACCTAATATCAAAGAGCCTCGATTTGTAGGATATGTTCAGCGCAGGGATTCTCTGGGAACTCTGGAACAAGCCTCTCCACATATCTGGGACTCAGTGTCCTTATCTGTAAAGTGAGAGGTTAGGTCAGGACCCTCTCCAGCAGCAATAAACTAGCTAATATTACTAATTTATATAAACCCTAAACAGTATATCATCAATGTAGCAGAATCCCATTGCAATGATTTCCCTGCTGCCCTATCCCTCTTGTAGGAAGATGGACCAAATCACTCACAAATGAACACAATTATCAAGCAGAAAATAGCGAGCCCCATGCTTTGGAAAGTTGACCCAACCTGACCAACAGCCAAAGATACCACTGTAGTCCTCAGTGTCAACTTGGCCACCATCAGCACCACCTGAGTTGCTCTGGTCTCTAGTTTGAATTCAACACTAGAGAAGGGTCACTAGCCCAAACCGACCCAAGTGGGTGGGGAGTTCAAGCCTCATAAAGTCATTCTCTAGATGAGCTGAACCTCCAAACCTCTTTTACCCTCCATTACCCAGAAAACTAAATTAATTAGAACCCACCATTTTCTGAGAAGTTGGGTTAATCAAGGTTTATGTGTAGTAGTTTTTCCCCCCAGAACAGTAAACTGAAGTAATGTTTCCACAAAGAATGTGGTACTTAGGGAAGCTGCTGGAACGGGAACTTATCCTTACTGAACCGGAACATGAAACCGTGCTCTGAGACAAACCTGATGTTTCACTCGGTTTCAGTCCGTGGTGAGAAACAAGCAGACTGTGGGGTGGTGGGGGAGACAGAATTTGGATTGGCTTTCCAAATTCTGGGCTGAGGGTGGGCAACACATTTCCTGTTGTCATTTCCAACTAGCCACCTCTCTGCATTTTCCTACTCCTTCCATGCAGGTACCTTTTCCAAGTGGCCCCTGGCCCCTGAACATTTGATCACTCTTCTCTGACTTTCTGTAAGTTCATGGACTTATTTGTACAATTTTGCACTTGATTCCAGACTGTCCCAAGCTGCTCCTTAAATCTCTGGTATGTCCTAGATTCCCAACCAGACTTTTAGTTCCTTTAGGCCAGGAGAACTCAAGGGTCCCAGCAGACACTTGGTACATACTCAAGTGACAGACGGGTGGAAGTACAAGGGTTTTTAGAGATTAGTTAGTCTAAACTCAGTTGGCAGGGGAGGAAATTGAGGCCAGGGAGCGAACTGGCTTATTTGAGGCCACATAGATAGTTAGTGTCAGGGAGATTGAAAACCCAAGTCTTGGCAAATAATATTTTCTGATAATATACAATGCTAATAAGGAGTTTGGGAAAATAGAAATTCCCTTAAGGAGATATAATGGGAACTTAAATTGGTACAAACTCTTTGGAGACAAATATCACTCAAAATGTAGAATGCTTGAATCTGTTGAAATAACTTCATTGATAATTTATTCTGCAGGTGGAATTGGACATGAATGCAATGGATGTGTACAAGGATCTTTTTGTGTGATTTGAAATAAAATAATGCACAGGACTAGGAATAACCATTATGTCTACAGTGGAGTGGGGGCCCAGCTGCATAAGTTGTGACAACCTGGACAATGAATTACTATGCATAACCAAGTGGAATGAGGTAGATTCATTTGTAACTGACTTGGAAAGATCCAAGAGACATTGCAAAGCCAAAAATCAAGGTGCACAGCAGCTCAGAGAACATATTCCAATTTCCACAACAGAAAGTATATGTGGGTGTGTTTGCGTGTGCCTGTCTATACTTGACATATTTCTGGAAGAATGAACAGGAAGCTGTGCCTTCTGGAGAGTGGGATGGGGGTCTCAAGTGGGAGTGAAAATCACACTTCATTGTGTACCCCTTTGCACTTTTTAGCGTGTGCATGTGTTATTTTTATAATAATAATAATTTAAAAACCTCAACACTGCAGTCTCCTAGTTCGGCAGCATTTCCCTCCATTGTATCAGGCTGCCTCTTTTGCTGTTACTCCTCTGTAAACTGGTAACTCAGATTCTAATGGTCATAATTTCAGGCAGATAATAACAACTAAGCCATCTGCTCTTAGCTTATCCCTTTATTTTTTAACCTCCAAATTACTGCTTTCCTCAGGGACTGGGTTACTTGTGTGGGACAATCCAGATGGAGGTGGTATTGTTAAGGGTTCAGAATCAGGCTCTCAAGTTGGATATTTCCTGGGCATGTCCCTCAAGTGCTCTGTGATATAGTGTCCTCTTCTGTAAAATGGGGATAGAGTAGTACCAGCTTTCTCACATTTAGTTCTAGGGAGAATAGATAAGATAGTGAATGTATCTGGTCCTCAGAAGTGTTTGGATGGGTGACCCTGATCTCTTCTAATTCCTAAAGGCATGCCTGTGAGCAGGACACAGGGGTGCCGTTTTGTCCAGTGCTCTGTCCCTGATGGTCCATGACCCTGAAGACATTATCTCTGACTCCAGGGAGCTCAGATCTGGCTGGATGCAGCACGCCAAGCCCACTGCATGAAAGCAGATAAAGAAAGACACAACCAAACTAGGATTCTGATCCTGTCATTGCAGAGTGGGATCTGGAGGGGATGAGACACGAATTCTCAATCTCAAGAGGATGCCGTGGGCGGTCCTGAGTTTGTGCTGCATCTACTCACAGCATGGGGAGAACACCCACCACACAGAGCCACATGCTTTGGGCTACATCAGCATTGACATATGGCTTAACTGTTGTATTGTCCCCAAAGTTCTTACTCCCCAGGCCATCCTGAGAGTAGAGTTGGCCAGACCATCTCCCAGCCTGGCCAGCACTCCCATACTTTTGGCGAAAGTATAATTATATTTGTTTATTCATAATAAGGCTGACACATTCTCAGGCTCTTACTACAGATGATCTCATATAATTCTTACCACAACCTTTAAAGGGCCTTATCATGATTGCACTGATTTTATAGAGGGAAGAAACAAGCAGAGCAAGGTTAAGGTCTATGATGGGTCAGCCAGCTCCTCAGTCCCCTGCTGAGGGCCACACCAGCAGCCAGAAATATGCTTCCCATATTGCATGGAGTTGGGTCATTAGCGGCTGCTCTCACTGATTGTGGGAGACCCTAGGCAAGAGCCAGCATCTCTGTGACCCGAGAGGAGAAGAAAATGTACAAGCCCCTGCCTATTTTCAAGAAGCCATAAGAAGGGGGTGACTTTGGAGCATCCTCATAGTTTCCCACCTGTCCCACCCTGACCTTCCACCCAGCCTCCAGCTGCAAGAATGGGAGGCTGCTGAGAAATTGAGATGGAAGAGCTCCACCGGCAGACACCAGGGATCCACGGCTTCCAGGTTGGCCCCTCTTCTTCCCACGCTCTGTTCCTTTCCTTTGTTCCCTTCCTCTTTCTGTTCCTGAAGTGGTCACCTTCCCAGGAGATAATGCTTGTGGGGCTCCGTCCTGACAAGCCCTTTTGGCCCTATCTCTAATCTTCTCTAGGTTTAGGATTAATAGACTTTTTCCACGTTTGGGATCAATAAGTACAGAGGGAGAGAGAAGGGGGAAGAAAGAAGACAAAAAAAATCATCAGGACTGAAAGAACCTGGCCTAGGCATAGCACCCTGATATTACCAGTACCGTCTTTAACCTAAGGGGTGTCATGGGTGAGGGCAGGTTTGGGGCTGAGACAGTGAGGCAGGATCTCAGTCGGGTGGAGTGAGGTCACAGGCTTATGGGAAGGCCCCAAGGACCCTCAGCCTGAGGCCAGATGCCAGCCTGAATCTTTGCCCAGAATGGCTCTCTGAGTCCTGGGCTGCTTGACCTTGTTTACCCAGAGTCTCTTGTGTCCCAGGTCTACCCCAGCTGGTGTCTCCTCAGTACAGGAGCCTGGCCATCAAACTGCCTTCTTCTGGGGCCCAGGTATCTGGAGAGTGTGAACTCTGGCTGATCTTCCCAACCTGGAGTCCCCAGTCCCCAGCCGTCTCTCATTGTGTCACAAAGCCTACTGGAAATTGCACATGTCCCCTTGATGAGGCTGCATGGGGAAAACAAAAATAGCGCCTCGCTGCTTTTAGCAAGAATTATCCACTCCGTGTGGCTGACACTGGTTGCCGCATGCCGATCTGCAGCTCTGATTAGCCTTTGATTAATAAAAAATGGGAAAGGGAATCAATTATTTATTTAATAAGAGCAGTTTGTTTTAAAGCAAAACCTTTAAAGCAGTGGAGGACTTGGGGTGGGGTAGGAGAGGAGGGAAAGAGCAGAGTGCCTTGGAGGTGAGAAGTTTGGGAGTGGAGGCTTTCGTTGTGGAACTGGTGATCCCTGTATCAAAGATAGAGAGGCTGTTCCATTGTGGTTCTTAAGACATAGGATGCAGTGTGGGGAGCCAGGCCCCTGCATCCTGAGATCTGGACACAGATGAGGTCCTTGAGGGCAGGGCACTGGTCACTATGGAGCAGTGAGTGACGGAGGCTCTCCCCTAATTCTTATACAGGTTAAGTCCATCCCTGGAGATTTCGAGTAAGAGCTGGGCACAAGTCCCCTACCCCTGCTTGTAGCCCACCTTCCTTGACCCAGTGTCCAGGCCCTTGACAGCATGGGCTGGCTTGCCTTCTGCTGTGTGCACTACGGGGACCACTGCGGTGGGCCCTGCCAGTCCTGCACCCTTCCCCAGCACCTCTCTACCATTACTCAAACGGCTTTCTCCTTCCAGAGGGCACTTCTGCTGATCTTTGCATTCCACAATCATATCCATTCATCAAGGCCGAGATCGAAGGACACCCCATGCGGCAGCTCCCCAAGTCATCCCCTCAGGAGACAGCCTTTCTTCTTCTGAGCATCCCCAGCACTTTGAATGTGTGTTCCTGTGACAGTGTGGGAAAAATGCAGCTTTGTACTTTATTTCTTTGTAGGTATTTTGAGGGCAGGGACTGCCTCTCAGTCACCTCTGTAACCCCTGTCCAGGGTTTGTTAAATAATGCGCTGAGGGATGCACGTTATCATTTGGGGAGACTGTACCCATGTACATCTGAAACAGCTTTTGGATTACAGAGCAGACTTTTAAAGGAAACGCTAATAGCCTCTTTGAGGGGAAAAGGGAATATATGCTCTTAGGCGCCTGAGATAAATGGATTAGAGTATATGGTTCAGAATTTGCCTTTTTATTTTCTGGAACAATAAAAAAAAGTCAGGAAATAAAGTGTTAATGTTATGAAAAAAATGAACCTAGCTTCTTGCGTGGAAATAATGGCCCCATATTCATACATACTCCAACTCAGTTTTCTCATCTGTCAATTGGGATAATAATTACCGTTCCATGACACTCATAAGATGGTGACAAATGTCACATAAAAGATAGAATTTTGCAAAGGAGAAAGTGCTTCAAGGAGAAAATGCTCCATCCACGAGGCGTGTACTGTTCCTTTAGGTAATTGTCAATGACCTAAAGTATTGTCTTAGTGCCTTCTCTGGAAAGAGGGTGCTGCACTATTGTTCAGGCGCCAAAGTCTTTCTTCCCATCTCCATTATCTGGATTTCTCTCATGGAAACTAAATTTCCCAGAATGATCTGGGTTGTTGCCATTAGTGTCTTCTGAGCTTACTGGTGTGGGCGGCCACTTCCAGATGGGAGCCTTCCAGCAAGCTGGCTCAGCTGGTCCATGCCCTTGTACTCGGGCGTCAGGTATGTGCTGTGGGTGCATGGCGGAACTACTCATTTGCTCACGCCCAAAGTTCTCTTTCCCTTGCTCGAGGGCTTTGACTTTTCCTCAATGTCTGCTTTCAGAAACCATTCTATGAGCTTGTCCTCAATTCCCTGGATGTGAGTTGGGAACCCCACATAGGGGAAGAGTCATTCTGTGATATTCTGCATCCAGCAAGGCAGGTGAGAAGCTTGGGAATCTGGGTTTCTATCATGGAGTCAATGTCCTTACCCACTAGCCACCTAGACACTGGCCCACATAGTAGTGTGTGGGCAGGTGCACCTGAGTAGGGGACTTTCTGAGTTAGAGAATAAATCACTAGCTAATGCAGGGACTGGCCTTAAGAAACAAGGCCATGTGGGACCCCCAAGCTCATAAACCAGATGAATTAAAGGGCAACTATTCATAAGGCAGAAGAATTCTTTCAGTTCTAAAAGGATTCCTTATAAGGCTCTTCTGATGAGCAAACACAGCACATTTCAAATAAGATTCATTGTAAAAAAAATGACAAAAAAGAAGATAATAACAATTTGCATTCACTATTTCGGGAGCAGCTCCTGTGAGAAGCAAGGCCCACCTGTATCTCACAAAGCGCCTGCAAGTCCCTCTCCTGGAGAGAGTGGGGAGCTGCAGAGACAGGGAGGCACCTGGGGGATGGGGAAAAGGCACTGCCATGATCAGATCTGTCCTTCCCTGACTTAGAGGGAAAACCTTGTCATCTCCACGTCAAGGACAAGGAGAGGGGGTGGTCCTGGAGGTAAAGGCTTGGCTTAACTGCTTGCTGGGTCCATACATCCTTGGGTTGTATGATGGAGTTATTCCAAAGCCTCACAGTCCAAACACCACAAAGACAGATCTGCTGACCCTGACCGCCGGGCCCTGATGGATTCCCCATCTCTCATTAGTTACTGACGGGCTCCCGGGTCTTGGCAATATTTGCCTTATGGCATCAGTGCAGCGTTTCCCGTATTCACATAGTTAAATTAGTTAGCTGGATAGAAACCTCAGAGATGATGTATCTAGTTGTCAGTCGTGACTTGGTGCTAATGGCACTACAATTTGGTTACAGTCCTGGCTGTCATTAATCATCGGCCCCCAGCCGGCTGCATACTGGGTGCTGGGGCTGGGGGAGGGAGGGGTTGACTGGGACAGAAGGTGCCCAGCACCCAGGCCGGGGCTCTCCGTCTTCCTCCGGGCAGGGTTCGGGCTCACTCTCCCAGCAGGTCGCTGTCCCTCAGTCCCCGTCACTGCCACAGCCACCAGCCCTGCGCACCTCTATTTATTAGCATCATGCTACTTATGCTAATAGCAGACCGTACACTATTTCTGAGCATTAACATCTGCTCCAAGCAGCCGACTTTCACTTACAGAAACTGATTTCAGCTCAGTCAAGCAGATAAACAGAGAAATCAAAGCAGGTGGCTGAAAGTGAAGGAGGAATTCTCAATTCCTGCATTCAACCGATGAACTTCACTCAAGCCATAATTAATATTCAGATAACTATATTCCGACACATAGAATAAACAAGATCATTTAAAGGATGCAAAATACATCCCCAGGGCCAGAGGGGAAGAGAGGGAGGGGGAGAGAGGGAAAAGAAGGCAGAAGACTAGGTCTGAACGCAGGCATTGCCCGTTCCGGCCTATTGTGTGCACAGCTTCAGCCTTGGAGAAGAGGTGACATGCCTCACAGAGTCAAGGAGTAGGGTGTTTACAGAGCGCCCTCCGCAGGCTGGGGGAATCTGAGGTGGTGGGTCCCGGAGGCTCATGTTGTCTGCACTGTAGGCTGGTGAAACCTGCCCTCTGTATTTATTTCCTCATGTTTGGAACTGCCTGAAGGCTCTGCAAGCCCTGGGGACCCGGTTGCCATGTGGCCTCTGAGGGGTGGCCTGCTTCCCTGCACCCAGGTCTTCTCCACGTGTAGAACTCCATGCTGGAAAGCCTTCCCATGAAGGGTTATCCAGCTGATGACTCTAGAATTAAAGTAACATCTCTGTGTGATTTGGATGAGGCAGAATCAGACTCTTTATATTAGATGACATGAGTGTGTACATAGGGTATTTGATTTATAATTTTTATTTTGGTGTTGTCCCAAGTCAATCATCTCAGAATGTTAAAACAAGACCAACGCCACCGTCTGGAAAAATTCTGAAGACAATCATTCCTATTCTGAAGGGTGGTCCCTGGCTCTGAGGGCTGACTTTCCAACCAGCTCCCAGTGCCTTCGCCACTCAAAAATCCACATGGCGAGATCCTGGATCCAACATACTTTGTCGTGTTAGCATACAGTGACAGCGAGGGACACAGGTGCAGTCAGTGTGCTCCATTGCTCAGCATGGTGCACCTTCCTGTGTGCGCAGATGAGGGTGATAGATAATTTATTCAAGAGTATTATTAAGTGAATACTTATGTGTTTTGAGCTGTGAGAAGTGTAAGAGTAAGTGACCAGGTCCTGAGTGTGGAATCCAAACCAACTCTGAGAACTACTGGGGGGTGGGGCTGTCACCACCAGAGAGGGCCGAACAGATGAGACCTGCTGTCACCAGCTCAGGGCTGCTTGAGCCAGGCCCTATCTGAATCCAGACTGCCTCTGCGGAGAGAAGAGCAGGATCCATTCCCTGGGGAAAAGGCCCTTGCTAACTTTTTCTCTCCTGTTTGGTTCCTCTGGTGGCAAGAGCCTGTGGCCGAACAACAAATGTTAAAGCTTGAATTTCCACTAGTGGGAAGCATCCATCTCCCTCTTCCTCCTCCCCTGCACATATGTCCTGTTCACGTCTCTTCCTTTAGGATGGTGCTGACAACGCTGGGAGCCCAAAGCTGTGTCTTGGGTGCTGTAGATGCTCCTCTGGAACCACTTGCTTTGTGGTTGAAATTTCCCCTGACGTTGGGATTTTTTTTTTTCTTTTTTCTTTTGGTTTCCTTGGAAATGAGTGAATCACAGCTGTTTTCAGCAATGGGGGAGGTGGGAGGATATTCCCTGGAGAGGTGTTGGGAGGGGTGGGGTAGCAAATAGGCTTTCCCAGGGAAAGCAGAGCACCCACCGCCAGAGTGGTGTGGGGTGAGGCTGATGGTCTTCAGGAATCCCTGGGGACAGGCATCAGGGTGGGTTGGAACCAGGACAAGTGGGAACTCTCTCTTCCCAGAGCCTGACTCTCTCTGTGCACTTTCCTGTCTACCCTTCCCCCTCCCCAAAGGGAACTGACTGAGCAGCAGCCATCTTCTCAGCCCTGAGTGTGGTGTTCCGAGCTACAGGCCTGTGCAGGGCACCTGCCTCCATGTTCTTGCCTAAAGTGAACATCACAACACCTGCGTGAGGTAGGTAGGTGAGGCGGAGCTTGCGGCTTGCACTCCACAGATGCGGAGAGGAACCCTGGTGGAGAGGAACCATGGCACAGTGAGTGAGTGGCAGAGTCAGGAAGCAGCCCAGGCCGTGACCTCCAGCAGGTCAGTCCTGACACAGTTTGCACTTGTTCCCCAGGTCCCTGGCCATCACCATCACTCCTGCCTCCTAAAGCCACAGGTCCTGTGGGTGCTCAGGCCCTGGTTCTCACATATACTCACGGAATTCCATGGAATTCCATTAGCCTGGAAAAAGAGGTGGATGACACATTCCTGACATGTGCTGTGTGCCTCGAGGGGGGAAGAGGAGGCACTCCTCCTGGCCAGGTTGGGCTGGTTGGCTGGCTTCACAAGATTCACAACCCATGAAAATGAGGACACCTAGGATCTGGTGGGGTCCACCCCCTGAGACGCCCCTCAGCAGCAGCACTGGCTGACGCTGCCAGTCACCCACACTCAGCCCAGCTTTTCTTACACCCTGTGGCCACTGAGCTCTAGCCTGTAATTTCTTCTGCTTCCTCACCTCTTCGTTCCCTGCATGTCCTTTTCAGTTATCACCATCTTGATCATTACTGTCATCTGAGTCTCCAAATGGTCTCTGTCCAAACCTGACAAACACTGGTTCTCAGAGCAAGAAGAAAAGCCAAATTCAGACCCCATCTTTTGGAATTTGGGGAATTTTGCCAAGGCTGGGTTGCAGTGGCCTTGAGCTGCAGAAGGCCTGGGCTCCTCAGATGAGAATGGTGCCCTTTATTCAAGGGAAAGAGTCCCGAGATGTCCTTGGGGGTGTCTCTCTGCAAAAGGGCAAGCAAGTGCTACCGGCAAATGGCCTTATCATAAAGGCAGGAGGCTAGTTCCTGGTCAGGTCTGTAGCAAAGGACACGGTTCCTCTGTCATGTGTCTGCAAAAGGACATGGAAATTGCAGGTCTTTGGGGACTGTGTCAGGCAGATGTCTCCACTGTGACTCCATATACACAGCATGACAGGAGCGTTTTGTTATTCCACTGCTTGGGGATGAACCCCAGAGGTGGTGCCAGATGGAGCATCCCCTCCCTTTGCTTTCCCTGTGTGGAGACTGAAGAAGAAAACACCCATTTTATGTCACACCAGGTGCAAACTCCTCCTGGGGGAGACCTCTTTTATTCAACTTGATGGACGTGCCTGATTCTGGAAGGGCCATGAGATTTCTCTTGTCCACCCAAGCATGCCATCGTGGACTCCCACTCTACCGTGGAAACTGCCTGAGTAGCTCCCCCGTCTGCTGTCGCATATGGACTCACCCATACCGGTCCGTGAATGCTCTGTACTCCTCAGAGTCCAGGCTCTGAATGCCGAACTCTGCGACCAACTCTATGGTCTGGGCTGTGCAGTAGCCCTGGTGCCCTCTGCTGGCCACATCTGAAAACACAGGCAATCTCTAGCCTGCACTTGGGTGGGACCTTCCTGGAGGCTAGACCTGCTGGCTGAAGAGGGGATGCCGGCCTCTTGTCCCGAGGCTCCGCTTCGAGTTCCACATGCACATGCCTGGTTTCTTTTATCCTTATCTATTCACGGTGAACAGACCTCACACCTGGCTCTCATCTAATCACAGTGTGGCCGTGTGTGGCAAACTGCCCAACCTCTGTGGACCTTGTTTTGCTCTCTGTAAGGTCTCATTCACCCTTCAAGCACTTTTCAAATACCAGTTTCTATTCACAATCTTCGCACCCATGTGCGAAGACCCCATGTCCCTTGGGGTGCATCTCACCTAGGCTGCAGAGGCCCTGGGGCTCTTCCCCAGGCCCTTAGCTCCTGGAGGGCAGGGTTCTTGCTAATCTTTCCTCTTTTCTGAACCTCCCTGCATCCCTCGCAATGCTGGCTGTACGCAGCACAGGCACTCCACAAATACCTGTTGAGCTGATTTGTGTTCTAACGGCTGCCTTGGACTAGAGATTCCCTCAGGTGCTTCGCCTGCTCAGGTTCTTTTTCATTCCAGTTGTCGCTTGTGGGTTGGTCTCATCTCCCAGGTGAGACTTTAGATCCTAGAGGGCCAAGTGCGAGGGAATAACTGTCCTGGTGTTTTGCTGAATATAGAAAGCAATTTTGACATTGTGAAACAGTTATGCACGTGGCTGTCTCACTGTTCCTCACCAAGCAGCACATTTCTGAGGGCACGAGCGGAAGATCTAGGCTGTAAACAACACGCCTTGCCTCGGCTGAGTTCCTCCTCCGTTTCTACCCAGCCTCCTCCGGTGCTGGCACCTCATCCTGCCAGCACTGTCTCTGCCCCAGACTCTTCACCCAGGGCCGGTGGCGTCCCTGCAGCGCCTTACCAGCTCATCCCCAGCCCCGCCTGATGACCTTGCTAAACAGTGGTGAGTGGGCTCAAGTATGAAGCAATCCTTGTGTCTTATCAGTGTTCTCCACGCCCTCCCCGACATGCAGACTCTTCTCCAAGGCTGTCCCAGAGTAGCAAACACACTGCCTTCTGGAAACGACAGTAACAGCTAACGTTTATTAATAGCTCGCAGTGTGCTGGAGGCTCGCTAAGAGCTTTGCACGTATTATCTCATGTAATGTTCCTAATAACCCTTGATGGCTCCATTATCATCTTCATTTTAAAAAGAGAAAGGTGAGGCACAGAAAAGTTAAGCCACTTGCCTAAGGTCACACAGCCAGACAGTAAGAGGGCCTGCCTCTAAACCCAGATGGTTAGATTTTGGAGCTCATGCTCATATCATTCCTTCAGACAGAAGGATGCTGGGGTGGAGGACTAGGGCTAGGCGCCTCTTAGGCACATGCACAGCAGCCTAAGCACATGCGCACAATGGCCCATATGCCGTGCCCAGGTGAACATCCTAGTGATGCCCCTCAGGCCCACATGCGTGTTTCCATGTGTGTGCTCCTGCTAGCACGATGTTCCCAGTGCCTTCCCCACTTGCAATATTTTAGAGCAGCACCGTCTGTCAGAACTTTCTGTGTGAGGGAAACATTCTATGTCAATCGTGCTGACTGCACGGTGGCCACTACAGATGGCCCCCATCGTAGGATGTTTTGAATAAGGGTTTTTTGACTTTATGATGGTGCAAAGGTCATGCACATTCATTAAAAATCAGACTTCAGATTTTGAATTGGGATCTTTTTCATGAAAGGAAGTCACTGAGGCTACAGTGCGCTGTGCACCTAAGCCACAGCCCTTTCGGGGTTTTAAATGCGTTTTCTACTTACGACATTTTCTACTCACAATGGATTTATGGGGCCGGAACCCCATGGTCGGTTGGGGAGCACCTGTGTTTCTTTCAACCACTGAATACTGGAAACATGGTCAGTGAGATTGAGGGACCACATTTTTAATTACATTTAAATAAAATTAATTGTGCTGGGCTATTAAACTGGCCAAGTTATGGGTTTGTCCTGAGGATGGAGAGAGGTGATATTGTCACATGGACAGGCAGGTGTGGAATGTCTACGCACTAAACACTAGATGCACTTTTATTATTACGACCCGACATGTGATGGTGTGTGTGTATTTTGTAGCTGTCCAAGTCGTCACCTGCCCTTCCTTCTAGCTACCCATCATTCCTCACAGGGGCTTTTGGAGACTACCCTCCCACAGAGGGGCCTGATCTGTGTCTCTGCTGGTGAGGAAGAAGGCATGGCTCTGGGACGTCTGTGGAGAGCAGTTCAGGGTGAGGTTCAGGTGGAGACTCTCATTTGCCTGCAGCCAGCAAGAGGCAGGGCGGATGCTTGTGGCCTTGGGGGCCTTTGGCCCACAGGCTCTGTCCCTCAGCCCATAGCCTGCCTGGCTCCCTGGTTGACCAAATGGATTTCTAATGTGTAAGTAAAACATCACCTTTGCTCCTCGTATGTCACTTTTATTAGTGTATGAGTGTGTGCATGTGTGTGCGTGTGCGTGTGTGTGTGTGTGTGTGTGTATTATTTTAAAAGAACAAGTTTGCCTTAGGCGATTTGGTGGTGGCTCTGGGGGCCAAAGAGAAAGTCCCAAGGGAATGAAGCTGGTGAGGAAGGCCCGGGGCCAGTGGGGCAGGGGCAGGAGTGTGTGGGCCACAAGGGCAGGGGTGGCGGGGCAGGCAGGGTGGGAGGTTTGAGCCGCAGCAGCAGGGCAGGGAGGAGGGAGCTGGGCGACCTACATCTCCGCTGTGAATTGGCTGACTCACCCCTGGAGAACAGCTCCTGCTTTCCCGTCTGGGTGGGACACAACCTTGACATCCTGGGAAAGGGGTGCTCCAAGACATGGTAGTAGCAGCGGCCCTTGCAAAAGCTGGAAGGAATGAAGCTGCAGCATGAGGGATTTAGGGGGGACCATCGGAAGGACAGATGCAGGCAGAATTCTGTGAGATGGTGCAGCAGGGATTCACTCATAACTAACAGCGTGGGATTAGCATCATGGCATAGTGAGCTCCTGCCTGGAAGTGGGGCCAGGGGCACAGGAGGAGAGGACTCTCAGGCCCCAGGCATGCATGACCTCACACTGCACATTATACAGTCCGTGACCTAATTAAAGCTCAGTCCATACTGGGGAAGAAAAAATCACCTCTATTGTTATATTGTGTGCATGTACAATACATAACAACAAATCTCATCAATATCCACAACTATAATGCAAAAAATGTGGAAAAAAATCTATAAAGTCTTATTTAGCTTGTTCTAGTATAAGTGGAATTAAATATCATGACATGCTGATATCTCTCAAATTTATACCTCCAACCTGGATCCTCAGTCTGGATTCTAAGGTCTATGTCCACCTGCCTTCTCAGTATCTCTGCTTGGACATCTAACCGGCCTCAGCATGGCCAAAGCAGAATTTTGATCACCCACCCCTAAAGCATGTTCTTCCCAATAAGTGCCACATTACCACTGTGTGGCACAAACTGTCCCGGTCCCCTCTTCTTCCCCTCACTCTGCACTCAGTCTACGGACACATCTTGAACTCTGTACTTCTTGAACATCCACTGATGACCCTGGTCCATGCTCCACCACTGTTCCCCTGGCAGCCCCCTCCATATCTGCTTTACTGTAGAAGTTGGCTCCACACGGCGGCCAGGAAGATCTTTGTGGAATGTACAGAACTTGCCTCTTCTCATATTCCTCCCTATTGACAGAACACAACTCATATACTCCATTCTTTGGGCCTGACACAACCTCACCCCCAGGGTCCTACACCCCCACTCTCCCTACCACCTTCATGATGCTACTGACATACGAATCCTTCTTCTGTCCCTTGAATGCATGAAGCTTATTGCCACCTTGGGGCTTCTGCATCTGCGGTTCCCATTGCCAGAAGCGCTTCTCCCACCCTGTGGGCTTGTTTGGATCTCAGTGTCTTGGGAGACCCCTTCCCACTGGTCCAATACACTTCATACCTCATTCATACATTTAATTCTCAGTCGAGCACTTATGATCAGGTTTTAAATTTCTATTTTAAATTTATTATCTAACACACCTCATGAAAATGTAAACTGCAGGAGAGCCAAGACTTTATCTTCCTAGGTCACTGTGGTGTCTCCAGCAGCTAGACCCGTGCCTGGCACAGAGTGGGTGATCAATAAGTATTTGTGAATGAATGAATTATTTAATCCTGATGGTGTTCTTCTGAGAAGGCTTTTTGCCTAGGGTAGAAGTGTGAGCTCATGAATGTGTTTCCTGGACTGGCTCTTGTGTACGAATTGCAAGACTAATTAAACTCATACATATTTGTGGAAATGCAAATATAATTTTATTTACCAATGACTGTAATAAAGGTAAATGCTCCTTACTTAAACAAACAATTCACTTTGGGAATAGAGCTGTAAACAGAAGCAATAAATAAACACTCGTTATTGAGTGCTTACTGTGCACCCACTGAACTTCACGAGCCGGCTGCTCTGATCTTCCATCCTGGTTTATGTGGGTGAAGGCTGAGACCCAGCTAGGAAGCCTCTGTCAGCCCTGGGCACACGTACTTAACCACAACAGGCACAAGCACTCCTAACCAAGTGCACGGCTCTCGGGAGCTCAGCGTAGCATCTGCCCTGGGAAGTTACTCAAGTTCTCTGTGCCTTTGTCTCCTTATCTGTAAAATAGGAATCAAAACTTCCTCCTAGGAAAACTGCAAGGATTAAATGAGATAGCATAATAGAGTGCTTGGCATCATGCCTGCACATGGTAAATGATCAATATGTGCTAACAATTTTATTATTATTATGATTATTACAATGATTGAAGACTGCTTGAGATGTTTCTACATATTCTCATTTAATTGCAATGATAACTCATGGGGTCGGTGTTATTCCTGACTTCCAGGTTAGGAGGAGCTCAGAGCTCACAGAATAAAAACCATTGTCCATGGTCCTACTGCAGCTCCTAAGTATAAAAACCTGAGAGTTTGGACTCTGGGTCCAGCACTTTTTCCAATGCACCATGGCTGCCTCCCCGGGTTCATGGTTAGGGCCTAGTGCTGTGAGGACCAAGCCTCATACCTGTCTCCATTTTAACCCACCTGCAAGCCCCAGCCACAACGTTCCCCTCCCCTGCCTGCATGAACCTAGCCTCTCTAGATGCCTCAACCTGGGGACTACAGTCTCTGAGCTGCTCCTCGAATCTATCCACTCTTATTCCCATCCCATCCTCCCAGAGTCCCTAATGGTTGTGCCACCCTGGCCTCTAATCCGATACATCATAGGGTTAGAGTCTTCCCTTAGGTGATTCATTTCATCGCATTCCCAGGTAAAAAGAGGAGATCTGGAGAGGCCCCATACCTGCTCAAAGGGCTCCACCCGGCTCCCAGTCCAGCATGCCTGGACCTGCATCCTCCAAGCTGGCGCCTCAATGACCATCTGCCATTCTCGAGGGGAACAGGTGAGGGGGCGGAAGAGCATCCCAAGCAGGGCTGCACGGAGAGGAGGCTGTGTTTTGATGGTGCTTTGGGCTTCGCTTTTTTGAGTGTCCCCTCCCCTGGAGTCTACAAGCCTCCCCGGCAGGCAGGGACTGTGACTCTTGCGTCTACCTCTCATGCTGGGAAGAATGCAGGAGAGCAGGAGCCCAACAGCGTAAGGCCTCTGACCGACCCGAGAGGACCACGGAGATGCTCATGGCAGCTGTCTTTAGGGAGGTGCAATCATGAGCGCCTTTATCTTCTCCCTGCCCTCCCCTCTTCTTTACATTCCCCGTGACATGTACTGTTCACAGTGAAGGGAAACATTCACAACAAAAACTTCCCCTATTGCCTCCATGTGAGCGAAGGAGCTGCCGTGAGGTGTGTGTCAACCTGGGACATGCCCAGCCAGATCCTGCGGGGAGGTGGGTTGGGTGCACGGTGCCATGGCAGGGCCTTGTCTCCGAGAGCTTCCAGTGTAAGGAGAGGTGGCCTGATGGGCATGCGTAGCTGTGTGGGCCAGTGTGTCTGAGGCCCCAGGCTGCTAGACTCAAGCTGCAGGGACTCTGAGGCTTCCTGGAGGAGGCTCAGTGCTCTGCAGAGAAGCCAGCTTTAGTTGGGGGAAGCAGAAGGTTCCCCAGGTTGGGGAGCAGCCTGCACAGAGCTGCAGAGATGGAACTAAGCTCCTAGGAAGGGCCAGGGGACGCCAGGCCAGGGATGCCTGGGTCTCCAACTCTTTTGACTTCTTTTTCTTTTTCATTTGTTCTCTAGTTACAATTATTGCAGGCTCACCATGTTCCAGGAACTGTGCCAAACGCTCTACCTAGATTACGGCATTCCATACTCCCAATAAATTCCTTTAGGCAATGTGTATGTTCCCATTGGCTAAACAGAAAAACTGAGGTTGGCAACGTGACTCGACCAACGTCACACAGAATGTCAATGGAGCAGCAAGGGTTGAGCTTAGTGCTGCCTGCTCAACTCTGTGCTGCCTCTGAGCTCTGTCTCCCACTTATGGGGCCTAGGAAGCTGTGCTGCAGAGGAATGATCCCATAGAGCTGGGGCAGAATAGCTTCACTAATGTAAACTCGCACAGAATGTATTATTAGAGATCTTGGGCATGTGAGGACGTGTGTGTGTGTGTGTGTGTGTGGGGTGGTGGTGGAGAGGGAGAGAGAGAGAGAGAGAGAGAGAGAGAGAGAGAGAGAGAGAAACTGTGAGATCAGGGACCCACTTCCTGCAGGTGGAAAAGACATGTCCCTGTGATAGTGTGGCAGCATGGTAGCAGCCTAAGGAATGAGCAGCCTAAGGAATGAGTTTTATGGTGTAAGCAAATGGTCGTGAATATGTGGGAGTTCATTCCTCTGAGGAAGAAGGCTGAGCCCTGTTGGCCAGGAAAAAGGGCACAGAAAGTTAGGAGACACCCAGGAGGAGTCCATCCTTGAGGCAGGAGGAAAGCAGAGCATTCCAACAAGCTAGACGGGGAGCTGATTGTAGGACTGCGGGGACCAGGCGGCTTGAGGCGCAGGGAGACTCCTGAGCTGTTGTCCAGCTGCAGATTCCCAAAGGTGTGGGGCTGAGACCAGGACCTTCTTTTCACCAGACACCCAGGGAATTCTGATACAGGGTCCTAGGAAGGGCTCGTCTACCTAAGTGTGCTGTGTGTTCTGAGTAGCCGGATGAAGAAATAGAGATGAAAACCCTGGCTGTGAGAAGAGGGTGTGTTCTCAGGGACCAGAACAGTGGGGCCTTCAGATCCGTGGATGAGGTGGTTGCTTGGTGTGTGCCTGAGATCCCGGGATGCTGGCCCTCTTCCAGCTGCCCAGAAGCAGTGAGTTTGTGCTGGTGCCAGGGGTGGGCTGGGCCAGGCTCTGGAGGCCTTGCCTTTGTGTCAGTACCCCAGCAGCTGGATTCAGCTTCCAAGGGCCCAGAGAGGAGGCGAAGGAGCAGGACACCTGTAGCTAGGCTCTGGGGCAGCGTGTCTGGACAGAAGGGGAGGCCCATGAGACAGAGATGCTTTCAGCTTGAAGGCATTTCCTGGGCTCCCCCCTGGCCCTCTTGGGCAATGTCCTTCCCTTAGGACATGCAGCTTCCAGGCGCAGCCTCTGGCCTCATTGGTCTGGTCTGAGCAACCATCTGCTCCAGCCCAGATGGAGGCAGTGGGGTGGGGGCCTCTCTCTCCCCTTAGCTGCCTGTTTCTCTTGTGCTTGCGCGCACACACACACACAGACACACACACACGCACATGGCCCTCCACTTGCAGTTGTCTCCAAAGGGACGTGGGCTCTCAGGGCCACCTTTAGGGGAGTCGACCCCCTCTTCTTCCGGTCTCCCAGGGAATCTGTGGGCAGAGTGTGAGAAAATGCCACAGATGGCCCAGCCGCACATCCAGGAAAGCAGCTAGGTCTCTGGAGGACACTGTCTGACTCCATGTCCCCCAATTAGGCTGCACACAACCACGTGTGCAGGACCCTTCTTCCCTACAACCTTTCCCCAGGCCCTGGCCAGAGGCCCCTGAAGAACCTACACTCACACACATTTGCAGAGAACTGCAGGAGTGCCCACCCAGGGAGTTGGACTCATCTTTTCTGTTTTTTACATGCACTTGGTAGAAACTGTAGTCATAGACGTACACACAATCTGTCACTAAAAATTGGCCCAGCCGAGCCGTCACAGCCCACACACGCCTGCATAAACTCGGCATGTATGAGCACACACGTCCACACATCTCCCTGCCTGGGTCTCACTGACTGAGATTGGAGTGTACTCACATGGAGGTGGCATGCATGCATGTGCACACACATACCACACACCCACATATGTACACAGACACACAAACATGCACACACACTCGTGTGGTTCTCACTGCAGTCACAGTTAGGGGCTCCAGATCTTGCAGCTCTACTTAGAGCCACAGGTTCGGGCTTGGGACAGAGGTGCTCTTATCATGAGGATACTCCTGGCCCTAGAGCTGGGAGAGAAGGGATGGAGCTCTACCAAAGAGCCCTGGATGAGGGAGCTTTGCAGCCTTGGAGGAGTGGAGAAAGTTCCTGGGCATTTCCTCTTCTCTTTCCAGAATCAGGGCAGAAAACACAGCTCTCTCACATCTGACGTACAAGACACCAACACACATGTGTGCACACAATACACAGTACACAAGGTAGATGCAAAGCCTAAGAATACGCCCGGTGGAGCACACTGGGTCTCGCCCCTTGCAGCCTGTTGGCACAGGGTGTCCATGCAGAGCAGGGCAGCCCTTTGCATCTCCTGTCCAGTGTCTAGCAGAAGTTGATGCCACTAAACCAGCCTGCCCCTTCACTCCTGGGAAGTCTCAAGTGGTCCCCTCATCCATCAGGTGGAAAAATCATAGTGACCTCATCCCCAGATTGTCAGGAGTTTGTTTTAAAGAAAAGCAAACCAGTGGTTTCTGGTTCCTTGACAAATTTCTTGCCATTGTCAAGCCTTTTGCTCAGTACGTCTGTGTGTATGTTTGAGAGTGATTTTGTGTTTTTAGCTGAAGAGGGCCACTTTCTCTGCCAAGTGTGTTCCTTGGACTGATAGAAGGACTGGACACAGACTTGGGTGGATGGCAGAGGTCGGAGTGTGCAGACTGTCTTTTGCTCTGGGCCACAGTAGAGGCAGCCCCAGCTGATCTACAGGAGAACCTCTGGTTATAGACCTCCCCTATCCTCTCCTGCCTTCTCAGTTGTCACCTCCTGGAAGTCAGCTTTTCTGCTCAAAGGTCCCCTCTTACTATCTGAGAGCTGCCCTTGGCCAGTTCATGGAGCTGGGTGGTCCTTAGAAGACCTGCCCAACATCTCTCCAGGACCTGTCTTTGGCCTTGGCCAGATGAACAGAAATTTGGCTGGGATCCTGTGGGTTGTCACTGTAGGGGGATAGTAGAGGAAGTGCCTCTCGGCAAAGGCCTTCTGTGGATTTGTTGATTTTTAAGGAAGACTTGGCTTCAGCCTCGATGCACCCGTGGGCTGCACAGGGAGAGAACTTCTGACCTTTGGCCTCTGCTGAAAGGTTAGCTGAAGGGCCCTCTCTGCTTCTGTCTCCCCTTTGTTCTGGGCCCTTGTCACCCCTTTCTCCAAACAAGCTGACTGTATTTCTCCTGCTGAGTTAGATGGCTCAATTGTATCTATGGCCTTGTGGTTAATTAAGCCTTGTCATTAGGAGTGGTGTGTGTGAGGGTATGCATGTGTGTCCATGGGTGTATCTCTATGTGTGTGTCTTCACGGTTGTCTATGCGTATGACAGACTGTTTCCCACATGTGAGTGTCTATGAACGTGTTTGTGAGTGTAGCTGCATTTTAGAGTGTGTGTGCGTGTGTGCTTGAGTGCATGGGTATCTGTACGAGTGTCCGTATCTGTGTGCGTTTATATTTATTTGTGAGTCTCTATGTATGTGTGTGACTGTGTATATGTGTGCAGGTGTGTCTGTGTGAGTTGTCTGTGTGTGCCTGTTCAAGTGTGCATGTCCCTATGTGTGTGTCTGTGTTTTCAGATCCTCCATACAAGATGGTGTGCAATGATCTAAGAACACATTAGCTGGTAACGTCGCAGGGCTTCACTTTCCCCGTCTGCAAAATGAAGGCGAATGAAGAGATGACATTTTTACTTATTTCCACAAAGGAAGCGTGCAGTCATGGAAATGTGGTGGGCTTGAGAATACGACAGATCTGGGCGCTTGAAACTTGGTTAAATTATTGCTCTCAGAGCTTCCATTTCTTCCACATTCAAAGGGGCACAGTGACATCTCTGCGGAAGTTTTGTCAAAAGGATTTGATGAGATAAAATGGGTGAGAAGCTACGTGTGTCACCTGGTAGGTGCATTGTCAATCTTCCCTCCTGTCCACCCGTGAGCCCTAGCGTCATCCCAGTCCCTTGCATCCTGTTTTGAGAGTGGGCAGGACTGTCGGAGCTGCTCAGTGGTCTGAGCATTTTTCCTCCGTGGTCTGATGGGGGTGCTGGCCCTTAATCCATGATGATGAGCCTGAATATTTAAATATTTACGCTGCGTTTTTCCTTCTCGTTTGACTCTCGCAATGACCCTGAGAGGTAAGTGGAGCAGGTTCCATTGCAGGGATATAGAAGAGGAGAAGGGACTGGATTCCTAGGAGAGCCCAGGGCAGGGCAAGGCAAAGACTCAGGCATCTGGTTCCTGGGTGCAGCGCATCCTTGGCACACCAACTGCCCTGCAGCAGGTCATGCCCAGAGCCAAGCACTGCTTGACTGTGAGGAGGCTCTATATGGACCCTGACACACACAGACCAGCAGCCGAGGAGGTGGTGGAACCAGCACTCTGCATGGGAGTCTCTCGTGAAGGGTGGCCGGTCACTCCCAAAGCTGGCTCTGATTGCCTGTGAGAATCAGATTCTCTCCTCCCAAATCATCAGTGGTGTTGTAGACATCCCCCCCAATCACATTCATTAGGTTCATTCCTCACCATATTTATAGGATTTAACCCTAAGTGATATTTGCTGATTTCCCCAAATCCAAGCCACTATCGAGCAATGTGGCCTGGACTCCAGACAGCAGGGGAGAAGGTGTGCTCGTTACTGAATGAGCCTGATCTCCCAATTTACTTTGGAAAGTGGTGCACTCAGTTATGTTTTTATCTTAGGATAGGTTTGTTGGCGGGGGCAGCTGTTCCTTAAATGAGGGGGGCCCTTGGGTGAAGGACTGCTAGCAGGTCAGGCACCAGGAATCTGCCTGCTTGATCAGCAGTCATGCTTCTGGGCTCCGTTCACCCAGGCCACTTGCCTTGTCTCACTAACAACGGTCCCAAGCCTGAGCGGCTCCATATACCTGGCAGGATTTGACTGGGTTGTAATTTCCTTCATTGTTCCCTTTCCATTTTTTCCTTATAAAAAAGGTCTCAACTACAGCTGGTTATGACAGGGCTAAATAGAAGTAAGATACAAGAAAATACTTCACATATTAAAATGCTGTAGAAATGGGAGGCATGTGATAATATAAATGAGATACAGAATTATCTATGATAGGGTATGTAGGATGCATGCTGTGACTTTGATGGAAACAACTTCGTACATAGGTTATAGATGTACAGTAGGACATATGACTTATTCTGGCATATGATGTAGTTTATAGTATGTACTGCGATCCAGAGGATTATGTAATATCTTATGACATATCATATTCCCAATGTAGAGGAAAGTAGAATCAAAATCAGTCGACATTAGGCTATTTTGGCATTCGAAACACAAGCCCCAGATCTGTGATTTTAACAGCTGAAGCTGGAAGGAAGAAAACTAAAAATACTAATGGGGAAGATATCACCATCATTGGCAACGTGGTCCACTGGGCGGGGGATCTGTGGGAAGACAGAAACCCCCAGGCTAGGTCTGGGCAAGGGGCACAGAAGGGAGGGGCCCTCTTGGGAGGTGGAGGAGGAGTTGGGCTTGTCAGTGATTGTTCCCGCTATTTATGAAGCCAGATGAGGAGCTATAGGGCTTGCGGTGGCCCCTGTGTCTGCTGATTAGCTGGCGATTATATTGATGATGTAATAAAAATTCACTTTGTCTATTAAGTTTCACCAGGACAATCAGGGAGAGATTAGATAAAAATCAGAGGAAATGAATAATAGAATGGAGGAGGAATGTCACAAGTCTCACCTGCCAGGGTCCCTGGGTCTCTTCCCTTTGGCTGCCCCCAGAGCGGGGGCATGAACGAGGAACCCCCTATCTTAGCCCCTAGGAGAAGCGCACTGGAAACTTCCCTAGCAGGGATGGCTGCTCCCTGGGAGGGACTTGGTGCTTCAGCTATGACATTGGTTTAAGTTTACAGACCATGTTTAATACTTGATTAAATCTCTAGCATGCCAGCCTCTGTGGATCTGCTGGCCCTGCTGGGAGAATGATTGGCCCCTCTGTGTTGGGGTCCCTCTGGGGACACAGCATGGCAGGTGGAGTTCTAGGTCTGAAGGTCCATGCTGCCCACAGGCCTCCCTGTCTCTCAGTGTCCCCTGGTCTGGACTGTGCTAAAAAATCCTCCCTCCCGCAATTTTGGAGATGCTCTTTTGGGTTAAGACTTGGGCTCTGAAAGGTCTGTTGAAAGGCATGTGCCACAGAGATGGTGACACATTAATGTCTACTTGCTGCCAGGGGCACATCTGCCCTGTGTGATTTGTCAGATCAGCAAAGGACTGGACTTGAAAGGATAGGAGAAGGAGGTTAGTTCTAGTTAAGGCTCACTGCCTAAGAGTCAGGGGTCCTGCGTTTGATAGACTTGGGCTTGGGGCTTGGGGCTTGAGGTTGGGGAAGCAGTGTCAAGGAGGATGGGTATCTGGGGGTTGTGGGGGGCTGCTGAGAGACCACCATTAGTGACTTGCGTCTCCCTGCAGGGAGCTGGGCCTTACAGTTACTCCAGCTCTATGACTAGCCCAGTTCTGGTCTCCCCGGAGACATCCCTGAGTTAGGAAAATGCCAGGGTCAAGGTCCATGGGAGGCCTATACTAGGAGAGTCTCTATTCCCTGAAAAATTGGACCCAAAGGCCACCTCATCAATTGTCTCTCTATTCAAAATGGGAGAGGCACCTGACTTTCCTCCTCCGGTGCTTGGGCTGCCCAGGAGCTCTCGGCACTCTTGCCCAGGTGTGCCATCCATTCCAGGAGCACTTCTTCCCAGGACCTGCCAGGATTCTTACAGCTGTAAGACCAGGGTCACCCCAGGAAACTCTGTCCCCAGCTTCATCGTCACTGCCTGGCTGCCATCCAGCCACTCCTGCACTGGGGCGGGTAGAGAGGAAGGGCATAGGGTGCGGGAAGATTCCAACTCCAGAACCCCTCCGGGTACCGATAGGGACGTTCATCGGAGTAAGCCTGTAGGGGCAATCTGGATGCCTGCCTCGGTGACAGGGAACATGGCCACGGTTTAAATATTCTATGAGTAATTTCTCAGCCCAAGTGGGCTGCAGTTGGGACAGCTGAAGGACACTGCAGCCCCAAAGCAGGTGAGGAGCAAGGACAGTCCTGGCAGGTCCTGTGTGTGTCACTGATTTCCTCGGAAGTAACTGCCTCCCTTCTCCCTCAGCCAGGCTGGCACAGGGTCTGGATTTATTCAAAAGGAGAAACTTCTTTGTCCACCAGCCGGAGAATGAGACTTCATTGCAGTGGGACAAAAACAAAACATAATGGAACGAAACAAAACACTCGGACCTGTCAGCTCTCCAGTCTCCTGTGCGATCTTCTCGCCATCTGCCTGCCTGGGTTTTTGCTGTCCCTCTCTACCTGGGGACCTGGCTCCAAGTCCCTAAGTCCCCCTACCAGAGAACTTATCTTTTGGGGGTTTGCACACACCCCACACAGGACATTCGAAGTGACAGTTTTGTGTTTGTGGGGCTGCCACCTCCTACTGCATCCAGTTACTCTGTGGTGGTAAGGTTGTGTCCCTCACCTTCAGAGGTCAGGGCCTGACACACACGGCGACAGAATTGTTATGAATCTGTGCCTCTCTGAGAGAGGACTTTATCTCCCCCTCAGTCCTGGGGGCTTCTGGTGGCAAGGCAGGACACATTTCTCCATTCTCTGTTTCTGCTTGCAGAAAAGATCGCCCATGCACCATAGAAGAGAGTGGGGATCCTCAGGGCATCCCAGAGGCCAAAGGCAGTTAGATCCATGACACCCCTCTTGCCCAGCAGGCCCCTCCTCCTGTTCTGCTGGTCTGTGGAACATTCTCCTGGCTGCATGGCCTCTGCTATGACCAGCCCTCCTAATCACTAGCTCAGTTGAGATGAGGACAGAACATTCAGAGTTAATGTTTTGCAGAGAAACCTAAGAAACTAAGGGAAAAACAAACCAGGGCATTGGAGGTGGCACAGGGAGCAGACAGGGTGTCACACCAGGAGGGAGCAGAAGTCAGGCTCCTGCTGGCTCCAGCTGGATGGGGGTAGCCTGCATGTGTGGCCTTTCCTGATTACTTCCCACTTGTCTCAGCTGGGCCCCCTGGACATGGAGATCTCCCCCTCAGAAGAACAGTCCCTTCTGAGCTGCCACTGTGACCTGGTCTGCCCAGTGGTCACTCACAGCAGCCCACCCACACCCTTCCCTCCACATAGACTCCATCCTTTCCCTGGAGTCCTGATTTGGCTGCTTGAACCCAGGCTTCATCCCTTACCCCTTATTCCAGGGGGTTTCCAAACTTGCTTAACAGAATTCCAACAGAATTTACTGTAAAATAAATTTGCTTATTGGAATAGTCTTATTTTTCAAAAAGAAGAAGATCTTATTTTTCAAAAAAAACCACTGGAAAAGAAAATAGAGCCCCAAACCAAACCATGGTGACTTTCCTTCCCCGGGGTCCCTCACTTCCATGGTGAACAGGCAGGAACAGGCAGGCTGCAGGGGTTGTCCTGGGTCCTCTGCAGGACCTGGGTGGTGTGTATACCCACTGACCACCAACCCTCACCACCGCCTACCCTGTTCTTCAGGTGCAGTGTTTGCCCCTGTGCCTCTTGTGGGTGCATTTGGAGATTCTTATGCAGAAGTTGAGGGAAGTAGCAATTTGGAGTTGGAACATGTGGGGCCCTAAGTATGGAAAAGATTCTGGTGACTCCCTTGACATATGGTACCTCCCCAACATATGGAATTCAGAATAAAACTCATGCTAAACCATGGACTGCAATTCTTAATTTTAAAAATGAAACCACTCTCACATAGGTACAGAAACTACAACACTTTCTGGATTTTCTGGTTATCTTATGTGTGTCCGCTTTTGCTGGAGCCTTAGACCCAGGCCTGACTTGGCAAGTGAGGGAACTGACCCAGGGTCCCACGTCACCCACCGTTGCCGGGACCAGTTTCAGGGGCAGTCAACCCTCACCTGAGGGAGTTGGTGCGGACGGGTGTTGACCTACAGCTCCAGAGCTAGGGCGGAGCCTGGACTGCGGCAGGCCAGGGCGGTTTGGTTTCAGGGGCCAGCGGCGGTGCGCTGAAAGTTCTTCCTCTCACCGTCAGAGGGCAGGCGACAGCCAGAGGAGAGAGGAGTCCTTCTCCCCACACAGTTTGGGGGCTCCTCCCCAATATATGGAAAGAGTCTAAAGGGCTTCCACAATCCCGTTTGTTCTTCCTGGAACTACTTACACCCAAGCCTGTGACTAGAGAGGGGGCAGGACACTTCTGGGGAAGATCGGATCTCTGGCACCAGGATCCACCTTCCCCATACCCCCGGCGGGGAGCCAAGCTCTGGGAACTGGCTGGGGCTCAGCAAGGGAGACTGGGTAGTATGCCCTGGGGAGGGAATGACAGTGACTTTCCAGGGCGCTTGATTTCCTCGCTGGGTCCAGGAACCTGGGAGAACTCTGAATGAACTTGCAGCCAGGAGGCTTGCCCCTGGGTGGCTGGGTTGGGTGGGTGGGAGCAAGTCAGGAGGAGGAGCCAATGTTGCCTGTCGGCTGCAGCGGAGCACCATTCCTTATGGAAACGAAGCGCCTTTCCCCAAGAGGTCTCCATCTCCCACCCCAGTCACAGGCATGTTTTCTTGCCCTCCTTTCCAAGCAAAGGCTTTTCCACTAGCTCCTCGAAACGCTATCCCCTCTCTCCTCATCTGTTTGCAGTCCTGGAGGGTGGAACCCAGAACACACACTAGGCAAGTGCTACACCCCTAACCCTTTTAGGGCATTTTTTTTTTTTTTTTTTTTTTTTTTTTTTTTTGCGGTGCTTGAACCCAGGGCCTTGTGCTTGCAAGGTAAGCACTCTACCAACTGAGCTATATCCCCAGCCCCCTAACCCTTTCAAAAGAAAGTAAAATTTTTAAGACAGAGTCTTGCTAAGTTGCCGAGATTGGACTCGAACTTGTGATTCTCCTGCTTCAGCCTCCAGAGTGGCTGGGATTACAGGTAAGTGCCACTGCTCTGGGCTGGCGACCCCTCTTGTATTTATCATCATCCAATTATGGGCCTGACCTCTAAAGCAGGCTCCCCCAAGGTGCCTTGCTGACTCTGGAAACATAGAAAAGGAATTATCAGAAAGCCTATTGGGTATTTGGTTGTCCCTGGAGACACTCCCTGAGTGTTGTCTCTTCCATTCTGAGATGACTTCAGGAATTATACAGGGTTAAGGACATTCTGAGCTGAGGCTTTAGTGGGCAAGGGAATGAGGGATTGGGGTGATCCCCAAGGGATTTCCAAGGCCAAGGAAACATAGCCTTCCCTTTCCTTCTCACTGGAATCCCTACGATGAGAGGTGAGCCTCAGTGAGAAGCAGTTATCCAAAGGCCAGAACAATGCTGACTGAACAGAAGCCTGAGGCTCTGGTCCCAAGAACGCAATCATGGTGATTGATCTGATTAGGTGCATTTCTTTCTGGGACACCCAATCTGCAGAGTTCACAATGACATCTCCCAGGGCCACTATCCTACCATGTAAACAGGGACATTGCTCTCACCACTCCCTTGGAGATAGACCTCTTCCCACAGCAGGGGCAAGGATGCTCTCCGTGTCTCATCCGGTGAGACCAAGCCAAGCCAAGTATTGATTTGACAGAAAGATATAGATAAGGTGGATGGATAATGGTTAAGGGATCTGATTTCTTTCTTTTCCTGTTCAGAGAACACCTCTCCTCCACCTCACCCTGCTGGAAAGCAGAGGTCTGATGAGGGACAGTGTTCTTACTGGTCACACAGGACACCTCCATCCTGATGTCTCCTCCTGGGAGCTCATGAAGCCCCTGGGGACAAGGTCCCCTCTTCTACCATGCAACCACTCCCAACATCGTTGCCTCCCCGTATATTCTTAGAACCAGTCAATATGATTAATTTTACATGGGCGTAATTTCCTGCTATTGCTGCGGAGTCCTCCTAGCCTTGCCCATCAGCAGCGACATGATACAGTTTCTGGTTATATTGGTCAACCAAGATATTGATATTATTAATAATGGATATCTATATGCTGACCTTTGTCCACACAACTGAATCACTCTGGGCTGCCTGTCACATTTCTTTAAAAGGTATTGATAAGCACATTACTGGAAGGACGTGTACAATCTTAGGTGTGTGCTTTTCACTCACCTTCAAGCATCTCCTGTGAAAATCTACCCATGTTGGATGAGCTGGTATGAACACAATGGCATGTGGTGTGCAAGAGAATGCTTGTGTGCATGTATTTTTGTGGCGAGTGAGTGTATGTGTGTGTGCATGCGGGTTTGGTCATATGTACCTGTGTGTATATAAGTGTGTGTATGAGTGTGTGTGAATGAGTCTGTCTTGAACACTGGCCCTTTTAGAGCTGATCAAATAGTCAATTAGAGCATTATAGGGAGGTAGCAGAATCAGAGAATTCCTACAAATACACTGTGATGTAGTGTTTGATCTTTGGATGCCTCTTGTCTCCTAGGACTTGCGGGAGGAGGCTTGGCTTTATAAGGATATTATTAGGTTGATGCCTCGTTCTCTCAATTTACCTGCCAGGCAAGAGACAGCATTCGCTGGGAGCTGTCTGGCCAGAATCAGTCACTGGAAGGTTCACTGAAGGCCATGCTACAGGCTGGACTTGGGAGGCAGGCTACTCCCAGCCTCAGTCTCTTTATCTGTGTGTGTACTGTCAGCAATTAATCTGACTCCACTTTCATAAGGCCAGAAGAAAGGAGGTTGGCTCAGCTCAACCTCTCGACTGTCTGCACCAAAAGTTTTCCCAAAATGATGCTTGACATGCCACCAGGCCTTGCTGATTGCATGGTGGGGTGTGCTGTGCTGCCTATGAGAAGGGAGTGTGCTTGTGGAATTCTGTGGCAGAAGGCATGCTTGTGTGCTCCTTATGTGTGTGCACACAGGCACACGGAGCTCATTGCTATGTATCTCTGTGGCTGCTATCATGCCTATCTGCAGACAGTGGCATCAGGGACCGTGCCTCTATTGGCTGGTTCTACAGTGATCCTATCCCATTTGAACCCAGACGTGCTCACTTGTCGGGTGTGCCCCTTCGCTTGTCCCTGTGAAGGGAAGCTGGCTAGCTAGAGAGATCTTTTGGATCCTCAGACATAGTGTATGAATAAACCAGACATGGATTAATTAGGTGTGACTGCATCATTAAATTAGAATAATGAACAAACAGCCACGTATGGCATTCAAATCTGCCTAGAACAACTCCACGGGTTGCTTTCAAGTAAGTCACCTGTCAGTTTGTAGGTTTGGGGGACTCCAGGGAGTGAAGTTTCCATCATATCTTGAGAAGTGTGTTCTCTAGGTACCTCATAGCCCAGGCAAGCGGTCCTTCAGTGGGCAAGAAGACTTCACAACTGAATCCAAACAACTTGGTTCAATACAGCATCATCTATGCATGTTTCAGCTGCGTGCATTTCTCAGCATGAAATACGATGGTGGCACAGGTGCTCAAGAGACGGGAGGGAGAAGTTAAGAGGTGTGGGCAGCAGATGGGAAATGTATCGATCCCATAATATTTATGTGGATGTGCACAAAGTCTCTGGTGCACGTACACACTCACACACACACACACACACACACACACACACACACACACACCCCTCTATAAACCCCATTTCCAAACTCTTTTTTTCTTCTATTGACACAATCCCCAATTCCGTCAGATAGATTCTAAGGTGGACCACGTCTTAATTTTGTTATTTTAGAAATAGCTGCTGAATGGCAGTCCCCTGCCCTCAGCAGACGATGCAGCTTATAATCCTGGTCCTAGGACAGGGCAGTTATGCGGCAACAACAATCTGTCTTTAACAAAGAGAAGGAAGTCAACAGCCAAGAGGAAAGAAAACAAGAAACTTGGTGGTCTCACTGGCCAGCCGTGGCATAGCCTAAGGTATCAGGGGTTTTGTTAATATTATTAAGTATATAGAAACCGTTGATCTGTAGCTACTTTTAACAAAGGTGATAATTAATTAAAGCAGAGTGTATTGCAGTAAAGTAACATCGTGGTCAGTTTATGCACTGTCTATAGCCGGCCTTGGAAGTCTCTGTCAATTAAACTCTTGGTGGAGGCCAGTTCATTATCAATTTTTTTTTTCTCCTGAGTTTGATCAATATTTTTGGCTGTTCTGTCCTCACAGAACCAGGACTATGTCTGTCTCTATGAAGGCACCCATTTATTTACATCTTGCAGATGGCCACATAGATTTTGTTCCTGAGTTGGACTGCTGGGAATGCTCTGTTTGAGAGCCTCAGTCAGCTCCTGCTGGAGGGGAGATACAAGGAAGGATAAGAGAAACCGAATGTGGAGCAAGTGGAAGGGGAGAAACTGCGAATGCATAATCCCAACATCATCTTCTTCTACTCTTGAGGGACTCAGAAATCAGGGCAATTACCATGGGCCTTCCCACTGACAGCCTTGCTGGTTCCTGTGGGCAGTCCCGTGGCTCGGGTTTTCTACCCACCCAAGGGCCTCTGGGAACTTGATGGGTGGAAGTGGAGGAAGCTCTAAGGGCGAGTACATCAACTCAGGGAATCCCTCTGCCACCTTTTTTATCCCTGTAAATTGTCTTTCTGCCTTAGCACCTTTAACTGCACCTTTACGTGACCAACTGGAACATTTCCCTCCTTCTTTAGGCCCCACTTTTGTGTTTTGGTGGGCATCTTTTTTGGCAAAGAGAAGAAGGAGAAGTGATGATAAAAGGGACCTCAGCTAAGTTGGAAGGAAGGCTTTAGTTCAGTCCTCTAGGCTCTTTGGGTGGCATAGGATGCTTTCTGTGATTCTTGGAGAGGCTGTGTATTTAAAGGTCTTAAAAAAGACAGAAATAAAGGGGGTAAATGTGTTTCTCTTATTATAGAGAGCCCCAAAGGAGTGTGGCTGTGTGTCTGCCACACCCTGCTTGTGTTTAGGGAAAATGCAGCACTCTGCTGGAACCTGTCTTGACTGAGCCTGTCAAGTCCTGTGTGTGTGTGTTTGTGTGTGTGTGTGTGTGTGTGTGAAAACACTGCAAGGAAAGTAGGCTGTGATGCTAGGGGCCGGTGAGTGGGGTAGGGAGGCAGTGGGTGGTGAAAGTTAGCCCTGCAGAGAGCTGGGCTCTGTAGTTGGCCACTTAGATTCCAGATGGAAGGTCATTTCTAAAATGAGTCAATGGGTGAGAAAAAGCAGGCCAGACTTCAAAGGGTAATGGGTGGGGGATGAGGACAAGATTCTCTCCCAAACCTGGATGGCTGGGTAGGAAAGTCAGGCAGATAAAAAAGAGCACACCTCCACACTGTTACTTGGACCGTTGACAAACCCCAGCCACGAGTTCCAAGCTGGAAGATGTATGTAAAATTGTGGACAGTGTCCTTCTCTCCAGATTCTCCCTTCCTCCCACATACTTCTCCCTGATTCTGCATATCACCTTGCAACAATGAAACTGCCCCTAACATCATCTTCACACCATTTGCATTCATCTCTTCCCTGTGCACTTATATGCATAAGTGCATGCATGCACACACACACACTCTCTCTCTCTCTCTCTCACACACACACACTTATACCAACACCCACCCAGGCATGGCATCTTCTCTCCCTCCACCCTCTGGTACCCACAGACACACTGGATTTTACACCCTCTACCTCTTCTCTCTGCATGTCACTTGGGATTTCCCTTCCAAGTTCAGGAGCTGCTGCAGTTTCAGCCACTGCCAATCAGCACATCCAACTTCCTGCTGGCATGTGGACCCTACAACTTTCAGTTTTCCTGCCTGTGAGGTTGGGCCTCATTTTCTGTTACATCTCCCTTTCCTCTACAGGTTCACCCTACGTCCTCTTCTGCCAAAATCCCTTCTCGGTCAACTTGGAAACTGACCATTTCTTGATGATGTGGAAGATGTGAACTCTGCAGTGTTTTCCTCTAATTCATCTCAGGCAAAGTTGGGACCAACTCTTTTCTCAACCAATGAGGAGGTGTCCTCAGCTATTCTCTCACTCGGCAGCCCCTCTCCCTCCTGGTCTATAAGCTATAATCATAAGGACAATGATACTAATATTAGTGATGAGTGCCATGAGCAAGTTGCTGGAGTGTTGAGGTCACCGGGCATTAGGAATGTCCCCACGAAACAGTTCTTTGAAAGAACTCTGAGAAATTTACAATATGACTGTGTGTCGGGGCACAGCAATGGCATACAATTTTGTAACTGTTTTCCTTTGGGTTCTTTTCAAGCTATGAGTTCATTCAAGAAAAGCTTTTGTTTTTGTTTTATTTTGCTTTGTGTCCCAGAAGCCACAAACATCCAGCCAACCGGAACAGGTGATGGAGGGAGACAGTATGCCAAGGGGCTTCTTTCAGCCTAAGAGTGGAGGTCAAAAGTGTTAATATTTCTCTGTTGAATTACAGTGAAATCTAGGCCAGCTCTGGTTTTCGCATGTGTGGGATGCACTTAGTCATGTTTGTACACGAATACATATAAGTGCACAGGTGCCTGCTAATTTATTTCTGTTGTGTTGATTCTAAGAAAGTCTGTTTTGAAGATAAATAAAATTATGCACAAATAAAAATATCCTTCATTCTCTTAAATAAACCAATAATTTCCTAATATTTTTTTCTTTTCTTTTAAATAGAACACATCAACATCTGGAATTTGGAGTTTTTTTTTTTTTTTTTAAATGGTGGCTGTTGCTCTGATATACTTTAGTATTGCAATGATTGCTACTGATCATTTTCTTTGGTAAAACTTATTTTTTGAAATTGTTTTGCTTGTTTTCATATGCTGGCTATTCTATTTTTCCTATCTCTGGCAATGCAAATCATTCTTTTAAAAACTATAGGTGTGTAACCAATCATTTGGTTAGTCTCTTTCCTTGTACAAAACTGACTTTTTATTTTCCAAAGTAATTAAGAAGAAGTTCATCTTATTTGAGCTGATGCCTGTGCTGATACTTCAACTTCACTCTTAGACTCATTGGAAAACAGAAATCAGATACAGTCTCATGGTTTTAATTCACCTATGAGCTACCTCGGCTAAAGTCTAGAGGTGGAAATGCAATTTTCTGAAAATTGTTGCATTTTAAATGCAAACATAAAATGTAATTTTATGAAGATGGTCACAAATCACCAAAACATAATCATAGCCCTTGTCTTTCCTCTTTCTCTCAGTCACACCCCAAATCAAGGGGCTTCAGGCACTTCCTACTCAGGTACAGTTGAAATAGGAGCTTGTGCAGCTGACGGTGAAATCTGAAAATAATACACTTTCCGGAGCTAAATCCAACAGAAGGTTCCTTTACTCTGTCTCCACCCTCCTTCTGGATGTAGTGTGAAAGTCCGAGGGGCTGATATCCCTGCAGCTAGGCTCCTGGGTTGGGAACCCCCGCCGTGCCAGGACTATCAGTAGAGTACATTTTCCTCCATGAAGTGGGGGAAATCTCAAAGCAGAGTAGTTACCCAGGCACAGATCTGCTCTGAACGGATAACAGGAGGGACTATGATAGGGACTTGGCTGTTTAGATTAAAATGCATTGCAGGCTCTGGGAACAAGCACACATCAGTAGTAAAGGCTGTTTAAACCTTTGGGGACAGCCCTATGTTTATAGTACATTAATTCATAAATATTATACTAAATACCACTTAAATTGGACTTAAATGACTTCAAAGATAATGCATTATAATATGGCTATCCAGAGAGCACTAGTCTTTATGTCTCCCAGTAACTCAGTCTTTGCTGCCTCCTATCCTGCTAGACAGGACCAAAGTTATGAATGGATTGCCGGCTTATTCATGTGTGATCCACGGTGTATGCGTGCATGTGTGTGTGTGTGTGTGTGTGTGTGTGTGTGTGCATGGGTATGTGTATTTGTATATATGTATCTTTGGTCACTGCCTCTGTTTATTCTCCAGGAAATAAAAAGAAGAACAGAGAAGTAAATTAAAAATGAGAGAAGAGGAGAAGTACACTAATGGGTGATCTGTTCCCTTCTCGAAGGAAGAAAAATTCTACGAAAAGGGGCAAAATTGGTCCTCAGCTCATTTCTGCTGCTACCCAGGGAATTTGCCTCGCTCTTCTTTAATCAATAGTAAAATGTCTTTCTCTTTGCAGCCCAGAAAAACAATCTTTTCAAAAGTGCGTCCAATAGGGGAGAAAAGAAGACTGAGTTAACCGGAGAGTTTGCATTAAAGTGGCTTTTCTTCCTTAGGTGTTGTTTCTTTGAATTTTGAGTTGGGGTTTTTTTCCTTCCTTTCTGTCTCTGCCAAGCACGCAGATCCCCCTCCCCTCATTTGCTTGCTGGTCTCCAGGGGGTAAATACACCTTTACAGTAATTACCCTGGTCCAGAGCTGCTATTTGCTACTTCCCGGCCCAACAGCCTTTCTCAGACATGGCTGGGTTTTCTCCACAACACCCACCTACTCCCTCCTCCACAGACTCCCAATTTGACTGGAGTAATTGCCTTTTAAGGTGCACTCTACGCATGGCAGGTATTCCATTAACCCTTAGAACTCCTTCCTTTTTAGTTACCTGAAATGGCAGGTGCCCAACAAATGGATACCCACCTGAAATCTCATGCATTTCATTTAGTTTTTACTGCTTTTAAAAACCAATAACATGCACACACCATCCATGCTAGAGGCTAGTACTCTGTTAGATCTCTCAATTTTAACCCAGTATGATTCATTAGAAGTTAGGCATTCAAGAAGGAGAGAGCAAGAGCCACAAACATGCCCTGAAACCAGGCTTAACAAAGGCATGATTCTACCCTACACTCACGTTGTCAATGTACAAATGGGGAAGATCTAGAAGCCAATGCAATCCTCATTCTTCAAACCTCATCATGCTTTTTGACTTAACAGTAATTAATCACCAATGGCAAGCATGTAATTTTTTAAGGTGGCCAGAGACTTATTTTATAAAGGATTAGCTAATAAATCAGGCTGCATCACTGAAGGAGGAGTTCAAACTCTACTAGGACTGAATAAACCAGCCCTTGGAAACAGTCTCATTTATTCAGCTCTCCGGGAGCTTCCAGGCACTGCTAGGGACATTGTGCCCCAACCTCGACTCGAAAAATCAAAGGGATGGAAAGGCAGGAAGTTTCATAGGGAAAGATACATGCTCAGGCTCTGACGGGTGAGCTGCGACAACGAAGCACCCAGTGTGCTGAAGCCAACGGGCCTGCCTGTCACTGACTGAGACAGTTTGGGAGAAGAATTATTTAGAAAATGAAGTTTTCCTTGTCCTAAGAATTCTGGCGGGTTATATATATGTATATATGATATATGTATATATATCATACACATATCTATTTATAGATACATACATATAGTTATGTATATGACATATACATATAACAACCTTCTCTATCTCCCTGATACAAACGATAAAAATTCTGCTTCTTTATTATAATACCAGAGAGTCCTCCTTACATCAGAAACAAAGTAATATCAGCAAGCGATTGTTGGGAAGAAACCAAGAAATACTGTTAAAGTTTATTTCATTTGAAATATAGAAGCATATGAAGTGCTCCAATCCAGATCCCACAGGACACCCAGATCCTCACAACTGTCTTTTGCCTCTAGTGGGTTCTAAATATTTTCAAGTTTGAAATCTTAAATTACCACAAGAACTGATCATTAAGACAGGCAGGAGACTTTCCTATCTATGCTATTAAAATTTTTATTATTACTATTTTAAAAACTGGGAGTGTATTAGAATGACAAAGATTTGATACAAACCTTGATTAGCTTCTAGGGAGCTTGATTGGAAAGGGAAAAACTACAAAGATACGATTCACTTGAGAGGGAGGGGAAAGTGTTTTTTTTTTTTTTTCTTTGACTATTATTTCAAAGATGCCTCCCCACTCCACCTTTTCAATCTGTCTTCTGAACAGACAGGCATTTTCTCCATATTGGATAAAGGTTGGTTTCTCTTTCCATTACAGCCCCCACCATCACCCCACCCCAACAAACCCAGTATATTTCCATTCTGCTGTGTTTTTGTGCTACTCAACATGCCATTAACTTTAAGATTTACTCCTCAGCAGGCAAGCTGGAAGATGCTAAAGCCAATAAAAACTGCTCTCTGGGACTCCAACTATGAAGAGTTTGGAGCTCTGTTTAGTATTCGGATGAAGGGAGGGCTGGAGAAGGAGGGTGGTTGTGGTAGTGAAAACCCGCTGCTGCTTAGAGAGCCAGACAGCTTTGCGCCCTGCACCTAATGTGCTAGAGGATCAGCTCTGTTCAGAGCCCATTTGTGGCCAAGGATGAGGCTGCTCTCTATGTGGGGGTGGGTGTACGTGTGTGTTTTCATCTTTGAAACCACCATCTCTAACACAGCATCTTCAGCGGTTCTCCACACTACTGTTTATTAAAAACGGAACATCCATACACGTCCCCTACAACTTCCTTAGCCCCGTGCTCCTTCCCTGCCTGGCGATCAATCTCTCTCAGAAAGCATTTAACTTGCCCACACAGCTCCAGCACCGATTAATCCCCGCTGCACATCCTATACATTACTGTTAGGGAGCGGAGCACTGGGCTAATTTCGTCACCCACCAGCCACCCACACACATTCTACAACTGAACACATTTGGGGCTCTGCCTTAAAGATAATAAAACAAGGAGAAAACAGGCAGACTGCAGACAATTCCCATGACCACTTTCCTAAAAAGTTGTTAGGTTTTAATTCTTTGATTATTTTGTCTCCCCTCCCCCAAGCACTCACTAGCAATAATTGCTTCAAGGGAGCAATAACATACTATAAAGCTCTCTGCATGGTGAGTTTGGGATAAATTCGGGTGCACCCTTCGAAAGGCATATCTTGCACACATACGATTTCCCCCCAAAGCCCAGCTTTCCTGAGAAAGGGACTATACAGGTTTCCAGGACCCCCACTCCACCCAGGGGATGACAGGGTCCTTGCTAATTCTTGCCTTAGGTTTTATTACTCCTTCCTTCAAACATTAAAGCTACCACCTTCCCCCTACTCTCCACACCACCACTCACACAACAACCGGATTACTGAGGCACACAGCTCGATATGGAGAGTTTACTGTTAAATTGATGGCAAAATAAAAATATCTCTTTGAATTTGTCACCTCTCTCCCTTTTAGACGGCTCTGCTCCTGCTACTCTGGCCCAGAGCGGAGAATGAGGAGACCATCTCCTGTAGTATTTTCAGCACCACGGCGATGGACAGCACCCTAGGTCCCCGGCCCGCCGAGCGCCAGCCAGTCCGCTCAGCGTCCTGGTCTCGCCCGGTGCAGCAGTCCCCATCCCAATCTTTCAAGTCGCTTTACTCAAAAACCCAAGCCCCATTTCCCCCTCCAGCCTCTCTTTCTCTTCATCTTCTGCGCCCGCTGCTCTCCCCATGGCACAGCTCCTATCAGCTTCTCGCCCAAAACCCAGCTTTGCCCCAGCGAGCAGCTCCCCACGCACCCCAGCTCTGGTCTCCGCTACCCGAGCGCCTCCCTCCTCGGCGCCCGCCCGCGGCTCCCTCTCGCCCATCTCCCGCTCGTCAGTCGCCGGCCGATCGGCCGCCCGCCCGCTCCTTCTCCCTGGCAAAGTTGGGAGGGAAAGGTGCACTCACCTTTGTGCATGCCTGTGAACCTGTCCTTCAGAACCGTAAGCTCGTAGATCTTGCCGAACTCCTCGAAGAGGGGCTTGAGGTCCTTCTCATCCAGGTTTCGGGGGATCTGCCCAATGAACAGCTTGATGGCATCGTGGTCCTTCATGGGAATGGTCGACGGGTTCCCCGGGCTGTGGTTTAATCCGTTCATGTGCCCGGCGCTGCCCGGGCTGCTGCCGAGCCCGTTGGTACTGAGGCTCGCGTTGTCAGCCTGTCCGTTTGCTAACGTGGCCATCTTTATATACATAGAGAAAATCTTCTTTCCTTTTATTCTTTCTCGCTCGCACTCTCTCGCTCCTCTCCCTCACTCGCTCGCTCGCGCTCACACACGCACACGCATACACACACTCGGGTTCTCTCCCCCTCGGTTTCTCTACACCTCGCTCTCCTCTCGTTCTCTGCTCTCTCTCTCTCTTTCTCCTCTCTTCTCTCGCTCGCGCTCTCTCTCCTCTCCCCTCCCTCTCTCTCTCCCTCCCTCTCTTCTCTCTCTCTCTTTCTCGTTTTCTCGGTCTGATCTGATTTTTTCTTTCTTCTTTTTCTTCTTCTTCTGCTTCTTCTTCTTCTTCTTTTTTTTTTTTTTTCTTTTTTTTTCTTTTTTACATTGAACAGACAGGATCACTGTCCTTTCCGTTTAAACAGGCTGGACCGGTTCAAGTTCCTAGCCAGACCAGGGGTGGGGGCGGCGAGTGTGCGCGCGCGGAGGAGGGGAGCGCGGGGGGCCGGGAGTGGGCGCGCTGCTTGGGGGGAGCCGGCACCACGGCGGGCGGCGGCCGGGGGCAGGGCGGCATGGGGCGGCGCCGGCCTTGCCGCGCCTCCCCTGTCGGCAGCCCCGCCGAGCGGCGGTGGTACAGTCCGAGACGGCCCCCGGCTATAAATAGCGCCAGGCGCATGGCTCTTCGGGAGGCGCTGAGATTCCGGGCCCGGCGGCCGCAGGCAGCGGGTGCCTGTTAGGAACCAGGCTGCCGGCCTCTTCTCTTTGCCTTTTGAGGCTTCTTTTTGTAATAGCAGCAGGTGCAACTTTTTCTATTTTAAAAACATTGATTTTCATTTTCGTGTGGGTATGTAGGGGGGAGTTATCCACCGAGCTGCGCTCTATTAGGGCGACAGGCGGGCGAAGCGAAGGCATGGATGGCGGGCGGGGCGGCGGCGAAGGCGGCGGCGGAGGTGGAATGGGCGCTTTTTTCTCCCATCTGGCTTCATTTATTTATTTATTTAGACTAGAAAAAGCGAGCTGGCTTGGAGGGAGTCCGCCCAGCGATCCGAGTGCGCATTGATCAGTGTCGAGAGAAAAAAAGCTACATAAATATATATTATGTGGATAAATCTGTAGACAAGAGCTCTCTCGCGCGCTCTCTCTCCCTGTTTCTCCCTGTCTGTGTCTATCTCGGCTTTTTTTTCCTTCTCGCATCCCTAGCCTTCCAGAGCAACCCCAAATCTTTTCCCTCTCACCTGGTAGCTACCGCCACTAGAGCCACCAGGGAGGATGGGGCTGGGGAGCAGTCGGGCCGAGCCAGGGGTGCGGGGAGTAGAGATTCTAGGTCCGTCCTCCACCCCGGCCCGCCACAGAAGGCGGGAGGTGGGTGTTTCGGTCCCGGACGGCTTCCCCAGTCCCAGAGAGCAGCGGCCGGTTGAGCCAGCAGCTGGTGGGAGGAAGATAGGAGCGGAGCGCCCCAGCCCGCTCGCCCGCCAAGGAGCGAGGAAGGCGCTGGGCGCGGTGGCCGGTGAGCCAGCGCGGGGGACCGACTTGATTTTTGCCCTCGTTTGCTTTACTGGTTCAAATTGGAAAAAAAAAATTTTTTTTCTTAACTCACCATCAAAGAAATAAAGCCGCTGTATGTCTAACCGGGCTACAGCCGGACTCTGACTCTCGCGGCGTGCGCTGCCCCTGCGGGTTTCGTTTGCAGCACCTCCGGCTCCAGAGGTGCGAGGCAGGGAGTCGCGTCTGTGGGATAAAGCCAAGAGTTCGGCTGCCCTGCCAGTTTCCCGCTGGACTCCCCACGAAGCCCACTGGGGCTGGAACACCCGCTGCGCGAGAGAGGGAGTGGCAGGCGCGGAAGCCGGGCGGAGCAGCCCCGCCTCTGGGGGCGAAGACTGGTGATGAACTTGGCTGGGGCAACAGATTTTCATTTTAATGGTGTTTACCTGCACCCCGTCTTCTACATTTGCTTTTCCAGGACAGCTTTTTTCTTTTCGGCTTCAGAAGCGGGGCCAATTAAAATAACGCTCCCGATCCCCTGCGGGCTGCAGGACGGGGAGCTGGGACGGCTGGGCGGAGCTGCTGGCCTAACCCCGGCGAGTCCCGGCTGGCTACTTTGGGGTATTCAGAGCTTTTCTATTCTTACCCACGAATTACATTACGTTACTAGGAGATATATTTAACATTTTATTTAAACAAATGAAACCCCAGCAGCCTGAAAACCCAGGCCCAGCCCGTTTGGTACAACCACAACGCTGTACTCTCCAGCGCGGGAGGAGGCCGAGGCCCGGAGGTTCCCATGCCCCAAGGTTCGCAGCCCCAGGGCCCCAGTCCTCTCCGGAAACCTCTCCCTGAGGATGGGGGCCCAAACCAAAGAGCAAGTACTATTCTGGAACTTCATCCTTTCATTTTAGATTCTCCTGCCTTTGCTTGATGGAGTCGAGTGTAAGTATAGTTGATTTTGTAACTCGCTTTCCACGGGCTCACATCTTCCAGTATTTTATGTTGGTCCAAGAATCACCCAAGTTGATGGAATGAAACAGAAACTCATATAGAGTCTGCCTGCTATGGCTGCGTGCTTGGTGTACCTGTGATGTGCTGTAGTAAGGTGGGCATGTCCCTGATGAGCACATGGAGGGTTTGTGTGTGTGGCAGGAGGTGTGTGCATATGTCTTGTTCCGACTGTGTGCTTGTGGTTGCAGCCTGGTCATGTGCACAGATGCTGTTTGTATCCATACTCTGTGCTCGTTCACGCATGCGTGTGTGTGTGTGTGTGTGTGTGTGTGTGCAGGCGCTTACCAGGTTGAGAACCCTCTTTCCCAGGACGCATCAGCAGAGGCTAATAACTATCCAAAATATCTCTTCCAACCTCATCTTGCAATGCTGGTGCTTGCAAGGATCTCACAGCAGAGTGGAATATATTTTCTGCCATCACAGGGGAGTTAAGGAGAGTAATTCCTACTTGAAATCTTTTTTTTTTTCTCCCTGCCTCCCACCCCCTCAAAGAAAAGTCATGACAATGGGAAGTGAAGGGAGACAGCTGAAGGCAGCTGGAAAAGGAAGGGCTGCATAGGAGAGGGTCAAGGTTTACTCTGTTCTTCTTGCCATCACCCTAACCACCCCTAGGGCCAAGTAAATCATTCACAGGTGTTCAATTATTCACATTATTATTAATAATAATAGCCAATACATAAATAAAAGCAGTCCCTGAGCAGGAGTGAATGGGGGAGTGGGTTGCTAATGAATGGGAGCACCTGGCTATTTCAGATGCCCATTCCAGCCCCCTCCAAGACTGTTCCTCTGTGCTGTGTCTCTTCATATGAAGACCCAAGGCCAGGAAGAGCATTTTCTTTTTTAGGCAAGTTTCCCACCCTCCCTTCTAGCCCACCTGATGTTGGCTCATTTTGGATTAAACTATCTCCTTTTAGGGGAGTTGCACATCCCTCACCTTTCAGCTTTCTGGCAGGCGTATGGTGAATTGTCCCACCTTCCCCCAGCTTGCTCAGGCAGAAGCAGCCAGGCCGGGACACCCTCGGTTATAACTGAGCTACCTGTGTAAACAGCAGCAGAAGCAGCTTCTGCCAAGGCATTGATCTCTTAAAGGTACAGAGCTGAATCCCTTAGGCTCTCACCTCTTCTCTGCCACAGCAGAGCATTGGGGATAAAATAGCAGACAGGTATCTCAAATGAATGCAGTAAAGGAGCAGGACCCCAGAGAAAATAGTATGGAACATGGTTAGGTTGGCTCTTTGGCATCCTTGCCCTTGATATTCTAGGAAGACTTGAGTTAATTTTTTTTAACCTTAGATTATCAAAGAGAAATGTAATTAGGTAAAGATAGGGGCAAAGTATTATTCACTGTGACATTTAAGTAGATTTAAAACTTTTTCTCCAAGTGCCACTTCATGGCCACAATTATTCCAGAGAGAGAGAGAGAGAGAGAGAGAGAGAGAGAGAGAAAAGAGGAGAGGAGGGGAGGAAAGGGGAGGGGAGGGAGAGGAGACTGGCAAATGGGAGTGGGAGCTGGGAGCAAGTGCTTCTCATTTTCTATCTGGGTTTGTCAGTTTTGCTGCTGATTCATCTCTAGGCGAGTGTCAAGATTCCCTAGGTGGGACTGGGGTCTTGGGTCGGAGAGTTAGGAACTCAGTCCTTGCTATTGCCTCCTCTTCCTCCTCTCCTCCTTCAAGGAGGGAGGGGGGACTCCCTTTGTGCTTTGCTTCCCTCTAGTTGAGCCCTCTTCACTCTCTCCCTCTGGTACCACCTGAACCACATTCTGTAACCTTGGCTGTGGCCACACACCTTCAGATGTGCTCTGGCTCTCTTGCCTGTTAATTTCTCTCTTCATCTAGATGGTGAACTTGTGGACAGTAGGAATCTAGTGATCTGGTCTCTCCTTCTCTGAAGTTCTTTTACAGTGATGGGTGTACAGTAGGTCCTCAGGATGGCTTTTATAGATTCCAACAGCTAATCTGACTGGGGCAGGGGTCAACACTATGTTAATCCATCTGGGCCCCAATGATGGGGAGCTGAAGGCCCAGGCTGCCATTCTGGGAAGGAATTCAGACTGGGGATGAAAGCAGGCAGTTCAAATGACACAGAGCAACTTAGCCTCTGTAAGTCTGTGCTGTTTGGCTTGGAGGCATCACCACTCAGTCATTCTTGTGTTAACTCAGTCCTTCTGATCTCCCACTGGAAACATCAGAGAAAGGACAAAGAACTCACTGTCTAGTTAGAAAGACCAAAGTCATATCAAGTGAAAAGCCCCAGAACAGCAAATGGCAACAGATGGTTAAATGTCCTCCAGGTGTGGGAAGTTCCAGATAGGAGAAAATAGAAAACAGAAAACAATCCAAGTTAGGTGTCATGATCTGTGAGGTGGGTACTGGCCTTGAGGAAATAAGGGCACTTGTTAAAACAAATGCAGAGGGTACCAGGCTGCCAGAGAACAGGCTAATGGCCTAGATGTGGTCTAGGATGTTCTCCAAGGTTACAAGGAGAACAAGCTGAAAATTGAGCTGCCATCTAAACTGGGATCCCCTCATGAAGAGCCCAGACCTCCAGGAAAATGTCTCTATGGAGTAGATGTTCTCTCCAGACCTACAGAGGACAGGGAGGCAGCCTGGAGATACTGGTCTCCCCTGGAGTGAGCTCATAAGTTTAGGCAAAGAGACTGGATCAGAGAGCCCAGTGACCACCCAAGGGAATGAGTGAAAGGCACAGGCTCAGTGGACATAAGCCCCCAGGAAGATGGAGCTCAAGTAGACAGTGGTACTCACACAAGGCTTTCTGGAGGAGAGGGCCCTGATCTGTTCCTGCAGTTAGGGGCAATTTAGCTTAGGAAGACAGAAGGGAGGTGACTGGCAGGTTGAGGCATGTTGGAGTTGCCAGGCCTGGAGTGAGCAGCGGGCTATGGGTTCTTCAGTGACAATGAAGAGGGGCTTCTATGTGGGCACCAGTGAGTTGGTAAGGTGGGGTTTTAGGCAGCCTCAGCACTCTCTAGTCTTCTCTATAATCCTAGGGTTCTCCGTTTTTGAATAATTTGGGAAGACTTAATAGTATAAAGAACAACCGGAATGAGAAGGGAATAGAATAACAATTCCTACCACTTTTCAGTTAATTTTGGGAGCAGACTGCTTCCCAGAGTAGACAATGGTAGTACCTCTTGGTCCTTTCCTGAGCCCACAGAGAGTCTGACCAGGGAAGAAAACCTTCTTGGGGGAGGAAGAGAATGGGAGAGAAGATGCTAGGTGTTTGCAAATATCTAGGATCTCCCCCAGAAGGACAAGGCTGTCTCCAGGGGCTCTGACAAATGCTAAGTCTGGCAGAGAGGGTCCTCTGAGCTACTTACCTTGCTGGCTGAGTCTCAGAAACACCCTTCCCTGGTCTGGTCAGGGATTCCTTGCCCCCAAGGCCTGGCTGGCAGTGCCTTTGGGAGTCTCTGTGTCTTTGATCAACTTCTATCCCAGGTTTCCATGCCAAACTAGAGCTTTACCTCACTTGCTGAGGACATGCTGCAAACCGAAGGGCAGTGTGAGAATAAAGGGAGATGGGAGTCAGGCAGGGAGATCCTGTGTGGTGTGGCTGGGAGAGCCAGAAGGCAACAAGAGACCTGAGCCGTCACTTCCCTAGATCTTGGCTTCCCCTCTTCCCCGACCCCTGTAAAATGGAGACTGCAATCCCTTTCTTCCACTCTCCTTTCTATCCTCACATCACATCCAAGAAGATGAGACAGTGGCACATCTGTGAGGTTGACCCGTGGTTTTCTTGTAAAGAATTACTATAGGTGAGTGAGTGGGAATTGAGGGCATAAATGGGCTCTAGATGGAGGTAGATAGATTTGATGAGCTTGATTGCATTGAAAGGTTAGGAATTGACTCCTTATCTTCCCCAAAGAATTTATATTTTATAAAAAGGACAGTTTTCAGTTCAATAGAAACTAGTGGCTTTGGCTGCATTCTGGTAAAGCTGGTGGAGTCTGTGGCTGGGATCTGCCTCCCTAGCTTCAAGTCCTACCTCTCCCACTTATTAGTGGTGTGACTTTAGGCAAGTTATTCAGTCTCTCTTTGGCTCAGTTTTGTCATTTGTAAAATAACAGAACTTAGCTCATACAGTTGTCCTGAAGATTAAATGAATAAGTGCAGGTAGAGTGCTTAGATCAATTTCTGGTCAGCCGATATTATTGGAGCATTGCTAACAGGCCACGGCGGACTGAGATTCTGGCTAAGGCCCTCTCACCTCTTGCAGAGGAGAAGGGTGGATCCCTCAGCCTGTTGGGTCTGGTGCCCAGACCTGAGTAAGACATTTGGGCTGATTATATCCTTCATGCTGCAGGACAGTTTCTTGAGGTACTCCTTGGGGATGGAGGCCTTGCTGGGGCATAAGGTCCCATGGCTGCCTCCCTCTTCTTGGACCCTTCCCTGTGTAGTGGCTGTTGGCACTCTGGCCCCTTCTTACCTGAGAGGTGTTGCTGCAACAAGTCCTTTTAATTGTGATGTTTTACTAATTAGTTTTTAATTATGTTAATTTATTGTACACGAGCCCTGAGGTTTTCAGACACTGGGCTCACTTTAGAAACTGGAATAGTAAGTTGTATTTATTACACACACAATGCTGTGGATAAATGTCACTTTAGCATGTTCATGACTTCTCTGATAATGCCACTGGATTGACCAGTTCTAACTGGGCTCTTTAATGCTAAATTTCCCTACTGTCTCCAGGCTCCTGCAGTCCAGCCTGCAACCCTTCATAGGGTTAAGGGACTCACGATCTGCAGGCTGTAAAGGTGACACAAAGGAGTGAGGTGGCTGGTTGGGACCAGGGGACCTTAACTGGATTGGATCTCAGGGAGAAGAGACTGCAGGGTGTTTATACCAGGCCAGGTCTTCAAAGGGTTGTTATCTGGGGACTTCAGACTCCCACCTGGGTGGAGCCTTCCTGTTCAAGCACCCTGAAGCTGGGTGCTGATGACATTTTGACAAGAAGGATGTGGCTACCTAGCCTGAAAAGAGAAGGCAGAAGCTGAGGATGGAGAGGGTGCTTATGTAGTCAGGTTGGGCTGAAGGCCCTGGATGGAGGCAGGCTTATGTTCTAAGGGTGGCAGTTGGTCATGGATGGGGATTTGCAGCTGGGCTGGCTCTTAGGAAGAATGAGGGTGGCATTCAATGAACACACGCTGACAGTTGACAACACAGAAGAGTGTAATTGATGGTACAGGACCAGATAAGGAAGGTGCCTGGATGTTTAAGGATGGGTAGAAAGTAAGAAGTCACCCCTCTCCCCCAACACACATGTGCTGAGGAGGGTCACCATACGGGGCCCATCTTCTATAGGTCATTTCTATTCTCGAATGATGAGGATTTGATGCCATATTTCAAAGAAGATGCCACAGGGGTTCAAGAAAATCACGCCCCCCAATACTTTCCAGATGGCTGCCTTCTTTTAGTAAGTTTAAAGTCTTCCAAAGTGTACATGTAGAGTTGTATTTTAAAATTCTGGTCCCCTATTAAACAGACACATTAAACATAAATTTAGCTTAAAGAGTACAATTTAAAGAAATATAGTATATAAATACAACTGAACAGTTATTGCTTAAAAAGAATATATAAGGCTTAATTTCTCTCAGTATACACGTACATGCACTGGATTTACAAAAAGTATGGATTTTGAAAGCAGACAGTCATGCTCTCAGTCTCAGTTTCCTTATCTGAAACACAGGCATAATGATACTGTGTATAATTGTCGTGAACATTAAGAAAGGAAATAATTGTGTAGTGCCTGCCACGTAGCAGGTGCCCAACAAATGTTAGCTATGATTATTAAGAGTGTATTCATTAAAAAGTAAACAAAATCTCTCCTTTCCAGGCATAAACTGTTGTAGAAATAACACTTAGAATCTCTTAATGGCACATGGAAATTTGCAAAGAAAAGATACTCGGGGCTGCTTCTCTGTGGTCCTTTCAGCATTGTTGAGTAGATGAGAAGGATCCATAGTAGGAGTCCAGCCTACCTCTTTCTAAACTGGAACAAGAGGATGAAGTCTCCAGGTAGGAATGTGTGTGTGTGGCACGGGGAGCTCACATCAGGGTGGGTCCCCCATGAGGCTATCCCTTGCCAATAGCTTGATGATGCACGTTTGCACTTGGGCTCAGAGAAGTGCTCACACTGAAGCACACACCTGGACATGAGGCTGTATACACTCCTGCATACCTACACTCAGGGAAGCTCCCACACAGGCCTGTACTGCCCCCACCCTGGTGGGTGGGTGAGCTGCTGTGACTCATTGCCTGGCCCTGTGCCCTTTCCCTGAGTCACAGTGTAATTGATCCTTCCTCGAGCCAGGTTTCTGCTCTCATGTGATGCAAAGCAGAGTCATTGGGCTAGACTGAAGCCACACAGGTTGGGAGTGGAGGGAGTCCATCCCAGGAGGGAGGGGCAGGCTGGCAGAACCTGAGGGTGGCCCTGAGTCTTTTATAGATGCTCCTGGAGGTCTGTGTTTGGAAGTGGTGGGGCTAGTCCACCACCCACCATATACATTCCCTCATTGGTCTCCATCAAGTTCCCCATCAGGGTAGGGCCGACTCCCTACAAGACACTTCTGTTAAATAATGAAGGGCATGATTTTGTCTCTGAGAATCTCCTCTAAGAAGCCCATGGCCTGTGCTTCTGAATTGATGGCACCTTGCCTTTACTTCCAAAATGAGTTGCAGGCTTGGAAGAACTGAGAATATCAGGGTAGGAGGAATGTTCCATCCATATATTGTACAGGAGGAATGTCACCACTTGGGGCTCAACCCTATGCCATCCTTATCCCAGAAAGAGATTCATCTTGCCTACTGACATGGGAAAGCCTGGTTAGCAGATAACAAACCATAAGTCCTCTTAGTCTGGTGGCAGAGTGGAGTAGAGGTCACCTCTGACAAGGTCTTTAGAAGACAGATCTGGGGTGGGTTCTTCAGTCTCCTAGACCAGCACTGGTCACAGTGTCACTGCCCTGCTGTCCATAAGTCATGTAATTATTTCTGTTTGGTGTGTCCTCATCTATAAAATGGATGTGAAATTCTCCTATTCCAGAGTGGTGTCTCATGAAGACAGAGAACTGCATTATTTCCCCCATTTCTAGTTCCTTGCTTTGATGCTGTCTGCTGACCTGGTACCCTTGTAGTGGGATCTGTGTCATTTTGGGGCCTTGATTGCTGCTCCCAGTTCCATTTTTGAGGTCTCCATGCTCAGTCTCATGTCTGCCTACCAAGGTCAAGGCCAGAGCCAAATTGGGAGGACTTTGTGCTAAGGGCTGCTGCTGTGTCTGGCCGTCAGATAACAAAGGGGCTCCATGTGGGTCCCGAAGGTGTTTTGTGGGGACTTGCTGTGTGCTCTTGGGTCACTGCTTCCCCTCTCTGTACCTCAGTCCCCTAGATGTGGAATGGGGACCTTGATCCTCACTCTGCACACCTAGTGGGAAAGGGAGAGGATGAGAGGCGAGATTGCTTCCCTGGTACAGGGTGTTTGTGCTATAAATAAGCTCCTCTCCGCATCCACCCTGTACCTGTGTCTGCACAGTGCCTGGCCTCAGAGCAGCCCTGAGAACAGAGAGAGCGGCCTGGTCCTCACATCCATCCTCTTCCTCCAGATTATTTCTCCCAATCACACTTAATAGCCGCCTGGCTTTTGGCTGCAGCCCGGTATATAATAACCTGCAATTATTGTCCACTTAAGCTGTCCCCAGGGCCTTGTCTGTTGCGCTGCCCAGGCCTGCGCGGCTGGCCTGCTGATTTCCCTGTCAGAGTCACCACCAATGGGAAGAGAGCCCCTGACAGGGCTGGACTGACGATGTGTTTGGCAGGGCCACTACCTTCATGGATGCAGCTTCCTCAGAGATGGGACTTTCCAGATGGCCCCTTCAGTCACAGCCTCATCCAGCCTGTGAGCCCTGCCTTTCTGGAGCCTGGTCCTCTTGGGGGCGGGGGTCTCTTCATAGCCTTCCTTGTCCTCTAGCTCCTGCACCTGTGCACACAATACCCTCATTTGACTTTTGTGCCTTTGTTTTCCTTACTAGTTGCTTAATACAGGTTAACCTCTTTATAGGCTACGTTCTTCCCCTCTGTGACCTTTTAAGGGAGGTACTAGCATTTTAAATACCAGGCTCCTCAAGATCAGAGAGATTAGGTGTCTTTCTTAGGGTTATACAGTCAAGAATTGACAGTGAATATTTACAATTAGGTGGAATAATTCCAAGGCTTACTTCTTAAAATCCTATGCCATGCAATCTCTTCTCTTCATGACATGCCCTGCCCCACCTTGGCGGCTTTTGTTTGATGCCACCTCTCCTTGTAAAGCTTTCCCCACCACTGTGGTGATACTGACCTACTTTACTTTGAGCTCTTACAACCTCTGAGTTGGCACCAGGTATCGTTGGTCCTATGTGTGCGGAGCATGAGTTCTACTGTCCTCCGATTGGTAAAGCATCTCTGTGCACAAGTTGGATACGGCTGAGCTTTTGCCATTACCCACGCTCTCCCTTTTGGAATGCTGAGGCTGCTCTCATGAGCCTCTCTCCTGCAGCCTGACCCCCACCACTCCTCACCAGGGTGTCACCCCCCCAGTGTGGTCTAAACTTGGGCTATCTCTACAGCATCACCTGGCTCTGCCTGTGGCAAGGGTGGTGATGATGGCAATGACAAAAGTAGATGTCTAGGTTGTGAAAAACCTGCAGGTCCTGTACCTTATTGGGGGATGGCAGAATTTGAGGGTGTCAGCATTTTGACACCATTCTAAATCTAATAAACAACTAGGGACAAAAGAGGGTGCCCAATCCCTAATAGGTCTTTGTCCTGAGTGCTGAGTATCTTGGTGTTTGTGTGTGTGTGTGTGTGTGTGTGTGTGTGTGTGTGTGTGTTGTCACCAAGTATCTGTGTGTGCATGCACATGGTCCAGAGCACAGGGTTGATGGTGGACTGTGGGAATTGCAACAAGAAAAGCCAGGTGACCCCCAGACTGTCATGCCAGGGAGGCCCACAGACTGAGAGCAGAGTCAGGCTCTGAAGGGCACCATGTCCGGAGGGTCCTCCTTGCTGCTGTCTTATTGACAATGCCCCTGGGCTCTGGGCTGCCAGCAGAGGAAGAGCAGAGCCCATGGCCCAGTCTTTGGAGGGCCCACCCACCATGCATCCCCAGTCCCCTCTCCAGCACAGCCCAGAGGACACTCCCTTTCCTTGCTCACTGTTCCCTTTGCACTCACCCTCTGCTTGGCAGTTCCTCAAGCACTTGAAGTGTTTGGCCTTTCTTTTTGAAAATGATTCTCAGAAAGGAAGCTTTGTTGGAAACAGTTTTGGGGTATCCTGAGGCTTCCTCTGGTCCTTCACATCTGACAGGTTAAGTTCCAAGATTGGCCCACAGGTAAAATTCCAAGGGGCACCAAGGCCCCTAAATAAGGCACCCCGTTTCCCTGTCCTATGCTACCAGAGGAGTTTGAGGGGCCCTTCCCTAAGCCTTGGTACTCAGGGAGTCAGAAGAGCTGGTACTTTTGTGACCCCAGCCTTCCCCTTGTCCCCATGACTGTACGTGCCCTCTGCCCCTGTGCCTGCCCTGCTCTGTCTCTCAGGCTCCCCCTTGTTTGTTGGGCTCCTGGCCTTTAGCCCTGGATGGGATTCCTTAGGAAGTGGCTGGGAAGCATCCCCCAGCAGGGGCAGTGAAGGTGAAAACAGAACCTCCAGCTGCAGCAGAGAGCTTTGCACTGAAGAGTGGTCTTTCTTTTCTCTAACTGCCATTTTATTTTCCTGCCCCTTGTGTGCAGTCTCACCCATGCCAAGGGGAGAAGAAGCCTGCAAACCTGGTGGTTTCAGGTCCCTAGCTCTCTTTTGGAGGTATTCCAGTCTGGTATGGGCAAATTCTCTGTCTTTGGAGGCATCCCTGCTCCTCTTTCCCTCTAGCCCAGGGGACATCTGAGAGAGAAGAAGTGTACATGTCCTGTGTTGGGGAAGGGTCTTGGGTTGTCCTCTGGGGCCCTGATGAGCTCTGTGGAAGGCAGCAGCAGTTATCTCCATGATCTCCATCTCTGGAGCCCAGCCGGCTGTCACACTCACTGGTAGCCTCTGGTCCCAGTTCCTGCTCTACCCACCTGCAACCTCAGCAGTGACCTCTGTCCAGAGGCCCTGGGGCAGACCCTGACTCCAGTTCTCCTCCAGTGTTCCCACCCAAGAAGGCAAACAGCTTCTGAAATTCTCTTGCACCTCAGGCAGGTGGTAGGATGAACAGGGGACTGCTTTCCTCAGCTTTGTGTCACTGTGACCAAGAGACCTGACAATAACAACTTGGAGGAGGAAAAGTGTGTTTTGGATCACATTTTGGTTTCAGAGGTTCAATCCCTGGTCAGCTGACTCCATAGCTCTGGGTCTAAGAGGTAAGGCAGAACATCATGGCAGAAGGATGTGGTAGAGGAAAACAGCTCAGGACATGGCAACCAGGAAGCCAAGAGAGCTTTGCTCACCAGGGACAAAATTATGCCCCTAGTGCTCTACTTCCTCCAGTCACACCCTACCTGCCTACAGTTACCACACAATTAATCTGAGTGCTTTGATCCACTTATTAGGTTACAACTCTCATAATCTAATCATTTCACCTTAGAACATTCTTGTATTGTCTCATACATGAACTTTTCGGGGCTTTTGGGGGTTACCTCCTACCGTACCCATAACAGGGATGACTCTGCTTAAACCCATCTCTCTGCTTAGACCCACTCTCCTTTTACTACCCTTGATGATTGGTGGCCCTAGGCTGCCTAGAGCCACCCAAACAGGAAAGTCAGCCCAGCCCCACAGCTTTTGACTTCCTTTAAAAATTTTCCCTTTTTCTCTCCCCTCTGTCCCACACTTTCAGTGTGTAAGATTCCCTCTGAGGTGGCTGGTGTGCAGCAAGAAAGCCTGCCCTTCTCCGTTTTCTCTCTCAGGATCAGGAAGCTTCTGCAGGTCTATGCCCCTCCCCCCATGCCTAGGGCCCTGGAGGATGGTCCTGCAGCTTAATTGCTCTGGCATGGTCTGTGGCCCCATGTGCTGAAAGAACAGAAAACTAAGTGCCGTCGAGAGCTGGCAGTTAAGTCAGGTTTGGCTGTCTGCTTAAAATATTTATAATAATAATAAAAATTTTCTCTCTGGGGTGGCTTTTAAAATTAGTTTTGATCATTTGAAGAGTAAATCCTTAGCTACCTAGAAAGCTTGACAATCTAAAATGATTCATTTGTGAAGTATTTAGTTTCGCTTGAGTTTAGCACTTACTAGTACCTGGAATAGAGGTGCATATGAACTGAGCAGGCAAATTGAGGTGTGGAAGTTCCAACCACTTTTCTCAACATAGGCACCCCTTCCACACAGTACCCACCCACCTATGCATGCACTATGAGTGCACGTGTGTGTTTGTGTGAGTACATTTCCTTCAGTGGGGTTCATTCTATTTTCTTTGTGCTAATAATGCTTTTGGCCTCTGGGGGTGCTCTATATATACAGATACAGAATTTGAGAAACAGGATTTTCAAATCGAAAGGAACCTTTTAGACATCTTCTAATCTAGTTTTCTTATTTTACACTTTTGGCAAATAAATGCCCAGAGGTGAAGTGATCAAGGTCAGATATAGACTCTGGATTTTTCTGTTCTCTCTTCCTTCTCTCTGTCTCTCTCTCTCATATCACAAACATACTCTATATCAACAGATGACAATTTCCTCACTGTTCAGCATTTCTGCCTCTCAGTCTCTGTCTCTCTCTGTCCCTGGTTCCTTTCCCCATCAGTCTGTCTGTCTCTCTTTCCTCCTCTCCTTTTTGCTCTGTGTTCCTGGGCCAGGGCGACACAGGCAGTGGGGATGCTGTGTCCCAGGAAGCTGGCTCTGCAGCTGTCCAGGCAGAGGTCTCTGTGTGCTGGGGTGGTGGAGGCCCAGCAGGTGCCCTAGCTTTCCTATCTGTTAGGAACTCAAAGGAGCAGTGCCTCAGTCCTTGGGGAAGAGGGAGGAGGAAGGAAGGGTTGGCTCCACAGTTATGCAGTCTGCTTTCAGCCTGATTCTCCTTGCCTGGTTCCCTCCTCCAGGGAGCTGATTTTCCCTTGGGGGTAACCTCCATGGCATTCCTCCTTCCTGAGTTCTTTCCTGTAGCCAAGTCAAGTAGCCTCCAGTTCAAATAATCCTTTAGGGAAAATGTACATGCTCCTTGCTTAACATCCAAAAGGCACAGGAAAGTGTTCTTCCCTCCTCCAAAACTGGTGTCCTGACACTGAAGTTTGGCATTCAATTCTAAATAGACTGTGGAAACCACTGTTTTGACTAATCTTATTTATCATGAAGGCATAGGATCTTGGATTTGGATTAGACCTTCAGTGTCCTCTCTTTTATGGCCACATTCATTGGAGGAATCCATTCTCTGGCATCCCTAAAGCTTTTCCTGTCTGCCTAGCTACCTCCTAGATGGGGAGCTCACTCCTTCACAAGGGAGCCAGTTTCTTTCTTTTCTTTTTTTTTTCTGTAACTTTTTTTAACTGGTGCATTATGATTGTATATAATAGTGGGACTCCTTGTGATATATTCATATATACACAATGCAAAATTCAGTCTATTTCACTCCTGCATAAGCCCTCTTTTCCTCTCTTCTTCTGTCCTCTCCTCCCTCCCATCTTACAGTTTACTGGTCTCTCCTTTGTTTTCATGAAGTCCTTTTACTTTCCATTTTCCTCTTTAGCTTCTACATATGAGAGAAAACATATGACCCTTGACTCTCTGAGTCTGGCTAATCTTACTTTGCATAATGTTCTCCACTTCCATTCATTTTTCCTGCAAATGACATAATTTTACTCTTCTTTATGGCTGAATAAACCTCTATTGTATATATACATCACATTTTCTTTATCAGCTTATCTGTTGATGGACACCTAGGCTGTTTCCATAACTTGACTATTGGGCATTGTTGAAGTCAGTTACTTTAAGTCCTGTCATGCCTTTCTTCTGAGACATCCCTTGTTTAATTTCTTTTCCCTGCCAAAGGTTTCGAAATAGCAGCTACCTCTTCTTGCCCTCCCTACTTTTTTCTCTTTGGTCTGTAATTCTTTTAGATCTGGTGTTGCCTCTCCTACTTCACCAAAGCTAGTCTTTCAACCATGGCTTCCTAGTGGCCAAATCCAGTTGCTACTTTTAGTTTTTTGCTTTAATGCTGTTAACCACTTCCTCTTAGTAGTCTCTTCCTTTTCTTTCAAGAGGTGATTATTCTCTTTGTCCACCTCCTTTGTCCCATTAGTTTCCTCTCCTAAGTCCTCTTACTTGATGCAGTTTTTAGATACTGGGGTTACCCTGGTCCTGCTCTTGAAAATTTTTTTTAGGCGTCATCATCTTCCAGGGACCCTACATGTGTGTACAAACTAGCAGTTCTCCTCCACACCCTGATGGGCTCTACTGGTCACCTCTGTCTTACTGAGCTAGCCCCTTCTTTACAACTTCTGGAACTCTCCATGAAGAACAGCCTTAGACTCAGAGTTTCTCTCTGCCCAAGAGAAAAAGCCTATCCTCCATTGAAGTCCCTGTTCTGGCTGAAAGTTCCATCATCCATCTGGTTATCTCAGTCAGGACAGGGATATTCATGACTATGTCTTCTCTCTTATCCAAGAGAGGTCCCTGGTTTCTAAGTCCTGTTAGTTCTCCACCATCACCTCCTTCCTATCAGCCCTCATTCTCTCACTTACACTGTTACCATAGTCTGCTTTCTGGTCTCTGCTTTTCTCTGACCCACATGCACTTTGCTCTGGGCATGGAATGACGTTTCTTTAAAACATAGATTGACTCTGTCATTTTCTTCCTTAAAAGTCTTCACTGGCTTCCATTACCTCCAGGATAGAGTCCATTCTTGTTGGTTTGGTATCGAACGATCCTCATAACCCACTTGTGTCCCATCTGTCTTCCCTTCTAGACCCTTCCCCTGTCACCTCCTCCTTTTCCATGTCCTGGATGCGTGGTTCTCATCCTCATCCTCTCTGTCCTCTCTGCGATCCTTTTGGAATCCTCTTTTCCTTGCTTGTTAACTGCTGCTCAGCTTCCCTTCTGCCTATGAACATCACTGAGGCAGGGCGGGTCTTCCTCATCTGACTGTACAGGCTGCACTCACAGCCATTTGCACAGTTGCAATCATCTCATTAATTACTTGTTGATTCCTCCCCTTCCTCTGCCCCAGTGGACTGTAAGCTCCTTGAGGGTGGCATACTGTCTTTCTTATGTACTTCTGTATCCTTAGGTCCTGGAACTCCATATGCACAATGAAGGCACTTTGCTGGTTTGGGTGTCTGGAGCGCTTTGAACCTCAGTCTGAGTCAGATTTTGATCTGCAAGTGGATCAGGAATGTGGTTTAATTCTGGAAAATTCCCCAAAGGCTCATGCATTGATGGTTTGGTCCCTAGTGCTGCAGTATTCATAGATAGGACCTTTGGGAAGGTGATTGGATCATGAGGGTCCTATGCATTCATAATCTGATGGCATTATTGGGAAGTAGTGAAAATAGAGGAGGTAGAGCCTAGTTGAAGGAAATAGGTCACTAAGAGATCCTCTGGAAGGGTATGTGTTGTCCCTGGCCCCTTCTACTCTCCTAATTCTCTCTGCTTTCCAATTTCCATGAGGTAAACTGCTCTCATCTGCTCTTTTGCCTCACCTCAGGCCTAAAGTAATGACACCAGGTGACGATGTACTGAACCCTTTGAAAGCATGAGCCCAAATTAATCTTTCCTTTTTCAAATTGCTTTTCTTCTTCAGGTATTTTGCCACAGTGATGAAAAGATGACTAATACAATGTGGTAATAGGGTGTCAAAGATCACCTTCACTATGATGGTGGCTTGATTACATTTTGGGTTGAGGAAGATCAACTGGGGAGCTGATGCAGGACAGACTGGAGGCAAGTAGTGCCAAGGACCAGAAGCCTGGCAATGTACAGGGCTGAGGTGCTTTTCCCCACTCCCATCCCATATGTTTCCCATGGACTCCAGGAGATGGAGGCAAGTCAATTCATGCATAATTGAAAATGAACAGAATCCAAGAGTGGGCTTATAATAAACTCATGCCATAGCTATGAAATGACCTTCCTTTATTGGGGGAGGTATTCTTTTCCTTTCTGTTCTTTCTAAATGTGTTCTTACTTCATTCCTTGGTCTCATTCCCTCCTCTTCCAAGGATTGAATTCAGAAGAGGATTCTTTCTGTTCAGAATAAAGTTCTTATCTGATTGGCTGCTAACTTGTTAAATTATTATTGGTCTCTATAATACATATGCAACTTGCAGATGTCATATCTAGAGGGTTCAACCCTGGGGAAGAATAAAATTGTAGTTGGAAGAGTCTAAAAAGTGACTGAAGTTCTGAGCTTCAGACTGGCCAAATTGGTAACTTTGCCCAGCTCTCGTTTCTGGGTTAGGAATAAAGAGCACCCTCACATGGCTCTGTGTCCCTTGACTGGTGCTCTCCAGCACAGTGACAAGTAGGGGGTAGGCCTTTTTTGCTCTTTGTTACACTGGGTTCTGCCCCATCTCTAAAGAAATCTTATAAATCATTGATGAGAATATTTCTATTTTTGTCTTAAATATCCTAGCCAAGAAAGCCTTATGAATACTTTCCAAATCAAGTGCTGGCATTGCGCGATGCTTCCTCATTGATGGCAGGCCCATTTCATTGTTTTTTTTTTCACTTCTTGGCTCTGCCGTTTATGGCACCAATGCCAAGTCTTAGCTTGGGAGTGGTGGGGGCAGGGTTGACCCTTTTCTTCTCAGGGGCTTTTTTCCTTCCTTTTCCCCCATGATGGTCATATGATTCCCCCCTCCCATCTTAAGCTTTTAAACCTTGACACATTGTCAATGATGACTGGTGTTTATTCTCAGTAAGACCTATAATCTATCCTGTTCTCCCTTTCCTTCATCCACTATGTACCTAGAAATTCAATTCACTTGAATAGCAACCTCCATCTGAATGTATGAAGTTCAAGTATAAAAGAGACTCTCTCGAGTGTTACATTCCAAACCCCACTAGTACATAAAGACTGTGTTCCTCTTGTTTCCCACTGTATTCTAGGCACCAGCAAAAGGCCTGGCACATAGTAAGCCCTCAAAACATGTCTATTTAGTATGTGAATTAAGGAATAAATGAATAAATAAAAGACCTAAAAGACCAGATGCCCTACACAATGGATCTACTTAATCTGTAAGAACTATGTGGACCTCACCCCTGAAGATGGCTAATACGGAGCTTATCTGAGGTTTGAAAATTATGCTCCAACCAGAAGTAAGAAGGCTCAAATATGTCTTTACTGGTGATTTCCAAATTCTTTGGACTTACTTTTTACTTTGGTTTTTCCTCTGAATTCATATTAATAATTTACATGACCTGTCTTTTACATAGGAATTGTTTAGTTTGGCTCTTTTATCTGAGTAGGTCTTGTGTTCTAGAGCAGAGTAGAAACACCTGAAGGAAGAAACTGTCTATTTACTTTGTAGCTAAACTGCAAGGCTCCACTCAGCAGGCATTTAATAAATGGTTTCCAACTGGCTGACTGAATGAATAGGTCTTGAGCCTGACACCCACTTTTATTTTTAACATTAGAGGTCAGAATCTATGCCCAAGAATGAGCAGGGTATTTTCAATCCTCTTTATCATGACTTGCATAGTCCTTGTCTGACAGCACAAAGTGTTATGGATTTCCATAGTTTATTTAATTGTATAGGTTTGCAGTAGGAAAACGTTAGATAAATCAAAATTATCCAGGAGACTGGGCAATTTTTATTATGTCTTTGTAACAATTAGATGCTTCAGAGAATTCATTCCTTGATATTTTGGTGATCATTTTGATGATATACTTTCTTTGTCGTGATTTACATGACAATGGGAAATGATAATCCAGGAACTCTGAAGTCCATCAGTCCAGGACTGACTGGATCAAAGCTCACCATCATCATCTATGAACTAGCTGCCATTGATGCTACACCCTGACCCTGAGTTGCTTGTAGAACTGGGGAAGGCAGATGTATACCTAGGATTCAAGGCCAAGTCTTTGGGCACGTTAGAGAGAGGTAATGTTACCTCTCCTCAGGAGGCTGAGAAACTCATACAGAAGGCAGCATTTGGACTGAGTGTTGGAGGAGAGGTCTGATCTTAAAAGCCAGATGCAGAATACCCAGGAGGTGTGCCACAACATCAGCAACCTGAGAAAAGACGGTGGTATTCTAGGTAGTGGGAAAGTGAAACCCATGAGAGTAGGAGGGCAGGGCTCATTTGGGATGCAGTGACTCGTGCTCTGGGCCTGAAGCACAAGCCTGGGTGTCTGAGCCAGGAGCTGGAGACGAATTTGGTGGTTGGTTGGAGGCTGAGTGTGAAAGTCCTTGAATTGAGCTGAGGATTTTAGACTTCAATCGGAAGGCAGTGGGAGTCCCTGAATGCATTGGAGCTGGGACAAGACACGACAGGATCTGAGCTGTGCTTCAGGAAGTTAGGCTGATGTTGGTGAGAGGGCTGACAGGATGGAGGGGCTGGGAGCCAAGGGAATCCTTGTGAGGCAATTGTACATGATTGGGTAGGGCTTAGCAGGCTCTTCAACTCCGTGGTAGCTGTGGAGGACAGAGGGGCTTTGTGAAGATAGAGTCTGCAATTCTGGGCCTTCAAAGTGGTTTTCCCTGGGAACCTGTGCTTCTCCTTCCCTCTTGTTATCCTCTGTTCTGCAATGTCAGCCCCTTCTGAAGTCTGGCACCTGCATCTCCCCCCAGGGGAGACTCTAGCTCAGAGGCAGGATTAACTTTAAGCAACAGTTTGCAGATGAATTTATCAAGATTCTTACTTATTTATAAGTTGCTATTTAATGCCCTCTCATGATACAAAATGATTTGAGGCACAGACTGGAATGCAAGCATGTTTTCCCACCAAGTGGACCTGCAGTTTTAGCATGATTTCTTATCTTATAGCACAGGAATTGAGAGAACGGGCTTTGTAGTAGGCAACCTGGATTTGAACTTGACTCTTCCACCTGCCAATGGCATAACCATCAGCAAGTTGCTTGTCTGCTCTGCACCTCACAGTCTATGCCTGTGGAGCTGGGATGAGCATGACCTATTTCTCAGTTTTATTGTTTGGATTAAATGAGATCATACTTGCCAAATGTTTATTGTGGCACCTGGGACATAAGCACCCAAAATTAATGGTAAATAGCATGACATCTAACTTGTCATCATTACTCCTCAGGCACCAGTGGTCTTGGTGGCTGGGTCTCTTCAGTCCTGGCCAGTTTAGCCTGTATGTGGCCCCAGCTTTACTGATGTGATGAAGAAGCAAATATGTTCTCCTGAGGTGTGCTTCCTGTCTGGATCCTGATTCCCCACATCAAATCCTGCTCTTTTGCAGTTGTCATAAGGTGAATAGTAGTTGGTGATGAAGGTGCTTATGTTTTCATTTGGGATGAAGTTATCAGATGTACCCTGTAAAATCCTTGATGACAAAACAAGACATGGCTTCTGTTCTTGCATAATTGGCCTGGGGGAGTGCTGGTATAGGCCCTACAGAGATGATCACAGAACAATGGATGGTGATCAGTAGGACTGGAAGTAAGACTGTGGAGCAGCCTAGGCCAGGTTCGCACTCATCAGGGGCACTGGCTCCTCCAGAGCTGCAGGGAGGTGTCAGGGGTGGGAATGGATCACTTGGGATCCCAGAGCAGGTGTTTAATAGCTCTCTGTCACCCTCTGCCAAGAGCAGGAGATGTGGCCACAGATGATGCCCTGAACTGAGAAAGCCAGAACCTCTTTGGTTTTGAATACCTTTTCCAAAGTAAAAAAGAAATAAACAAAAAATTAAGACACTGAATATACATATCTTAATATGTGAGTTTGGGGAGTCACACTAAGGAGGTTTCTCTTGACTGAAAAAGAAGCTGGAAATGACTGAGGCACATTGGTCAGGAGGTTTGTGACTCCTGGCCCTTTACATTAAAAATCGGTTATGAATAAAGCAGAACTTAGAGGGCAGGATGCTGGAGGACTTAGAAGTTTAAACCAGGACAGTATTTAATTTGGGCAGTGGGTGTGTGTTCTCACTCTGCATTGTGTGTGGTTATAGCTGCTTTCTCTAGCTGTGAAATAAAGTCTGTCTTCAGGTTCCAAGCTGGAGGGGCAGAAGGGACCCTACTCAAGAGCTTACATTAGGAGATGAGTCCCTTTGGAGTTAGATCAAAGATGTCTTAGGAAAATGGGAGTTGATGCTCAGTCCTGTTCTTTCCTGTATAACTGGGTTTCTTAAGATCATAGTTTTTGCTTTGGAAAAGTATATATTATTTTTTTCTGGATTGATTAATTAATTGAGTATTCTGGCTTGCAAATAGACATAATTTGAGTTAGTTGGCCACATTCAAGATGTGGGAGACTTTAGAAGATATGGATGTGTTAGGCCCTGATTCCTGGGTTGAGCAGAGAGGGCATCTTGCACTTTCCTGTTGTACCCAGCTGCCTTCTCAATTTTGGTTTCCTGTCTGGGCCTCTATACACTTGAGTTTGTAGCCCTGAAGTTTCTGCACCATGAGTCTCTGTGGGTACTCTTACATTAACAGGCCAGAGGTGTGAGTTGCACCTCAAACTACTGTCTTTACCAATCACATCCCATTTTCTGAAACTGAAGTGGTCATCTTCCACCTGTATCAAGCTTCCACAGTTTCTCCACTGTATGGGTCTGACCCAGCAGCCAATGAACTTGGGCAGGGGAGATGGGACTGCACTTGGCTAGAATCTGGGGAAGCATTAAGAGGTTAGAGTGTTAGCTTTAAAAGGTGGTTCAGATGGTGGTGTTGGTGGTAGTGGAGGTTATGCTGTTCAGTCCTAGACTCAGAGATTACAGGAAGATATGGTGATCTTATAAGAATGCTCCACATATGAAACTCTTTTTGACTCCTTAGATAAAATTCTACAGAAATTTTGCTCCTATAGGAAAAAAGTGCCTCCTTCCCTCTACCCCTCACTCCAAAGCCATCAGGAACCTGGGAGATATGGAAATGTATATAATTTTATTTTAGCATTTTTTTCCAGTAATATTGTTACTTACAATATTATGTAAACACCTATTAATTATAAATTGTTGATAATATATGCATAGAGATGTGAAATCATAGAGCAAAGTCATATTCTTTTTAGTAGAAAGTGAGATAAAAAAAGTCACATGATTTCTAGAACATATGTCTGTATTAGATATCTAGGGGATCACTGAAGACTCTGAGCTCTGAAGTTCCACAGAAATACATCTCCTTATTTTCCATCTAGTCAAATGGTTAAACAATTCTGTGAAACTCCATTTGTTCATTGGTTATGCTGTCTCTAGCTGTGCCCTAACTAACATTGTACCAAGAATTGCATTTTTCTCTCTCCTGACTTAGATTTAAATCTTGCAATCACTGCTGGGAAGTGAGCTGTATCATCTTGAGAAATCAGACCACAGAGACAGGCCTGCAGCTGGCAGCCTGGGTCATCTTTAAACACTTAACCCTTCATATCAAAGGATGGTGTGTAATAGCAGATTCCTTCTCCAGAATTTGCTCTGCCAGATTTTCTCAAGGAAAAGCTGAGAGTTAAAGTAAAGAGAGTATGTGCAGCAAAAACCTTGCCTTGTGAATTGACTTGGTGCCTATACACATGAATGATTTTGTGTGTATCTCTCTCTTTAGGGGTGAGTCCACGTTAGGGTGTGTTTATGACTGTGAGGTGAATGTACTTTTGTGTGAGAATTTGTAGTTCACCTTTATGTGCCTGTGTGGATGTGAGTGTGTGAACATCTGTGGACATGTGTGCCTCTGAAAAATTCTTTCCTGTGTCATAGAATAAAATCCAGATTATTAAAGTTTGGAGAGGTAGATTGTTTGAATAAATGGCTGAAATAATCCCTTCCTTCATATTTATCCCTTAGTATAAATGTCCTTCTACTCTGAACTTGGCCATATACTTTTTTAAGTCAATGGTACTTTACTAGATGAGATTCCAACAGGAAACTGATAAACAATTGTACTTTGTTGTCTGCTTTTGCTGTTCTTGGGAACCCTCAACTACCACAATGCCGATGTACTGGGGTTAACCTGCTGGGAATGTATGGCCCAGTCACCCTTGTCACCCCAGCTGCCAGCCACCAAGTGCCAACCATAGGAATGAGACCATCCTAGACCTAGCAGCCCCCATCCTAACTGTGACCTGTGCAACCATATGTGTAAGTTCTGAGGTGTCCAGTAGAAGAACTACCCTGCTGAACCTAGCCCAGATTGCCAATCCACATAATCAGGAGTTATAATAAATAATCATTATTTCAAATTGCTAAATTATGAAGTGATTTGTTACATGGACAGAGTTGATCTAGTTGGTAACAGAAGGAAAAAAATCTCTTCATTGGAAGGAGGGATGTTTGGTGAGAACTTGTGGGCATGAATTATAGGAAGACAGGTAACTCTATATTTAAATATTCTTTATGATCCTGGTCTCACTTTATGAGTTAAAAACATAAAAATGAGCTTGTATTTGAGGACCTATCATTAATTACCACACAGAAATGCACATTAACAAGACAAATATAGGCACAGGATGAGAGGGCTGGCTTGCTCTAGCAATACTTTACTGAGGACTTTGGAAGAAAGCTGCCTTCATTCATTTTCTGTTGCTAATAACACAGTACCACAGACTTGTAATTATCAAGAAAAGAAGTTGATTTTGGCTCATGGTTCTGGCCCAAGTTTGAGGGGCAATATCTGGTGATGATCTTCTTCTTGGCAAAGTCCCAGTGTGGCACAGGACATCACGTGGCAAGAGGCAGGGAGTGTGTGTGTGTGTGTGTGTGTGTCCTCTGATTGTTCTTTCTCTTCTTATTCAATCATGGAAATTCAATCATGGAGGCTTTACCCAGATGACCTTATTTAATCTTAATCATGTCCCAAAGGCCCCACTTTAAACAGTGTTGGAGTAAGTTTTTAGCCTCTTAATATCTCACAATGGTCATTAAACTCATAAGAATTTCAGAGGAGAAAACTGAATTCAAACCATAGCCAAAGCCAGAGAAGCACACCCAGGGAGGAAGCTGTGGCATGGTCTCTATTGATGGGATTCAGCTCGTCCTGACTGCCAGCCTGTCTCCATGGGGTGGGTATCTCTTCAGCATCGATTACCCAGGAGCTCACCCCAGGCATCTTGACTCCTTGAAGAACAGTGCCTATAAAATGAGGCTCTGAGAGAAATAAGATTCTCTTCCCTGCCCGAGGCCTGCCTTTCGGGAACCTGCCACCTCTTTGGATAATTGACTCTAGGGATGATTGTCCCTCTCCAGGGAGACTGCGTGTACTTCCAGGGACAAGACCTTTATCAGGCAGACCACAACATGATATTAGGATAAAATTATCAGCCTATTCTAGATTGCTCTACTTATTATGAGAAGCAGAGGTGGGTGAGAAAATTGTGTGTGTGTGTGTATATGTGTGTGTGTGTGTAAATGCAAAAATTGCTGGTTTAGAAGCAAGGGCACATGGCTTTTGCAGTTCCAGCTCCAGTCCTACTTTATAAGAAACTCCTACTTGGTGTGATTGAGGGAGTTTAGGGCAGAATTAATCTGCCATTAATATCAGTACTTTGAATCAGAAGGATATTTTGTTTCTGAGTCCTCTCTTCAAACACAGGAATGTTCATTAGCACCTTTGTTATCGGTTAACACCTAAGGAGGAAGTAGCAGAGTTGTCAAGGCAGAGGGTAGATGCTTTAGGGCTGTTAGGGGACTCTGATGGATGTGTGGGCACCAAGTCCTTATTACTTCCATCCTTTAGAGTAGTCCAGCCCGTAGCTGCCCATCCTCCTTAGAAACAAACATCACACATACTGCTCAAAAGCATGTGCTGTGTCAGTTAGGTCAAAGGTTCAATATGACTCTTGTTTTGGGTAGTTTTAAGTATATTAACTGTGAGAGAGGAATAGGAGACAATGAAATTAATGACATTATTAACACAAACTAGCTCTTATTAGGTACCAGCTATTGTGAAATCCTGTACAAAGACCCCACAGGTGTATATTATTATAACTTATCAGTTTTCCAGATAAGAGAAGTGAGATTCATAGCTGGGAAGCTCACAAGGGTCTCATTTATGGTTGCTGGTAAGTATTAGAACTAAAACTTGATACAGCAGGCCTGTCTGATTCTAAGTTTTGCTTTTATTTTTATTTACATTTATTTTGAAATATTTCGACCACATAAAACTTCAGAGAACAACATACACCATGTACTCATCATCCAATTTTATTCCATCTTAATATTCTGCTGCTTTTCCATCATATTCCATTTTTAAAAAGTTGAGATATTTGTCTTTTTAAAATGTACTGAGTGCAGTGGCACACTCTTGTAATCCCAGCAACTCCAGAGGCTGAGGCAGGAGGATTGCAAGTTTTTTGGGGGGAGTACTGGGGATTGAACCCAGGGGTGCTTTACCACTGAGCCATGTCCCCTTTTGAGACAGGTTCTTAGTAAGTTGCGTAGGGCTTTGCTAAGTTGCCGGGGCTGGCCTTGGCCTCAAACCTGGCAATCATCCTGTTTTAACCTCCTGAGTTGGTGGAATTATAGGCATGTGCCATGGCACTCAGTTTATGATCTGTTTCTGTACCATGTGAAGTGTCTTTTTCTGAACTCTGTGTTTTGTTCCATTGTCCTGTTGTGTATTGCTGTACTGGTACCACGGTATTCCTTTATTACAAAACAGTGGGCAGGGCACATCTCTTCACATTATTCTTCAATTTGTCTTTAGGTAATTTTGGTCTTTTATTCTTTCACATGCATTTTAGGATCATTGATGTAGTCCATGAAAAACCTTGTCAAATTTTGCATTGTATAATTATGCTGAATTTCTGTATTAATTTGTAAGTCCTCCCAAGCATGGAAATGGCATGTCTTTTCATTTATTTAGGTTTATTTTATGACTCTAGATAATATTTAAAATTTTTTTCTGTACCATTCTTACCCAGATATTTTAGTTTTATTCAACTTTATAGTTTTTCTTGCTATTAAAAGAGGGATTCTTTTATTCATGCATTTTGATGCATAGAATCATTATTAGTTTTTTAAAGGTTACTTTTGTTCATAAGGCATGCTTAACTTTATTATTTGTTCTACTTGATAGATGCTTTTAGCTTTACACACATACAAATATATTACTACAAATAAGCCTAGTTTTGAATCTTCCGTTCTAATTCTTACATCTTATTTTTTAAATCTTTGATATTATTACTTGGCCAGGACATGAAATACTGAATACTAAATGCTATTTGTGTGCTGATACAGAAATTTTATCATATTTATCTTTAACTATGTAGCATCAATACATTTCTTTGATAAAACATTTGGTCAGACTTCAAAGTTGATTTCCGCACAATTTATTTAGGATTTTATATCTGTATTCACAAGAATGTTTATAATTCTATTACTTATACTGTCCTTGTCATATTTTGATATCAATAAAGCTAGATAGGCTAACTTTCCTTGCATTTGCTTTCTTCTGAATATTTTGAACAAGATAGGAATTCTCTGTTATAAATTTGCTAAATTACCTTTAAGACTGTATCTGCTGATTTTTTGGGAATGAGATTTTGATAACTGAAACAAATTTTTTCAAAAGTCATTATTTTAATCAGGCTTTCTATTTCTTCTTGAGTCAACTTTGCTTATTCATGTTTTTCTAGGAAACTTTCCACTTCATGTACATTTTGCACTACTTCCAGCTAGATGCATGTTTGGGGGCTCTTGGGTATCTCACAGTCAGTCACAGATTTGACAGCCAACGTCTATGCCTTTTTTTCTTTTCTCTCTTGGTTCACTGGGCAGTCTCTTCCCAGGGCTGTAGCTTGTCTGCAGGCTACTGCTTTCCCCTGGCCTCCTTTCACTCAGATGGGAACACTGCCCCAGCCCTGGATTCATGCATAATCCTAGTTGTCTTTTGTCTCATCTGGGATTTCTTGGATCTCTGTCAATCCAAGAACCTGCAGAACCTAAATTTCAGGACTACAACTCCTGCTTTCAGTTTTGGAGTCCAGGAGATCCACAGTTCTTTTCAATCCCCTTGATTTTCTATTCTTTTTCTGGCCTATAGCAATTGATACCTTGTTTTGGAGATTGGCTATGTTTTTTTTTTTTTTTTTTTGTCTTTCAAAATTTTCACTGTTTATACAAGAGAGAGTTTTTAAGAGTGAATTCATGGAGCCATCTGGATTGGAAGTTCCCCAGCATCCTGCTTTTGACCACTAGACTGTACTGCCTTCAGGCTATAGCTAATCATCCAGCCATGAAACTGATGACTTGATGCCAAGGAAGTCCTTTTTGTTGAGATTACCCTTTTTCCTGCTCAGAATATAAATAGGAGAGGAGATCAAGAAATTACACTATGGGGGTCTTTGCCCTTCCTTCTTACTGGGGACATCATGTACTTCATGAAAGAAAGGTTTAGGAAAGGGAGGATAAGGGAGATAGATTTACTAGACTGAAATATCTCTAGGTCATGGAAAGAGATGGAACTAGAACACCCTGAGGTACTCTGACTCCACAGCATCACCTGTTCTGGGCCTTGGTGACACTTTCGTAACACCTGGGGATGTTTTAAATTCACCTGAATGTCTTCTTCAACAAGCACAGTTGGGATTGAGGGTCGTCACACTGGATGATGTCCTCTCTCATTTAAGGCTTCACTCACCTTCTGTGGCTTTCCTTCCATGGGAACCTTATCTTGCAAGTGAATTATGTGAGCTGAATCATTATTCCTCTATACCCCTGTCCTATTCCGCCTTCCCCCAGTCCTTTTGATAACTAAAAATTTCAGCACAGATGTCTAATTTGTTGCTTCTTATCATTTCACCAATAATCGATTATTTTTATTTGCCCATTCAGAAATAACTCATTATTTTTCTTGGTGTGTTTGAATGAAATATACATACATACATACATGCCAAAGGGACCTGAATGCTTAGTAATTATGTAGTATTTTTAATGCTTAGAATTGGGTTAATCTTTGGTCCCTGGCACACTTCTGTTGCTGTATGTAAGTGGCCCCTTCTGCCTTGTGTGTGGGTACTTATGTCATAAAGGCACAGTCTGCTACAGCAACCAGGCCTTGGCATAATTTGCCTATTCTTCTTTGAGGTTTCTCTAGCTCATCTCTTTGCACCCTCAAGGAGAGCGAGTCACTTTTCTGAATCTTGTGCTCATCACCTGCTTTAAAATAAAGTTTTACTCTGTGTGTGTGTGTGTGTGTGTGTGTGTGTGTGTGTGTGTACTCCTGACATTATATTGCTTGGTTAGTTATTTTTAATATTTTAGAAAAGAAAAAAGCACATTGCTTGTAGTCTCCTGGAATTGACTTTTTTCAATAATATTGTATTGCCAGGAGTCAGTCACATTGTCGTGTAGAGCTGCACTTCATTAGTTTTGAGTGTCTCACAATATTTTATTGTGGAGTACACTAGAACTTACCCATTTGGAATATTTCCAGATTTTTGATATTAGAAAAAATACTGTTTTGAATACTTTTGGACTTCCTGGTGCCTATATGTAGGAGTTTTTCTTCAGTATATACCTGGAAGTGGAATATGGAAAGTTATAGGATATTTATTTATTTAAATTTATAATGCCAAATTCTTTTCAAATGAAGTTTCACCAGCTTTCTTTCCTACTGGCAGTTCTGTGTATCTGTATTGTCTCTAAAACTAATACAATGATATCATCTTTAACTCTGGCAATCAAATAGGCATTGAAGATATCTCATTGTGCATTTCCCTGATATTTCTGCAAATGTTTATTGGTCATAGGAGTTTTCTAGTTACTCATGGTTTATGTCCCTTTCTATCATTTTGTTTGCTCCTTTCTTATGGATTTATGGTCATTCTTTCTTTGATTTTCATGCTGATCCCTTTTTCGGGAGGCAGGGAATGTACAGATTGGGTATTCATTATCCAAAATACTCAGGGTCAGAAGTGTTTTGAATTTTGGATGTTTTTTGATTTTGGAATATTTGCAGGCACATAATGAGATATCTTGTGGGTAGGACCCAAATCTAAACACAAAACTTTTTTTGTGTTTCATATACACTTTAAACACACAGTCTGAAGATAATTTTATATGATACTTTTAAAAATTTTGTGCATGACACGAAGATTCACGGTATAGAATTTTCCACTTGGGGTATCACATTGGTGCTCAAAAGGTTTGAGATTCTGTAGCATTTTGGATTTCAGATTTTTGGATTAGGGATGCTCAACCTGTATATACTTCACATACATATTTTCTAATTTGCAATGTATCTTTTCCTATATTTAGTGCATAACATCAAATTTTGCACCTTCTTATCCCTCTTTGATACCTCTTTCCTCTTAACACCAGCAACCATCTCCAGAACAGAACTGACTCTTGACATAGCTTTGTGTGAAATCCCTTGATGTATCTGCAGTTTCCGTTTCGATGAATGATCTCAAGTAATTGTATGTTAAACATATGCTAGGGGCCCAAGGGTGAATGTATATTCCTAAGATACATCTTTGCACTTTAACAGAGGGATCCTCAGGCTTGTGATTCTGTGACTTGTCAATGGAAGAATATTTCTGGGCAGAGGGGCCACAGTCCCTTAACTCACACCTGTCTACCCCCACCACCCATTGACAGCCCAAGTATGTTCAGGATTCTTACATCTTACAGAACTTGTCTGAGATACAAGTTTCCAGGAGGTCTTTATTTTTCTCCAAATAGTAAAACTCCCACTTCCTGATAACTACAAAGATAGGTTTTGTTGTCATAATGCTTTCTCTGTGTGCTGCTTTGCAATCAGAGTTTTTGCCACTCAATGGATCCATCATTGAGCAGCACATTACAGCAAACGCGTATCCGTTTGCCTCTATTATTGTCATAATCAAAAGGCGGGGCTACAGTGAAATATTTGCTTCATGCATGCATATCTGTTATCTGAAGGGCCCTTTAACCTAAATGGTGTGCTTTCTGTAATGTCTTTGGTTAATGAATGGGTCTGTAAGGGCCTCAGAGCGGTGCAATGTGGGAAGAATGCTATAATTTCTTTTTAACATGCAGGAATTCTGAATACGAGAAAATGCATGCCAAATTTTATTGCTTCTAAATCTGAATAATTGTATTTCTGGGCTGTGCATCTGGGTAGATAATAAAGCCACAAAACAATTTAATGAAACATATAAAAAATAAAATGACATTACTAAATATTATAATATGAAGAAACTATTTTTTGCATATTGTCACCTAATCTTTCAACCATATAGCAACAAATAATGCAACCATAATTGAAAGTTTTATTATCCATCTGAGTAAATTGAGCTCAAATTTACCTTGTTCTCGTTAGTTGGTGGGCAAGTCTATTGGGGTTACTGACAGGATTTCATTTTCGTGGTGGATTATCTTTTTTTCCTTTTCTACAGAATCTAAAGTGGTCAATAAATAGCCCTGCTGCTTAATCAATTCTGAACCCAGCTCTTCAGAAAGCCACGCCTCAGCTGCCCTGTGACCCCGTTTGGCAGCCATCCCTTGTCTGCTGGGTTTCAGAATCTGGCAGCACACACCATGAGTCTTCCTGGTGCTAAGACTTCACAAATGCACTGAGAAGCCCCATATTTTTACTCTCTGCCATGTGTCATGTTTTCTGATTCTACTCCTGGTACCAGAGGATTCTCTATTTGCCATGAGAGGAATTTGATTGGATTTCGGCAGTGGCAGTTGGGACTACATCTAGGGATGATGATCTGCTGAAAACATCTCTCGTTAGTTAAAGGTCCACACTGCCTGGGATCAGGTGGAGGCTGCACCATAGAAAGAGACCAACTGGTATTCTGATCTTCCCGCTGTTAGACCCCCACTGCTAAATCAGAGGCAGGTGTGTTCTCAGGCTAGGTCAAGGGGCTTAGGGAAAGCCATGCTTTCTCCTTAGGAGAAGATGGCCTATCTTCCTGAAGCATCTGGAGGGTTTTAGGAAAAGCTCTGCTGCTTTCAATAGCAGTGTTAAATTATGCTTTTTACAAAAGGTTCAGCCTTTACCTGGAACTCTGGAGGGTGGGAGCAGTCTGCCTTGCTGTTTTTCTTCTCCCAAGTGCACACAGTGGGCTCTTAAGATTGCCCAGTGGTGGGCTACCCAGATGTGGGAGTCAGAATACCTCTTCACCAGGCAGACTGGGGAAACCCATGGCAAGGAAGTCAGGCCCCAGCAGTCACAAACCTTCTTTCCCACAATCAGGAGGCTTTCCTCCCCTGTGTCTACATCAGGGAGAATGAGTTGGCAGGAAGACTAAGCTGCCCTTCCTCTTCCGAAGTACTCTCCCCTGAGCCAATACAGCCCTAAAATAGAGTTCAGGACTCTCATAGAGTCCTTCTGCTTTTTTCCCCCAGGAACCTTGCTCTCCTTTTATTCCATTGGCCTCAGCCAGACCTACTCTAGTCCATTGGTGTGTTTCTTTAACTCCATACTTCAACAAGAGGGGGTTGGAGATTTCCATCTCTTTCCTCCCTGATGTTCTTACTCAAATGGACCTAGCACTTCCCTTCAATCTCTGCGTCCAAAAACAAAAGAGGAGACTGAGCCCCACCAGCCAACCTGCTGATGAGGGCCACTGACTACCCACAAACTTCCTTCATTCTCTTCCCCTTTCATCCAGAGCAAATATTCAGATGTTTCAGGAAGATGTGCTGTCTTCTTGCAGCTATGTAGTAAATTTTGAAATCAGTGAGTATAAGGCCTCCAATTTTGTTCATTTTCAACAGTATTCTGGCTATTCGGGATTCCTTAAGACTTTATATGAAATTTAAAATGGATTTTTCTATTTCTGCACAAAATGCTATTGAGGGTTTAAGAGGGATCATATTAAATCTATAGACACTGGAATAGTATTTCACATTTTAACAATATCAAGGCTTCTGATCTATGAAAATGGGATGTCTTTCCATTTGTTGCAGTCTTCTTTAATTTTTTTCAGCAATATTTTGTAGTTTCCAGTGCCCAGTTCTTTTTGTCTTCTTGGTTAAATTCATAACTAAGTTTTAAAAAAGTTCTTTTTGATGCTTTTACAAATGGAATTATTTTCTTCTTTGCTCTTTGGATTGTTCTGTGTTAGGTACAGAAGTGTAACTGATTGTTCACTGTTAGTGTATAGAAGTGTGTTGATTTTGTATTCTGCAACTTTGCTGAATTCATATATCAGTTTTTTCAGTTGCTTTTGTGGACTTCTGTAGGGGTTTCCACCTATAAGATCAGTTTAGAAACATTTTTATCAAATATTTCTTCAAAAAATTCCCTCTAATTTGTTTGGGGGTTTATCTCTCATTCCCCTGATTTCCTTTCTAGCATCCACTTCCACTCTAATTGAAGTCAAGTTACTTCTCTGATTAATCAATTGCAATGGTTTGAAAGTTTTCCTGGTATCCTTACAATAATGTTGCAACTCTTTAGTGGGACTTGAAAGATCCTTCAGGATTTGGCCCTGGCTCTAGAAACTCTAGAATGTTCTAATCCTCTGAATATTCTCTGCTCGTCTCAGGACTTTTGCACTGTTCCCTCTGCCCAAATGTCCCCTGTCTTTTCACAGCTCTGTCAGGGTTACTGTGAAAGAAGGCATTTTTGCCCTAGTGTGATTGGTTTAGGTAACCTCTATGAGGCCCTGACTTTATTCTATGAAACTTCCACATAGTATTTTTTTGGTTGTTTCTTTTTGTCTCTCCCAGCTAGACTGTGGTCAATACAGGGAAATGTGACTTTTTCTTTAATGTATCCTCAATACTCATCATAATTATAGACACAGAGAAGGTACTCAGGAACCACACACAATGTGTAGCTTTGCAGAGGATGAGCTAGAAATCAGGGGAGTTTAGGACTGGGCCAATTTCTCTTTCTGATCTGTTCGAATGAGGGTTAATTAGAGCTGCTTCATCCAGCCTGCATGATCAAACCAAATGACATGAAAATTATATTTATTGAGAATCTACTACACTTCTTCCTGTGGATAACCCTTGATAAGGCAAGGAGCAACATTTTCCTGCAAATGGATTAAGGTGAAACAACCTGAGGAAGAATGCAAAGTACTGAATCATGCAGTAGATAATATTTGAAGAATATAGAGCATTCAGAGAATATAATAGCTGGCAGGGGGAAGTGAGGTTAAGAGAACAAATGAAGGTGGGATGTTTTATCTGTATAAAGAAGGGTGCCAGAACTCAACGCTGTGGCATGCAGTGCCTCTGGCGAAGCTGCAAAGTGCTTGGGGATAGTACACCAATCTCAGAAGAGACAGGCTCTCTGCCCTGTGCTCCAGTGTCTTCTCAAGGAGGGAACTTTCCAGAAAAGTCAGATAACTCTTTACATCAGCCCAAGTATTTCAGCCTCTCAGCTCTCACATGACAGTAGAACCAGAGTCCCCAGAAGGAAAAGAATGCTGCTGTGTGGTTTAGTTCTCTGCCGTTACTGGCTAGGTACAGAGCTGACCCTTTGAGTGATTCTCCTTGCTTCCCCCAGAACACCAAAAGGCACCAGCCCATCTGATGGGGAATATCTGAAGTCTGGGTCTCATTCAGAATGATGTACTTCTGGAAAGAGTTACATTGATTGCATAAAACATCATAAGGGCAGTTAGGGACTTAACAACCAGTTTGAAGCTAAAGGCAACTTTCTAAAAATGTTTTTTGAATCTAGAGAAAATTGTTAAAATTATTTTGAAGTCGTGTATCTCCTTATCATTAATATTTTAAAAATCAGGTAGAAAGTCTCTTCAGCTCCCCTGCTGTGTATGCTGAGCTCTGTTCAGTGATTTCAGAGGCAGAAGGTGTGAGTCATGCTACAGCTTAGTTTTACAGATCTAGTGATAGATATATTTTCCCACAAGATTTTAAGCTCTGAGATTGTTTTCGACGGTTTGGTTCATGGCTCTCTCCCTAGGGCTGAAAAGAGTGCTCCATACATAGTAGATACTCAATAAAGATTTGATGAATGAATCAAAGAATAAATAAAATTCCATTCACAAGAGGCAGTTAAAAATGACAAAAATAACATGTGATCCAGCTCCAGGATATGTGGCCTGGAACTTAAGATCCAAGGCTGTTTAAAAAGAAAAGGATAGATACTGGCTGCCATTATTGGAGAAAGTAAGGAGCCATTATTTGCTTTATACTATAGTTTGAGTGACCCCAAAATTGACATATAGAAATCCTATCTCCAATGTGATGCGAAGTAGGACCTCTTGGGAATTGAAGGAATCAGGGCCCCTCTTGTCATATGAGGGCACAGTAAGAAGACACCCATTTATGAATTAGGAAATGAGCCCTTTTCCAACACAATCTGCTGGCACCTTGATCTTGGATTTCCCAACCTTTAGAACTGGGAGAAATAAATGTTTATAAGACTCCAAGTTCATTAGCCTGAACCAACTAAGAGTCTCTTCTCAGAGATGGACCTAGAATCAGTGAAGGATGGACAAGTGGCTAGGAGTGGAAAGGACCAGTTTGGGAGAGGCCTGAACTTCCCCAGCATGTGGGAAGAAGCTGAGTACAGATGAACAAATGGAGGCTTCAAGAGGGAAGGGATTTGTCCAAGATGTACCACTCAGGTGTAAGTGGATTTAAACCACTAGCTCCAGCTCCAGGGCTCAATCCACATTCTTTGTTATAAGCAGATGCACTGGAAGTGGGGGACTCATGGAGCTATTCCAATAGTAGGGAAGAGTCTTGTGGGATGGTAGAAATCTTTCCTCTCACTTACACATATTTCTTGCCTATGGGGATCATCTTGTTGCTCCCCTTTCAGCACTCAGAAAATGGGGGTGGTATTTACTTAGCCATTTCTAAGTAGATGAGCATCATTGAGAGAGCCACTTTGGAATTCCTAGGTAAGACTTGTGCATAAAGACAGAGCATTTTCGTGCCAGCAAGTGGTGAAAAATAAGGAGCACCTCAAAGAATATTATCATACAACTTGATTTTTGCATATGGAATTCAGACAAACTGCTTTTGCAGACTTAATAATCCCAGGATGAAAGGTACAGTATAAATGCAAAGTATTATTATTATTATTATCCAGTGGTAGAAAAGAAGGGCATTTCAAAGAATGTTTCAGTACAATACAATTTTATTTTGCTCAGAGAGTTCAAGGGAGAAAGCTTTATTTTATAGACTTAAATAATATCGTTATGGAGCTACAGTAAAATAAATAATACAGATATGGTGTTAAAATAAATAATACAGTTAGGAGGCTTAAATAAATAATGCTGGAGAAAGAAGAGAAATTAAGAGTCCTGGGAGAAGGCAGGGGCAGATGCAATTTTGAATTATAAGTGGTAGAGAATTGAGGTCCAAAGAGTCCTAAAATATTCAAGATGCATGTACAGTGACCAGAAAAAGAAAAAAAAAATGCACAGGACAGTTTCACAATTAGAGAGTTGATCTGACAATGTTTTTACTTTTTAGTGGCATGTTTTCTACATGGTTTCAATGACTTCTATGATAGTGTCAAAACTTTTAGCTGAAAAGTTAAAAATAATGGAATACCCAATCTTATAGCATTTGCACAAAACAACCTCCCTTCCCTCTTCTGACCCTTATTCCTTAATCTGTCACTGTTTCTTTGCCCAGTTATAGAACAAATGACCTCATTTTCTATAAATACGGAGCGACTGCTTCCAAAGGTCTATCCCACTGTCCTCATCAGTAGTCATGGACTCCATTTGAATTTTCTGGTTCTGATTTTTTTTTTCAGAGTCTGGATGCTCATCTTTCCATAGGGGCAGGGCTGGAACACTCCAGGCAGAACAAGGAAATCTCTTCTTCAGTCCTAAACTTGAGCAGAAGGCCTGTTTAGACCTGAGAGTCTGAAGATGAAAATGAACAGGGTACTCTGGGGATGGAGCAGGCGAAGGCACTGCCATTTGTTCAGCTGTTGTGAGCTTGGGATGAGGACCACAGGAATCAGGCTCTGTGGGTTGGAGAGCAAAGGGGAGGAGGAAGCCAAGTGAGGCTTCATCCCCCCAAGAAGCATTTGGCATTCTGAATCCTCTAGGATGTGGGAGAAGGAAATGAGTTATGGGGCGAAAAGGCAGGAAATGTTTGGCCCCTCCTGGGATAATAGAGAGATGTCTAAGGGCATCGTCTTAATTGTTGGGGCATCTCTGTACTGGGAGCATGAGGGCTTTCTTGTCTTCCTTGAATGGGGTCTAGAGCAGGAGATGAGGGGCTAAGGTGCAATGTTCAGGATTTTAGCATAAGTTAGAGGTTCTGTGTGTTCCACTCTCAGGTCAAAGGCTGGAAAACTGGACACTCCTTGTGCTTGAGGAATTTTTAAGGTCTTCGGACAATTGGAGAGAAGATTTTTGTTCAGAATTCTCAATTTCCTGCTGGAAACTCTCCCCAGAGATTCCCTTCTTCATTCAGATGAATTTGATAAATGCCAAGGTGCCATGGTATTTGCAAAGAACCGCACAAGGGAAACCTAATTTTTCCAAAGATGAAATGGAATCCCTTCCTAGTGTTGCAGATCAAGGTCATCTGCAGAGTTTAAGCAACTGTAGATGTCCTCACTCACTAGTTCTTGTGATCATGCCAGAAAGATTTCATACAAGTTGCTCAGAGCAGCAGTCATGAGTTTATTTAGGAAAAGGGAAAAGGGGGACATTTTCAAGGGAAAGAGTAGGTCCTCTTAGTAGAAGGGATGGCCTACTCTTCTTGTCTTCCAACTTTATTGGGAGTCCCAAGGGAAGTTTCCAGAGAGTTCTGTTCAGGTCCACCACTTGACTTTTGACTGACAGCAGGACTGCATCAGGATTTCAAGTCCCTACTGTACATGCTCATAACCCATGGAGGGGAGAATTTACTATTAAAATGACATGCTAAAGATCCAAGGCAATTCTGGATCACTTTGACTCATGCTGACCAGTTCTTATTGGAACTTGTTCTTACAGATTTTATGGTTGGGGGAATCTTTGTTTTTAATTATCCTGTCTCCTCGAGTCTATAATCTGGTCTATGTAAAGGTCACAAAAGTTACCCCCACCCACTTCATGGTAATTTGTTTTCTCATTGGCAGGGAAGAAGCTTTCGGAACTGTATTTCTCCTGCAGTGAACAGGCTGTTTGATGAGGAATGTATCCTATTGGCTTAAGCCAAGCAGGGCCACAGTAAATTGTTTTTTAAAAGGAAGCATGTAGAGGTCAACACGGAAGGCCCAGTTTATAGAATTATCCCCTTAACCTCATGTTCCCACTGTTGATGTCTATCTGTTACCTATTACTTGCAGTGGCACTGTTCTTTATCTGTCCATGAATGCCTAACTTGAGGTCACAGCCTCCTTGAGCCTGACCTTGGTCCCTCCAGCCCAGTTCCTACAGCATGTTTAGATTAACAAGCTCACTTTCTCACCTACCATGTACTCTCTTCTTTTGAGACTGTCTTACTGGATGGAACTCAGGAACTAGACCATGAACTCCTTTTTTCTCTCTCCTTCTTTGGATCATCCAGCTCTGATCTAGGCACATGACAGTTGTTGAGTGGAGAAGTATGAATTTGAAGAGAGGCAGGAAGCTGTAGCTAGGCAGGGAATCAAATGGGGATTATAGGAGCCCCACTCCAGGCCTCTTATCTAATTGATGCTGGGACACCCTCTGAAGCTCCACCAAGATACTTGAGGTTAGATGTCTTTTTGGACAACTTCACAGACAGGGGGTCCAGACAAACCCTGGGGGCATTGTTTTGCCAGAGTCAGGGTACGACAAGTTCAAGTTCTTATGTAACTTAGAGGGGAAAGAAAAAAAAATACAACAAACAAAATAGAAAGGCAGGGAAAATATAAATAAAAAAGAGTGCAAAGTTTTATTGTCAACTGCTGCTGTCACCTCCTGGAACTACAGTCGTATCTAAGAAATATGTGACATACTAATAGGAAGTAATTTACCCAAGGATGTTTTTGTGCCTTGAATTGCCTTCCCCGCTCGGCAGTGGGAACTTCGTGAGTGTATATGCATGAGAGCCTGTGTGGTGCTTCAGAAACTTCCCAATTTGTGCACAATGTGACTTTTATAAGGCCATTAAACTCATCCTGGGAAAAGTGCTCTGGAAAACAATGATACATAGGACCTCAAGGAGCCCGTGAAGCCAGACAGAAATGACAAAATGATGACCACATGCTCTTGGCTAAAGTGACTTTGAGGGCTGCATCTCCTCCAGGCACCCACCTGTCCTGCTGTGGTTTCTTTTCTTCCCTCTGCCCTTTGTGGTTCTGCAGGGGGCTGCTTGGACCTTCATTTGTACCATCTTTGGTCCTGAAGGCACTGATGTTGGTTTTTCTTTTTAGGCTGTGGTTGGGTGGGCACCTGGGAGCTGAGGTTGAGACCCACTCATGTGGGATGGCTCCAGGGCTTAAATCAGCCTGCAAACATCTGCAGAGTCAAAGTGTTCCCAGGACACTGGTAACGAAGCTCCGTAGCTGCTTCGGTGAGACCTCCCCTTGTCAAGCCCACAGATAGCGGAATCCAGGTGTTCAAGCAGCCTGTGACCTTAAGGCCTTGGGGAAAGAAGGGCCAGAGAGGCAAGGAAGCAAAGTGGAGAAAGACAAGGGGAAAGAGGATGGAGAGAGTATAAGGGAAAAAGGAATGGAGGAAGAGGAAGAGGGCAAAAACATAGGAAGGACTATGGATATGGGGAGAGAGTAGAGAGAGAGAGAGAGAGAGAGAGAGAGAGGGAGGGAGAGAGGGAGAGGGAGAGGCGCAGATAAAGCAGGAGGGCTACAGTGGAGGCAGAGGAAGTAGGACAGGGAGGAGAGAGGAGAGGGGAAGGATCAGGAGAGTGTCTTGCTTATGTCTTTCCCCTCAACTGTCTCTATGTGCTTGTTCTGTAAACACAGGCAGACCATGATCTGCCATGAAATCATTAATAGCAGAAAAGGGAACTGACTGCCAGAGTTGGTATTGCCCACCGGGAGAGCAGGAAGCCATGTTGAGCAAGTTCTTTCACTGCCTTAAATACCTCCATCTTCTTCCCATCACAGTGTTTGGAGGCCCATCACATGCCAGTCTCATCCTTAAGATGCAGCCCCACCTCAGGTCAGGGACTATGCAGTCTGTAGCAGGCTGAGTGAATTGGTGAAATGTTCTCGCTGAGCGAGGCAGTAGTCGGGTCTGAGCTTGCTTTCTGCTTGGTTGTGGGATTAGCTGAAATGAGAAGCCAGGATTCAGAGATGGTGGTGGCAGTACCTGGGCGTGGGTGAGACCTGCCTCTCTAGTCACATCACATGAGCTGGGTGTGGAGATGCCAGGGAAGGAACCCACGGGCGTCCACTGGGCAGTGACTGGGCAGGGACAGGAGAAGGGAGCAGGGAGTCTTTAATTTGTACTCTGGCCTGTATAGCTCTCCCTATGTCCTAGCTTAGGAAAAAAGAAATGAGCCCTTTATCAATTTTTAATAAATTGAAATGACAAATAATCCATTTAATAAATTATTAACTGAGAAAATTACTGAAAACTGAAATATCAAACAATCGTGAGCAAATGCTCGAAGCAGCATGTTTATTAATAATGCGTCCTGCTGCGGGAGAGTGCTGAGGTGGTGGATCCGGCATAGCCTCTGGCCGACCCCATTGAGGCCAGAGTGTCAGGGGACTTCTGCAGGGGTTGCACTTGGGTACAGATGTGGGGTCCAAGGCAGTTGAAACCTGTGGCTGGACAGCTCACTGAGAGCTCTTGGGCAGGGGACTTAACTGGACGTGGCACCTTGACAGGCACCAGAATGAAGTTTCCAATTTCCTCTCTCATTGTGTTGGAAGGGGACACAAATAATCCTGCCTCTTTGGGTTTAGTTCTTTAAGATCTATGTTCCCCCAATAAATTAATAAAATTTTGTCCTTAACTTATGATGGAGCTTGTCCCAAAACCCATCATAAGTTGGACATATTATAAGTCCAAAATGCATTTGATATTGTAATACAAAAGTGTATTCAATGGTGAGCATTCTTTCTTAGCAAAACAGTGCACTGTAGACAGCCTAGATTGTCATCCCCAAAGGGTGGATTGTATTTATGTAAGGGAACTGTTTCAATCCCAGTCATTGGATTATCCTGTTGATTATAACCCCCATTTTACAGATAAAGGAAGTAGGGCACACAAAGTCCTGCTGTGTGGACTGTTCTCCCTGGTGCTCCCATGGCTGACTATGAGCTGCAGCTCACTGCCACCACCCAGCATTGTAAGACAATTGGACCCACATTGCTAGCTAGGAAGAGATCAAATTTCCATATTTGAAATACAGTTTCTACAGAATGCATATTGTTGTTGCATTTTCATGAAGTGGAAACATGGCAAGTTGAACCTTTGTTAGTTGGGGTTTATCTGCGTATCAGAGTGATGCCCACAGGGTTTGCTGCCAGTGAGGATCAGCTGAGTCTGCTGTCCATAGCAGAACCCACAGGCCACAGTGGGAGGCCTGGGATATCTGGTGAGGGGAGAGGCCCTTGGGAAGGTGCTCTCTGGGGGAGAACAAACCCTGTATAGGGAGGGTTTAGACTTCTTTGACACTGTTGCAAGACCCAGTGGCTCCAGATCTTCAGGCCAGTCCTGAGTGACTGTATCTTAGCAGAAGCTCCCTTTTGCTTTTGCATGTGGTCACACAAACCTGTCCAGCATGACAGGGGATAAGGGAGTGGATGAGAGGGCCCCTCGCCGTGTTTCCTGGCAGGGTTATCTCTGCAATGGCCCTCGCCTGTGGTAAGAAACAACCTGCATTGTCACCCCTAAAGTGCTTGCTTTCTCTAGATGCATAACCCAGCTAGGATGCCTCTGCTCTTCCCTGGCTGTGGCAGCCTGGAAATGTATCTTTTCCACTCTAGCTCTGCTCTGGGGCTTGGGGCTGTCAGGTCAGCTGACCTCCCGCTGTCCTAGTTCTTTTATCTGTAAAATGGGGATAATAATAAACAGGGTAATTTGATGACTGGGATTGAAACAGTCCCATTATATAAATACAATACAGCAGTTTGGGATGACAGGCTGTAGGCTCGAAGTCAGTGCTGCAATGGGTATTTTTAGGAAGGAGGGAAAGGGGGAGGGATGGGTGGTTTATAAATGTTTGTTGCATTAAAAAATGTGCTAGTTTGAATTGTGCAGAACAGAGTATCATTTGTTTCTAGAAAAATTCACTGCTGTGGAAATGAATTAGTTTACATTGAATGTGTGATGGTTCAGAGAAAGGGATATTAACCCAATTTGCATTTCTTTGAACTGAAATAAATTATTGCCGTGTTTGCATTAGTTGGGTCAACTGGATATGATTGGACAGACCCCCTGTGGGCAAGGCTGGCCTTGGACTGGGAGGTTTGCAATAGGGTCGATGTGTGCACATTAGCCATCACCTTCCAAACCAGGGCTTATTAACCTTTTGGGGGACTGTGGATTCCTTCTGGGATCTGATGAAAGCAGTATGCCCACCCACTCTGTACAATTGTACATGGTTCTCAGCAGAATTTCTTTCAGCCTATCTTGGAACAGGGGCAAAATTTCCACCCCAAAGAAGCCATGTTCACTGTCTTGGTGTCTCATGACCAGATAATAGCACAGACTGCTCAGAGCCCAATTCTGGAGCCCTTGCCCATCTGTGGAAATGAAGAAGGACTCTGGTTGTGAAGAGGAGGATGGCCAGAGGCATGTTCATGTATGTACTGCAAGCTGTGGGCTATGGACAGGTTGAACCAATATGAGACACGGTCCCAGTAGAAGAAGGAGCTGGCTATGCCACTGGCAGCCCTATCAATCCCCACGGTTGACTTGGTGGGCCTGGCTGGCAAGCCAAGGCCCCTTCCTCCCTCACTTCTCCATGCCTGTGCCTGTGTCCGCCTCTGGCCGACCCCATTGAGGTCAGAGTTTCAGGGAACTTCTGCAGGGTTGCACTTGGGTACCGATGAGCATGCTGAACTTGACAAATAGCTCTTCCTGAGGGCAAGGGGATGCCAGTGTCTAGGTTCCTGCAAGCCTGGCCCTGCTCCTGCCCCCAGGAATTTCCCATTGGTGTGGGGAAAAACATACTCAGTGTAGGCAGCAAGAAGGTCAGTGGTGACACAAGCCCTTTAGAGCCTGACAAACAGGCTGTTGACAGTGGTGTGTAATTCGTGAATTCTGACAGCATTGTGTGGACAGCAGGTGATATTGTGTGTGGACAACCAATGTAAAGGTACACCCAGAAGAAATGAAGCTATGAGTATTCAGAGACATGGACCTGGACTTTGCTATCAGCATATTGGGTCCAAACAGTTTAAGCTTCCCAAGTCTGGTAGGGAGACGAAGAGAGAACATGGGATGGGGAAAAATCATCTCACCTCTTGCTACACAGAGCTAGTTAGCAACCAGAGAGATTTACTTAACGAGTTCTCCACTGGAACTCATTTTTATTGGAAAGAGGCAACCACAGAAGAACAAGATGTGAAGCGGAGACTTCATTTAAAAGTTAACTTGAGGAAAAGTCTCTTTTGTATAATTTCTCTGCTCAAAACCTATCAGTAGTGCTTTAGAGATTTCAGGATAAATCCCAGTTCTCTTAAACAGATAGCTAACTAACTGTGCCCCACTTGACCAGTGACATTGAGTGTTCTGCGTTTCTCAGATGTGTTTGGTCTCTACTTCCAAACCCTTGCTTCTGTTGCTCTGTCCACTGGGCAACCCTCCTGTCCTCTTCACTGATGTCATGTCCTCTGGGCATTTTCTCAGACCCTAACCAGGGCTCTGGCCTTTGTTTGATCACTTATTACACTATATTACCAATAGCAGGCTGGTGGTGACCTGCCAATCCATGACAGAGCCCAGCCTGATTCACTCTTGCATCCTGTGGCTGTGGCTGGCCATACAGGAAGAGCTTGGGAAAGGTGTCTCGAACACATGTGTCCATAGAGCAAAGACTCAGTGAAGGAAATGGGCTTGGTCTCCTGTTTGCATGCCACCCCATCTGTTCATTACCTCTACGAAACTTCTGTCAGCTGTAAAGGGGAGATCATACTGTCCACCTGATGTGTGGTTTTTAGGAGGAGGAAATTAGTAAATACATGCAAAATGCAGTTCCTGGCACCCAGAGAGTATTCTGGAATTGTTAGGTATTGTTATTCTCCACAGAGGAGCTGAGAGTGACCGAACCCAGTACGCTCCCGGAAATAAGAAACGGCTTCCTTCAGTGCTTAGAATCACCATTAGCAGCTAGTTGGAATACTTCCAGAAGCAGCCTTCAGGATGGAGGTGGGCCAGCTGGGGAAGGGGAAAATCAGAACTGGGGCCAGGAACTGGATTTTTGGGGGGACTACTAGGATCCCACTCGACCTGCCAGTATTGTTAGATGTTCAGATGGATTCAGGGAGTGGCAGAAATGAAGGAAACTCCTGGGGGAGCCCCTGCCAGTCTCTGGCTAGGCCTTACTTAAGTCAGGGAAAAGAATCCATGCTGGGTAAATGAGGTAATGAATGTGCAAGTGCTTTGTAAACTGCAAAGTGCTATACAAATGTGTTGCATTATTGCACTCATCTATTTCTCTTCTTTGTGCTCCCAGGGTTTTTTAAAATAAGAGCTCCTTTGGAAAGTTCTAGCCCGACTTTAGATTAACTAAAGTGAAGGGTGTGTGCAGTGTGGCAGGTTGGGAGTCCTCTGCATCCTGAGCATAGCAGAGGTTCTGGGTAGGAGAGCAAGACTTGCTGGCAACAGGAACTGAGGAGTGAAAAGGCTGAATGCTGCTGGTGATGAATTCCTTTTGATAGGGGGCATTTCCCAGCCCTAGGGGACTTCCTGGCACTGTGTAAATCATTCTTGAGAGATAGGATGGCCTGTGCAAAGAAAGGTGAACAAACCTAAGGTTCATGTGGCTGGGAACACGTGTGGATTGCCATGTGAAATGATCCTAATCTCTGAGTTTGTACTTGCAACTTAGTACCCAGGTTGGCTCAGGCCAATGAAAACCATTTCCAGCTGCTTTGTGCAAGGAACAAGAACTGACCTGAGAAGAAGAGAAGGTTCCTGACCCCTAATATCTGTGATTATCTCAGCAGCACGGATTCACTAGGCTGATTTTCTTTTGCCTGTGCCCAGCGTGCTCCTGGGCCTCCTTCCCCGCCTCACAGCCATGGTAACCAGTCAAACACGTGGGCTTGTGGAGATCTGCAGCCCAACTCCGGCAAGGTCCAGCCAGCCCAACAGAGGAGCCAAGGCACCACATCCATTTCCTTAATTTAGAGTTAAACTCACCTTACTCATTTGTGTATTTTGCTGGGGCAGAGTAGCCTCACCCCACTAGGGTGTGAAAATGAAGCCTTGGATGATTGACTGGATCAATCATCAGGATAGCGCCTAGGGTTTTTCTTTTTTTGTGAGAGTTATGTCTTCTTAAACTCTTATAAACTGTCCATACTACAGGCTTCCCAAATCACTCACCTATGAACTGCTGATTGCTCTTAAGAAATCATGCTTAAGCATGAAGCAAACACCATATTGCTTCATGTGTTTGATATTTAGCACTTAGCTCAGTTCCTGATGCCTAGCACAGGGTCCAATACATTTGATAGATGAGTGAACAAGTGAGTGAATGAGTGGACCATCCATGCAAATTTCCAAGCTCTCAGAGAGACAGGGCCCAGGCAGGCTCTTTGCCCGATTGTCAACTGATTTTCACATTATTGACCATGTCCCATCATTTTTTCCAAACAAATGGGTGTTACCTGGAAAATCTGTAGAGGAAGCAACTACCACAATTTTGGTGGTTAAAAAATTATATAAACCAAATTTGGGTGGAGAATTAACATGACATCCTCAGTAGACAGCACTCTAGTTTGATTTTATTTTCATTAAACTAGAAGGGCCAGATGTTCAGCTCTCCCTATTTGAGTGACTTGTTTTATCCAAGACTTACTGAGTTTTCAAAAAAGTCATTTATTCATTTTCCCTCTTTCACCTCCCTCAAAAAACATTTACAAACTGTAACTAGAATTGGAGCAGGAAGAGACTTAAATCATTGTCTGGTTCTGCTGGCCTCAAACTTTAGAACATAACAAAATCATCTGGGAAACTTTAGGAACCATGCTGTCCATACTTCAACAGCAGAGCCCAGGGTAGAGAGTTAACCAAGCTCCACAGGTAATGCTGATGCTCTGAGAATGACTAGCACTGTCCCACATTCCATTCAACCCAGTGAATACTTCAGTAAGGAAAGGATTTCATGTTTATACAGCAGTTCTTAGCTCTTGGGGTTTCAAAAGGTGTGTCCCCAGATCGGCTTCTACATCCCCCATGTCCTATTCAGGAGAGAGAGCAGAGGGACTCATACACCACCCACAATGGGCAACGTGACTTTTTATGTTGTTTGCACTGCAGAGCGTATGGGCACAGGACAGATGGGTTCAGATTGAGGTGGGCAGACTGGCCTGAGAGGCTGCCCAGAATAGAGATGTGCAAATTCCCTGAGAGTGTCAGAAAGGATGAATTCTGGCCTGATTTGTTCATTTGCTCATTTACTTTTCTGTCATCTGTTAATTATGTGATGAGGGCCTCTACATGCTAGGCACTGTGGGCCCCACAGTGTTTAGGACAGCTTCTCTTTACCTCATGGAACTGGGATGGGGAGATGCAGATATTAAATAAATCAACAAGGAAGCAATATTTATACAGACGGTAGGAAGCGTTGTGAGAGAAATGAACAGGTTATAGCTGCGACAGGGAGTGCCAGTCATGGGAGAAAACCTGAAACTACTCTTCCCACTATTTTGCCAGCACCTACCCCCATACAGAGTCAGTGAAGGCGGCCTTCCGTGTTCTGTGACACACTGTCCAATTATGCCGAGTTTCCTCTCAGGAACTCCCAGTCACCATCTCTCCATCCTCCTCCACCTCTCTCACTATCTCTGTATGAATTACATTTTAGCCTTTGGTAATGCCAAATATTTTGCAAATGAGTCATCTGAGGTCTGTTCCAGAGCACATGGTCCACAAGTTGGGGGGTTCCAAATCCTGTCTTGTCCTTCTCTCCCAATACTCTGGTCTCCCTGGCCTCACTGAAGCCCCCAATAGGTCACCTCAATTCCTTCTCTTTCTTTCTAATTTTCCTTATTACAGTCAAGACTTCAATTAACTTTTCTCTGTAGAACGACTGTATTAGGCAAAAGTTTGTGTGGGATCCAATAAAACGTCAGATGATATTGAGCATACGTCAGGCAAAGCCTGCAGCCCAATAAGTTATTATGTGTAAATGTTACAACTTTATTTTGAGGAGAATACATGTGTACTATCAAGCTGTTTTATGGATACGCAGCGTGATTGATTACAGCATGCGGATCTGTCGCAACAAGATAAACTCAGATAGAATAATCTGTGGATATTTAGGCCTCAGCAATTTGTTATCCAAAGATGACTCCAGAAATGATAATTCCTCCCATTTCAGCGATTTCTTTCTTCCCCTCCCCAATAAAAAATCATTCGCAGAGTGCAGACGTCTGATGCCAGGGGTCCTCTTCTCACTTAGGTCTTTTCCAGGAACTCAACAGTCAGTGATGGAAAGCTGTGTTTGCCATGGAAGCAGCACCAGCTGGTAATCGGCCCACCGTGGGCAGGTATTGGGGGCTGAGATCTGGGGTTGCTGCCTTAGAAAAGACTCTGCTTTAACCTAGCAAAGAAGTGAACATGAAAAAAATCACCACAATTTGTTTAGCACATAAAATAGTTTGGGTAAAAATGGATTACATCAAGTCACAGAGTATTTTGCAGATCAGCCCCAAGCAACTTGTTGCTAAAAAATGACTGGATGGAATTCATCAGCAACTTTTCAAAGAACGATTTGTCTGTGAAACAAAGAGTTGCTTGAATGAATTAAATCAAGCTCAGGTCCCCTTTTTTTCTTTGAAGCCATGCTGATTACCTTGGGATACAGTGACCTTCTGTGGAGTTCTCTGAGAGTCTGTTCTTTTGATGAGTCACCAGTGTCCATCCTTGGATTTCTGTTCTGAATTATGACTTCTCTTTGATTGTTAACATCACTTATCATGTGTATGGAGAGGAGCCATAGCCCAGAGCAAGAGAACTGGGAATCTGGAGGGCAAAGCTATGCATTAGTACCTTGGCTCTGCCTCCTATTGGTTCTGGGACTGCTTTGAGCCACAGTTCCATCATCTGAAAAGCAGATACAATGGCATCTGTTCCATTCACCTTGCAGGGTTGTTGTAAGATGCAAATAAAGTAGTTGGAAGCACTTTATAGACCTTGCAGTCCTATTTATGAAGTCACTAAGACCACATCTCCTGCTTTGGGTGCAGATATGGTCACCTCTATTTTATTTTCCAGATCCATCACTTGAGACATCAGTTGCTCTTAGAAAGTCCAATTCCTCATTTTATTTCCCCTTTGCACATTCTCCTCAAAGCAGAGAGGAAACTGCCAGCTCCATTAACCATGGCACTGCTCCTTGAAGGGTAGTGTCTGCTGCGTTCTGGTCTGTAAGACTTGTGTTGTCTTTGGGTCTCTGCCTGGAGCCCTGATGAAGACCTTAAGGGTCCAGACACATATTACTAGGGTTTCCTAAGCTGTGTCCTCATTCACACACTCTCATATGCTTCCCCAAATTGCTTTTCCAGCATGATTTGCTTCTTCCAGCTTCTAACATGTTCCATGCCATGAACCTTCTTGGGTCTTAGGACTGATCCCAGGTTGCCAGTTCACATTCCCTCTTTCTTCTTGGGGATCATGTTTTGTGTCTGCCCAAAAGACAGTCATTCTGTCTTGCCACAACTTGGCAGGTTTACATCCTGAGTAAGAGCAAAGACTCCTAATGTTACTCTTCTTCAGTTCATATTCCAGCTTCACTTCTTTCTCCAAGTGTGACCTTGGTAGAATGACTTATCATCTCTGTGCCTCAGTTTGCTCATCTGGAAAATGGAAATTAAAAATTTCTCCTCTCACAGGAGAGTCAATGAGATACTAGATGTAAAGTTTCTCTTAGGAGAGTATCTGGCACAGATTGAGTACTATAGATGTTACTAACTGCTATCTACTTTGAATGACTGATCATGGCTACTATGATGCATGTGGATGGGTTTCCTTATCCTGAGACTTGTGCTGCAGGGATTAGAATCAAGTTGTATCTCTCCCAAAGGGATCCCTGATTCCTAATATAACTAAAACAGCTTGGTTCTATCCTTTGCCTTCAGTGCTTCTCATCAAAAGTTAGACCTGCTAAGTTAAACAAAAATAGCAACAGGGGAAGTTGTATAAGTTAGCTGGTATCATATCATAGTATTACTACATGATACTATGAATGACAACCACTTATTTAGTTCATTTAAGAATGACAACTTTGGGGGTAGGAATGATAGTAGAGTGAAACAGACATTATTATCTCATGTACATACATGACGGCATGACTGATGTGATCCTACAATATGTATAATCACAAACATGAGAGATTATACTCCATTTATGTAGGATCTATCAAAATGTATAAATGTATTCTACTGTCATGTACAACTAATTAGAAAAAAATTAAAAAGAATGGCAACTATTTCACGATTTTGTGTTTTTTATGAGCAGTTTGTTTCTTTGGGACTAGTTCAGCTGGTCACTGCTAGGTTTTCTCAGGTGTCTGGTTAGCTGATGAGTTGGCTGGTGCCTTGAGATATAGGGTGGCTTCACTCACATGTGTAGAAGTTAGAAGGCTATTGGCAAGAAATTGGCTGGATGACTATTGATGGGGATCCTGGGGCACTCTTAATTTATAGTAAGCTAACTTGGGTTTATGCACAGGGTTCTTGCAGAGTTTCAAAGGTGGCAAGAAAAAATGGGAAAGATCTTTCTGAGCAAGCAATGTTAAAGTTGAATGTTGAAGGATGTGCAGGAGTTGGCCATGTTTTGGGGGTGGAAGGGAAATGAATGCAAGTGTACAAATGGAAGTTAGAGGAAAAGATCATCCTGTCCTGCTTCTAAGGGAGGCCTGGAGAACCTCTAAGTTGCACCCACACTTAATGAAAATGTAGGAACCCAGTCCAGACTACCCTGTTTTGACTTCCACAGGAATTAGATCATCAAATAGACACATCTCAGTTAAGGCCACCTTGGAATGTCTACTCACAGATTTGAACATGTTTCTTCTTCATGTTTCTGATTCTACCTTCCATATGAAGCTCCACATTCCCCTTCACCTCTGGCTCCCACCTATGTATAAATGTAAAGATCTGCTCTAGGATCAGCTGGAATATAGCCCAAACCAATGTCTCTGCTCATAGCCCAATGTGTTTCCTACATATCTGTGTGCCTGTGTGACCATTAAGGCACCTCCATGAAACTGGCCATGCTGTGGAACCAACCTCAACATCCATGTTTCCTAATATGTTGGAAAATATAACGTGGAGGAGATTATGCTGAGTGAAAAAGAAAACAACAACAACAACAACAACAACAAACCAGTCACAAAAAGACAAATATTGCATGATCTCATTTATAGGTGGAAACTAAAAGTCAAACCACAGAAGCAGAGAGTAGAATGGTGGTCTCAGTGGCTGTGGTGAGGGCCGTGGGGAAATGCTGATCAAAAGGTACAGATTTTCAGTTACAAGATGAATAAGTTCTAGGGATCTGAAGTATAGTATGGTGATTATAGTTTATAATGCTGTATTGCATATTTGAAATGTGTTAGAACAAATCTCAAGTGTTCTCACCACACACATACACACAAAGTAAATATGTGAGATGATGGATATGTTAATCAAATTGATTGTGGTAATCATTTCACAATGTATATGGTGTATTAAATCATAACATACACCTTTAATCTGTATAATTTTCATTTGTCAATTATACAACAGTAAATCTGGGAAAAAGATAAAACTATGCAGAAAGTTTCATCAGATATTGTTTTGTTGCCTCATCAGATATTGTTTTGTTATAAAAAGGCACAGGAGGCCATAAATTGATGATTATGCTTCTGGAATACTTGGCCCTTGGATTCTGCCTTAATTAGAAATGTGCTTCATTCAGCCTGCTGGTACTCCTTCTGGCCATAATTCCCAGAAGGAGACCTGGGCCTTCCCCACAAACTCAGTCAACCCTGGTCTCCACTCCTGGCTGTACAGCCTTCAAAGCATTCTCAAGTTCATCATCTCATCTCATTGTCACAAACCTGTGAGGTGACCAGATAGAAAAGTTCTCATTTAGTAGATGGAGAAACAGGCAATTGATAAGCCTGCTCAAAGTTTCATTAGTGAGAGGCTGATGTAGGACAAAGAGCCAGGTATTGAACCTTCAAGAATTAAGTATAAAGTAAAGAGCCCCTGGCTTTATCAAAGTGCACTACCTAGGTCTCTTGCACCATAGTACAAGTCTTTCCAGAACCACAAGTCCAGGTGGAGTTTCCTTCTTGAGTCCCTCTCTTTTACTTGACTCCCTTGTGTATGACCTGATGCACGACTGGTACCATAGTACCTATGTCAAGGCTCCAGCCCCAAATGCCCTTGTATATGCCAGAGTGCTTAGTCAGTGCAAAGCAGAAAACATGAGGGTATTATTGCATGTTACAGATACCCTACGACTTCTAACCAACTAATGACCATTTTCTGGGGTTAGGCAATGACTTCTAAAGCTCTGTCTTATTTAATCATATCATGTACATACAGTACCCAGTTTTACACATGGGGGAAGGACTGTAGGAGTTTCCAGGGAGAGGAAACCTGGCTTAGAATATCTGACATGGGTGAATGTTTCAACTTTGTGTTGCTGAGGGCAGGTTTAGGGCAAACCATTGAGAGTTTCAGGAAACAAATTTTAATCTACTGAAGGTAAGAACTTTCTACCCCTTTAGAGCTGTCCAAGAAGGAGAGGATTTTGCCTTACATATCATCTATCTGTTATTCATTGGGAGTTGCCAGTCCCCTGATGAAGAGCAAGAACTGACAAGATGCTTTTCAGTCAAACGAAAGCCCATCAATTTTTCTTTATTAGGCCCAGGCTTTGGTCCTAATTTTAGATTCTAGAGCAGCAGCAAATAAAGCTAATCACTCTTGCACATTTTACAAGAGGGGCTTGTAAATGAATTTCTAATTGGTGGAATTTTAGGCATAGTTATGAAGTGGAATAAATTTCAGGCCAGTGGGGAGATATTTTGAGGCGATGTGGTCTTTTTAGTCTACACTTAAACCATGCCACAAAGCTGACCAGCAACCCTTTTGGCCTGGATGAATGTGTGAGAAATTCATTTTCACTTTCAATTGCTAAAGATCCTTTTGGTGGGGAGGAAGTGGAATCAGTAGGTCTTTTGAAATGCCCTCTGAGTCTTTGGTAAGGGCCCTTCCCCTTCAGACTCAGACTATGAAGTAGGGACACCCAGTTCAGGCAATGGTTGTCTGGGATGGGGCAGAGATGGGGTATCTTTCTTAGGAATCTCTGTGGAAAGAATGAAAAAGGTTTGTGTAGACAGTGTTGATGGCACCCAGAGGCCTGTGCTCCAGCTACCCATCTTGTCCCTTGTATTAGACATGGCATGCCATTACTGGATGGTGCCCTGGTTTCTTCCTTCATGGGCACTTATCTGAGAGCAACCTTTGGCAAACCTGAGAGCTCTTTGATCATCCCGCTGGAAATCTCAAGTAAAGACAGTGTGTCTTTAGGGCTCAGCCTTCCCTTTCCATACTACTGCCTTTCTTTCTTCTTGTGTCATGCACATTGTTTTGGATTACCTTAGGTCCCAAGTACTCGGGAAGCAATAATGTAGTACTTTAGTTTCCACTGAAGAGCTAGGGGCTCCTGCTGGGCAATCTATATGCTGGCCCAGGGATGATGGTACAATCAATTCCCTAGATATTTCCTGTTCTCTCAGACTTCTTTGTTTATTTAACCAACCAGTATTAGTGTTTCTTTCAAGGGGTGACAAGGAAATACAACCTGGCTCTCCACGGATCCATCTATGCAAGCATCATGCCTGTGCTTATTTGACAAGTACTTAGTGGATTTTGATGTGGAGTTGGACACTGTACTAGGCCCTAAGGACATGCTAAGGGTAAAATGAAGTCCTTGCATTTCAGAATCATATGGACTAGTTAAGAGACAGTCCTGCCAATAAATGGACACAATCCAATGATAGGATTGCTGCACTGGAGGTTTTCCCAAAGGGCGGTAGGCCCCAGGAGAAGGTTGGTTGCCTGGGGGTGTTGAGAAAGTTGTAAAAGATGCCTTAGTAAATGAATCAGCCTTTTCCAGAGAGCCAAGTGGTCTTGGAAAACTATATAAAGGGTCCAGAGGTAAATACAGCATGCCATGTCTAGAGAGAGTCCCAAGAGGGCAGGGACCATGTCTTTTCTGCATACACCATTGTACACCTGCTCAGACTGGACACTTGCCTTTTCCATAACACATAACTATGGATAAACCTTTAAGTTTATACAATTAAAAGTTCACTTTTTGCCAAATTTCTTCTGGTACATGTATACAAAATTCAAATTTCCTACAAACTTAGAAAAAAATAGCAATTCTCTGCTCACCCTTCCTCAATTCTGACTCTCAGTGCCCAGAAAGATCATTTTCAACTTTTGAACTCTTTTTTTCTGTCATTTACTTTCATATTTCTAAGTTATGTTATAATATTGCTATATCTTGAGGACATTACTTTTTAACTTTTGTCCACAGAAGTTTAATCTTTCTTTTTTTTTTTTAAGCTAACATACCATTCTTTCTCTTCCTTCTATCCACCTGATGGGTTATATTTCATTTTTCTGTTAATTGAACTTTTAGGATTCCTACTTTTATTTCTATGAAAATCTTTACCAAGGAATGCAAATATGATTACTTTATTTCTTAAACTTAAAATTTCTTGGGAAGTGGAAATTTGAAAAATTGTCAGTTTTATATGTACCTAACATTGATTCTTTCACAAACTCTCTAGTAGAGCTATCAAGATCCACTAGATTTAGTCAAGCCCATTGGGTGATGGAGCAGCACTGGTTTTCTTTGGAACTTTCCCTCCTGTGGTCCCACCTTCCTGCTCCATTGGATATTAATAGGCTTTTTGGGGGCCTGCTGTATACCTCTGTCTTAGTCTCCCTTGAGTTGCTCTCCTTGGATGGATCTCCTCCTTCCTGGCTCTCAACTCCCCTCTGCTTTGCCCCCTTGCTTTGGTCAAGATCATCATCCAGTAGCTTCTCATGAAAACATGCATGGGGGTGAAATTTTAGAACTCTGGCATATTTTAATATGTCTCAGTTCATTCTTCACATTTGAGTTAGCATTTGGCTGGATGTAACACTCCAGGATGGAAATACTTTTTTTTCCCACAGGCTTCTGAAGACTTGGCTCCATAGTGTTCCAGGTTTTGTTGCACCTGAGAAGTCTGATGACTTCCTGATTTTCATTCTTGGGTATGTGACCTCTTTTCCTCCTTTTTCATAGCGTTCAGCCCTACTCTTCATCCCTGGTGTTTTAAAAATTTGCAATGCCCGTTTTTTTTTTCATTAATTTTGTTTGACCTTTTGATGGACCCTATAAATCTAGACTTTCAAACCATTCAGTTCTGGAAATCTTTTGGGGATTTTTATCTTTGTAATTGCCTTCCTTATTTTTTCTGGCTCTCTCATTAAAATTTTTTTATGAGAGACTATTGGATCTCCTTGATAGGTGCCTTAATTTTCCTATTATTTCTTTCCCACATTCCACTGTATCATTTTTTTCTCAACTTCCTAAGAAATTGTTTATATTTATCTTCTAGAAGTCTGTGATTTTTTTGTATTATTTGGTTATCCCAAATTTAAAAACCACACTCTTAAAATATTTCCAATTGTTCTGTTACAATGTTTCTGTTCTTTTTGCATGGATACCTATCTTAATTCTTTCTGAAAATTCTAACTGTAGTTTTTTTTTTATTTTTTTAAGATTCTTTTACTTCCTGCTTTACTTTTGCTTTCTCTGTGTCCCTTATTTCCATTTTTCTTTTTCTTTTTTTTTGGTTAGAATTCTTAAATGTCTGTTGGTTCTTTGTCCATATTTTAGAGTGAGGGACCATGTTGCTGACTGGGATTCTGTGATTATTGCTGGGCTTTGTTACTTGATGGTCCTTGAGGGAGTGACAGGATACTTGAAATTTTGTTACTCAACTCACAACTCTGGACTCACAACTCTAGAGTCACAAGTTTGGTCCTCTATTGAAAAATTTGCCAACATTTTGTCTTGCTGCCAACCTTCTGGGAACCCAGTGGGTGAAGGAAGTGGATGGCTTACAATTCAGTGGACTTGACTTTTATAGGTGCTGGTTCTAAAATGGGCTGACATGAGGCCTAACTCTTAGACTACCTGCATTTATGGAAGATGAGGAAGGTAGAGTTAATGAAGGGGACAGAGCAATGGTCAGAATGGCAGGAGGAGAACGTGGAAGGGAGGGATATCAACATCATTGATGATAACCCAGATGTCAAATCAGTTGACTTTAGGCCACCATTGAAGATTTTCAATATTTCAGTGGCAGTAGAATCCAACTTCTGAGACAAAGACAGACATGGCAGAAGGAAAACTCAGTGGCTCTGCGGAGACAGCTCTGCCTTGCTAGAAGCTTGTCCTTTCATGGGTATCACTAGCCCCAGTCCACCTGACTTCCAACAGTACTAAGTGTATTCTAGAGAAATAGGGAGTGTATGCACACCAGCCATCAGAAAAGAAAGGCAGGAGACAAGAGGGATTCTTAAATGTATGAAAGTAAAACAAACACTTTATTTAAGGAAAAGGCAACTTGGAAAAAAGAAAAGCCTAATAAATAACTCAGTACAGCTGGCTTAAGCACTTTAAAGCCAGTGTCTGTGATAAGCAATGAAAACATTAATATAAAATGCTTCACCATAAATGAGTACAATTCAGGCTGATGTATTGCAGCAGAGCCGGCTGTGGGATGGCATGCTTTTAAAGTGATGTTTACAATCAGTATTTTTTTTCCCTTTTGGAACTGGAAGGATGTAAAAATGGCTGAAAGCCTTGCCAGGGCGTGGCCCTGAGTCTCAGTGGGTGAAGACTCTGCCACGTGACTGGTCCGTCAACTGCCCAGTACCCATTCAGCTGGATGCAAGGCAGTTAGGAAAACTCAGAGCAGGGTTGTGGTGGGGCCTAAGCAAAGACCTTGGAGTGGAGTTTAAGTAAATGGCCAGCCATAACGTCTGAAGATGAATCTTTCTGTGTTCAGCAAAGTCAGGGGGTGTGTCTCCCAGATGTTCTGAGACCACCCCTTTTGCTCCCGTTGTCTCCATCTTCTCTGGCCTGGTGTCTCTTGTTGCTCATTGAGCTCCTTACTCCCCAAATCCATTCAAGGATGGATTTTAAATTGACATTTAAAAATTCGTGAAATATGCCTCCTCTCCTATCATGTCAACACAGCTATGGAAGAATCAGATAACATAATTGGCATGAAAGAATGCAATGTGGAGTCATCTTTTTAATGGAGAGGCAATTTGATAATCTGTTTCAAAAAGACTCCTTATTCTGCAGTAATAATGAGAAAAACATTCTTCGTTTGCTGAGTGCCAACTCCATGCCAAGCCCAGCTCCACCCTAAGCAGAGTGGCCTCCCTGGGGAAATACCCACCTGCGTCCTCTCATTGGTCCTGCTCCATGCCTGTGTGGATGACCTTCTCATGGCCTTCCCAGGCTTTTTCCCTCTTGTTGTCTGCCTCAGGGCTGCATCAGGTCTCTGCTTCTCCCCTCGTGACAATACCTGTTTCTCTAGTCTAGGTTCCTGGCAGCCCCAGCTGACTGCAAAATGGGAAAATAAAGAAGTTCTCTCCCACCTTTTTTCCTTTTTTCTTTTCTCTTTTCTTTCCTTCATTACTTCCTCCCTCCTCCTCCTCTTTCTTCTTTTTCTTCTTTTCCACCTCCTTCTTCTCCTTCTCCTTCTTCTCTTCGTTCATCTCCTTTTCTTTTTCTTTTTGGTTATAATTGCTGTTCACAAAACAAACCACAAGGTTCTTTCCTTTAAGAGTTCACCTGCCAGTCACTGTGGGGAAAAGAAACAAAACAAAAGAGGTCAGAGAAACAAAGTCCCTGGGTGACTCTGGGTGATTCCTGCATTTTATCTAAAATTGATGACTCCAGAGGTTTCCAAGAAGGGGGCTCAAAGCCCCTCTGCCTATGTCGGGGGCCTCCCTCATAGCCCTTGATTACTGAGAAAAGAAATTAGCCTGCTCAGTCTCTCCCCCAGAGTTCTGAGTGCCAAGCTGTGCAGGGCTGGACAAGTTCTCAGCAACTCCCAGTCCCTATCAGGTGAGGGATTGGGTCACTTCTTTGGACTCCACAGATTTTCTCTCTGCACTTGGATAAACCTGCACTGTTTCCTCTTAGTTTCTTAAGCCTACTCTCAAAAATTGACATAAGCCTAGTAACTTAAAATAAGACACATTTATTATCTTACAGTTCTGGAGGTCAGAAATTTGACACAAGTCTCACTGGGCTACAACCAGGGAGTTGGCAGGTTGCATTCCTCTGGAGGCTCTGGTGGGGAACTCCTCTCCTTTGCGCCCATCTTCACTTTGGAGAGGCAGCCCACATTCCTCTGCTGATAGTCCCTGTCATCGTTATAGCCACCCTGGGATGGCTGAGTCTTCCTCAGATCACATCTCTCTGATGTCCTACTATGGTCTTCTTATTCCTCTTCTCAAGACCCCTCTGATTGCATTGGACCCATCTGCATAATCAAGGAGGGCTTCCCTAGTTTGAGGTCAACTGATTAGTCACATTCTTTACATCAGCGACCTTAATACCTCCTGCCACAGAAGGGAATGTAGTCAGAGCCTCCTGGGACACCTTTGCCAGGTGACATTTTTATTTCTACCACACTAGCTATGATTGACTTCTGCCCCTTAAAATTCCTCCTTCTTCCTGACAAAAAGTCATGAGCTAGAAAGACTGCTTTCCCTTGAGATAGTGCTGCCTACTCCCTTGGGGTCCCTACATGACCAGACTCTGGCCTAAGTGTCTCATGAGGCCCTGTGGTAGGCAGATTCCAGCTTCTCAGGAGACTCCCTCCCCAATAATCACAAGCCTGTTCCAGGGCTTCAAAGATTCTCTGTCCTTTTAAGGCCTCACTTTTAGTACACATTTCTAGTCTGGGGTCCTCTGCTCATAGCACAGTGGTACAAAAGAAGGTTAATGAACCTGAGTTCCATGGGAGGGTCCTGCTTCTCAACTCTAGTCCCTTGAAAGGCTTTCCTTATGATGCACTCCAGGATTGTACCTGGGAATGGCCTCCTGTAATGATAACCAGTGATATAAAATAGTTGGAAAAATTGAAACAAGAAGATAAATAGATACATATATGGATCTATGTGTGTTAATTAGCTTTCCATCACTGTGACAAAATACCTGAGGTAATCAACTTACAATAAGGGAAGATTTGGCTTGGCTCATGGTTTCAGAGGTTTTATTATATGGTTGCTTGGCCCTATTGCTTTGGATCTGTGGCAGCAGTATACCATGATGAGAATACATGACAAAGGAAACTTCTACCTCATGGTGGTAGGGGAGGAGAGAGAGAAAGAGAGAGAGAGAGAGAGAGAAAGGGACTGGGGTTCTAATATCCCTTCAAGAGTATATGCCCCAATGACTTAACAGCTTTCATAAGACTTTCCTCCTAAAAGTTCACGTACATCCTGATAGTGCCACAGTCTGGCAACCAAGCCTCAACACATGGGCCTTTGGGGGGACACTTCCAAACCACAGCACTATGTGTCTATGTATGTGTGTAATTTGTCTTTCTCTATCATAAGAAAGATGAACTGCTGTGTCTGGTGTGTGGCCCATCCCACAGCACACACAGTCAGGACACTGGGACTGTGTTCTGTATCCACTGATACTACCTGGGGCAAGCTACCTATCTTCTTGGGCACCAAACAAGAAAGCCCAATTTTAGGAAAAAAGTGTACCAGGTGTATAATTCTATATTCCTTCCACCCCATGCCTCTCCCCTCACTTTCTAACTCAGTTGCCACCACCTAAACCATTCCCTTTATCCTCCATTTCTTTCTAAGGGGATTGGAAGAAATTGCTGCTATTTTCAGTGCTCTTTCCCCCATTCACCACCCCCTGCCCACTGGATAGATACAGAGGTGGTATGTAGGCGCCTCCACCTTCCTGGTTTAAGCCTGACTTGAAAAAGGAAGGGAATGAAACCCCCAGGAGGAGAGAACTGAGGATGCAGTGGGGAGGACTCAGGTAGAGGGCACTGTGGGTGGAGGAGGAGAAGATGTTTGGGTCCAGAATCATCTGAATTAAGCCTCTCTGACTTAAGCCTGGTTCCCCTGGCCCATGACTGCTATTTCCCAAGCCCTTTCTCTTCTTCCATAGTGGATGGTAAGCTGCTGAACAGCATCAGAGGGCAGGAGTGGGGGTCAAGTGAGGGAATCTGTCAGTAGCAGACCCTGATAGCAATGCTTTCTGGACCAGACGCAAGGCAAGCAACATTCCTACTAGAAAACCCTACATATAAAGTGCCAGGCAAACTCAGCACTTGAGTACTCCCTGACCAGCGAGTACTGGGCTTCTTTCTAGATCCCAATTACAAATTTAAACTGAACAGATATATTACATAGAAGTACTTTAAAACATTAGGAACAGCTTTGGCATTAGTGATGATAAATCCACACCTGCAGTCACTTCTCATTTTTGTCAACTGTTTGATAACTTGAAAAATTTTAATTCTCTTCTGGAGTAAATTTGGGTAAATGTATTGGTGCCCCCTCCCTCCTTCCTCTGTTTCCCTCCCTCCTAATCCACCTGTCCATGTTCTGCCAGCTCTGTCTCACAGTACTCATTCAGGATGGAAAGGAGGAGGGAGAGAAGTGGAAATCCACTAGATCACAGATCCACTGCATGGTCTGGAAGGACTTAGGTAACTTCAGCACCCTTTGTGGTAGGCTGCTTCTGAAATGACTCCCAGTTATCCCTGTCCCACAGTGTTCATACTCTGCATAGCTAGACCCAATGACATGCTTTCGTAGTTGCAAAAGTGATGGGCTGTCACCTCTGAGATAAGGTTATTATCTTAGTCTGTTTTCTGTTGCTAATAACAAAACACCACAAACTGGGTAAATTATAATGAAAAGAGGTTTACTTTGGCTCATGGTTTTAGTCTAAGACCAAGGAGCTATGTCTCCTTGATGAGTTTCTCCTGGCAGAGTTCTGGGACAACTCAGGGCATGCATGTGAGAGATGTACATGCATGTATCCTTTAGTTTCTCTTTCTTGTTATAAAGCCACCCATATTCAATCATAGGAGCATCACCCTGATGACCTTATCTAATTCTAAACAACACCCCAAAGCCTCACTTCTAAATACCATAGTTGGATTTAGTTGGATTAAATTTCTATCATTTAAGATGGCAATAAGAACTATTGAGCACCTTGTAATGTTGGGATTAAACTCTAACATGAGTTTAGAGGGGACAAACTATATGCAAACCACAGCAGCTATAAAAGAGTGTGGATTTCATCTTTCTGGCTCTCTTTCTCTTGCCATCTTGGTTCACTGGCTTTAATGAAGCAAGCTGTCATGGTGGAGAGACCACATGGCAAGAAACTGTGTGTAGCCTCTAGTCAGCGAGGAACTCAGACTTCCATCCCAGTAGCCCATGAAGAAGCTATGTCTGCAACAGCCATTGTATGAGCTTGGAAGTGGATCCTGTTTCACTTAAACTTCGAGATGTCTGTGGGTCCAGGGGACAGCATGTAAGAGCTGTTGAGATAGAAGACCCAGCTCAACCATGCCTAGATTCCTGACCACAGAAAAAGAGAATAACAATAAAGAATAAATGCTTGTCTTTATAAGCTGTTAGGTTTTGGGTAATTTTTTTTACACAGTAATAAACTATCCAATCTTTCATGATTCTGTTCTGAAAAATGGAACCATTCCCACTAGTCTTCTGAAGTATACTAGGGAAAAAATGGGGATATGGAGACAAATTTCAAAACTGAAACTTTATAATGGGTACACTGCTCATGGCCAGTCATTGATATATTCCACAGATACTGAACACCTGTTAGGGTTAGAGGCTGTGTTGAGAAAGTGGGCTACAAAGATGAATATGACATACTTATTCCTTTGATGCAGCTATGGTATTCTTTTTTAAAATATTTTTTTAGTTGTCAACGAACCTTTATTTATTTGTTGATTTATTTATATGCAGTGCTCAGAATTGAATCCAAGCACCTCACACATGCTAGGCAAACACTCTACGACTGAACTACAACCCCAGCCCAGCTGTGGTCTTTAAGAGGAGGGTCAGGTATGGTTTGGAAACACAATATATTAAATGTTTGGAAATGTCCTCAAAACGTCTCGAAAGCCTAGGCACAAATACAACCTTACATAACAAAAATGCTCACCAGAGTAGAGAGAATTTGCAAAAATTTTTAGGAATTCCTACTCCAATAGAACTCTAACAAGAAAGTATGAGTTTAAGGACAAAAGTCTTAGAATTTGATGAGAACCTTACGTACAACTGCAGAGAGGGAGAGACTGTATTTTCACCCCAATTCCTAGAATGAGCTCTCAGTAGGGGTCCTCACTGGATCCCATGTTCCACATTTGGCCTTGGCTCCATGATGTGTCCTATCTGCAGCAGTTTCTGTCTTTAGACACTGATTTATACTTCCAAATTTTTCCCTGAGTTTCTTCTCTCATCTGACTTCCAAGAGCCTCTGGAATCATAACTATATACCCTAGCACCAGATTTTCTGTTGCTTGATGTAAACTGTTCATTTACTTATTCTCTTTTTCATTTAATAAAAAGGAAATAAAGATGCCAGGACTCCAAGAAGGCGAGGGAAAGGTTTGGGCTTCAAAGGGAGTGGTCTAAAAAGAGGATTTATTGAAAGTCTGACTGAGGAGTTGCCACTGTCCCCCTCCCCAGATCCTCCAGCACCTAGCTTCACCGTGACAGCAGAAGGGGAATTTAGTTTACGAATAGGTGACACCATAGAGGCTCAAATGATTGGTTACAAAAGGAGTGTAGTGTAGTGTCTTAGTGAAAACAGTAGTTCAGTAAAGATCATTCATGGTCTAGGTCACAGCTTCATTACTCCCTTGTGGATGAGACCTAAATGTGTTATATACATTCCTAACCACTTATTAATCTAGCTCACCCGTCAGCAAAATGACTCCACTTAGTAATTCCAGCATTACTGCAGTCACAACCATGAACCCATAGAAGTTGCATCAGCATGCTGTTGTTCCCCACATGTCCAGGCATAAAAGTGCTTCAGGGCCTTGGTACTGGCTGATCCTTCTGCCAGGAATGCTCTCTTCACCTACTGGCATGGCACCTTCACTCTTACACTTCAAGTCTTTGCTCAGATGTCATCTTCATGAAAAGTCCTCTTCTGATCAGGTTTAAAATTGCAACCCTCCCCACAATAAACACCTTGGACAATGCTTGGCACATAGTCATGCCTCGATACATGCTTTTGGGATAAGGTGGAGTGTTTGAGCAAAGGCTGAAGGTCTATACATATTTATTTGCTAAAAAATATATGACATTCTCCATATGTTAACTGTTTCTATTTGTGAAGTTCAGCGGGCATTAAGCCCATGCATGTTGTTGTATAATCACACCTCTATTCATTACTAGAACTTTTTTTTTTATCACACCAAACTTATTCTCTGAATTCATTAAAAGATAAATTCCCATAACCCCATTCCTCACCCCTGACAATCTTTGTACTACTTGCTGTCTTTTTGAGTTTGACCCGTCTAGGTACTTCATATAATGGAGTCTCACTCTGTTTGGGCTTCCCATATCTGGCTTAGTTAACTTAGCACAAAGGTTTCAAAGTTCATCCATGTTATAGCATTGGGGAGAACTTCCATATTTAAGCCTGAATATTACCCCATACACACATACCACATTTTGTTTACCAGGTTCTTGTGTTAATGGTGGAAGTCTATATTTATTTAGGTGATAAGGCCCAAAGCCGCCATTGTGGGATGCCATGTGGGCCCAGTTACCCCTCATATCTCTCTTGATGAATAAGAACCAATAAATTTTCTCTCCTACAGATGAGTGGTGATGACTTCAGTTATGGTTTGGATGTGAGGCATCCCCCAAAAGCTCATGTATGAGACAATGCAAAAAGGTTCAGAGAAGAAATGATTGGGTTACAAGAGCCTTAACGCAATCAGTGAATTAATAACATAAACTAAAAACCTAGTGGTAACTGAAGGCAGGTGAGGTGTGGCTGGAAGAGGTGAGACATTGGGGGGTTGACTTTGGGGTATATATTTGCATCTGGCAAGTGGAGTCTCTCTCTGCATCATGTGAGCTGCTTTCCTCTGCTACATTCTTCTGCCGTGTGGTCCTTCCTCACCTTGATCCCTGAGGAATGGAGTCAGCCACTTATGGACTGAGACCTCTGAAACCTTAAACCCCTAAATAAAACTTTCCTCCTCTACAGTTGTTCTGGTCAGGTCTTTCACAGATCATAGGGAAAGAGAATTCAGGACAATTAGAAAAAACTCTGATAACTTTGCTAATGAAGTTATTTTTCATTTTCCAGTCCTGCAGAGCAATCTGGGGGTAGAAGGAATTTAGTGAGAACTGTGAGAACGAGTTGTCTACTATAGGGATGTTCATGTAGTAGTGAAAGAAAGAGGATTCTATGTCTCCAAACATTATTTATATAAATTCTTCATTGAATAGATGACTTCAGGCTAAATGCTAAAACCCCAACACAAAATATGAAATTAAAAACTATAGTTGGGAGCAAATGAGAAGTCACTTTGCTAGAGAGCTCAAGGGGGTTTCAGTTCAGTGTCTGGTGTGAGAGTACCAAGTTTTCATAGGCTCTGGATTCCCACTGGATGCCTTCTCTGGGCATCTCTCTCATTCTGTCTAGTTTTGCTTTCTTTCTACCCAAAGATGATTGTCAGTGTAAAGGGGCATACATCAGTTTTTTGTCTGTTTCTTCCTTAACCTGATTTGTTGCTTCTTGGATGTGTTTAATAGTCTGGGCACTAGTGGGGTTTAAGATAATAAAATGAGTCTCCTGCTTACTCTCTTTGGGCCTCTCTCTCCTTTTCCTTTTACACTGACCACTAAGGACTTGGGGAGATCCTGTGACTCCTGCTGGTTATAGGAGTGTCCAGATCTTACCACACTCTCAGAGAGATGGATGCTGCATCTCAATTTTCAAACAACCTCTCTGGAACTCATCAATCTTCTTGTTTTCTTTCGCATCTTGCCTGTTAGCACTCAAGTGATGTTTTCTCTACAATGTATCAGCGCAAAGCAGGAAATTAGACTCCCAAACAGGTTGTCCTGTCTTCCAGGAGGGGGTAGTGGTGGGGAAAGGCCTTCCTGGGAGGCAGTCAGAGTGGCTACTCTCACCCCATGCTCTACCAACCTCAGATTAGAGTTCCGTGTTTGCTCTCCATAGAAACATGTTGGGGTCTAGGGATAGTATTAGGATAGTATTGTGCTCCACTTACAAGGGCTTCAGCAGGCTTCCGTGGGCTGCTGGGGACCTAACCACCATGCACAACCATGGTTTCTATGGGAAATTGCATTTTGAGTACTAGAAAACTGACATACACTCAAATTTTTGGAACAGAGCCTGCTCTTAAGTTAGAGACTGCTTGAATACCACATTCACAGCTAAATCATATACAGAGGCCTATTTTTAAGACATATGTCTATTTCCAAGACATTCAGCTTATATAACAATGGGAGTTGGAAGGAAGAATTGATAGAAGTAGAATCATGGACTTGGTGGGGAAGAAAAGACATGTACATTCACCATATAGAACACGTTTGATTCATGAAAGGAACGTAGAAGACACAGAGGAAATGCCTAAAATATTCTCTAGGTTTGTGTGGTACACCCCAAGTGGGTTTTCTTTTAAGCAGCTCTACACCCATATGGTTTTTAATTTTGAGATTAAAACGTTGAATTCTGTAGTAATAGAGAAGATTGCATTAAATCAAAAGGGAATGATTAAGATGGGCTTTTTATAGGCTTGCCCAAGCTGTGGAGTACCTTTGGTCCCCTTTGTTCCCTTGGCCTATGGGCTTTAGGATGATGCACAGTGAACTCACTGGTGTCAGATTTGGATTGCCTTCACCCAAATGGGCCTACCCTGCAGAAATCAGCAATGGTTATCCCCTGGGGTCATGTCTAGATGCCAGTTTTCCAGAGTTCTCAGTTACTTAAAGTTCATGCCCACATCCATTGACCACCAGCACAGTGTTAAAAGCCCAGTAACCTAATCTAAAAATGAACCAACCTGGATTCACTTCAGGTCACTTTACTATAAATAACTCATTTTTACCCAGCAATTCATGGAATTAGATTAATTCATTTCAATTTAACCACTTTGAATCAAACTAATACCCCAAGTTTGCTCATGTGAGAGCTGGATACAGTATCTTAAACAATAATTAAACAACTCTGGTTGGATAGAACTGTGTGCTTGATCCATATATGATTAATATATATGATTTTCAGGGTGTATGTATCTATTCCAAAAAACTGCACAATATGGATAAAGTCAACAGGACTTTTCTTTTAGTGGTGTCAACTAGCCCTTTTGTTGGCAGAGAGCTATGAGATGAATATTCTCCTCTCCAACTGTGTGTATTTTATTCATAGGCTACCCTTGTATTCTAGACAAAAATATCTCATGTAAATGCTGTTGTTTTTTAATTGTGAATTTAAGAAACAGTTTTAGTTCTGATTCATGTCTCATGTTTAGAATACACTAGTCAGTTTCTCATTACAAGAAGAAAGATATGGCAGAAAAGAGGGCAGGATCTCTTTCCTGAAAGCTGGCCTTCTTCATGGTGTGCTCACTGTGACTTCCATACCTGTTCCCTGTACCTCAGTGAGCAGGTGGCTTCCACATCCAAGAAGAGGGAAGTGTGCCTTCTCTATGCCTGATGTTTTCATTAGCACTGTTTCCTACGGGGAGAGCTACCCACTCTAGAAGGAGAGGTATGTCTGCAGATAGTGGGGCCAGTGAGGATAGGAGGGAATTAGGTATGGATATTTCCTACAAATCATCATGGGATGGAGCCCCAGCAGGATGGCAAGAACACTAGACTCTAAGGAGAACTCAGTTGTGGTTCTTGTTCTGTTACAAACCAACTGAGTAATCTTGTGAAGATCACTTGTCTGATATGGGCTGACTGATTGCTAACATGTCTTTCAACCCTATAATCTGAGCCAGTGGTGATATTCCTGGGAGTGGAGATGAGCTGTGCTCCTGGGCCCAACTTGGGACAGTTCTATCAGCAAACTGGAACTTGTACTGCTTTCTGCTTATAGCTCTTCAGTTTCTGCATTGATCCTGGCAGGCTAGATTTTAGGTGCCTCAGACCCAAAAGCAGTGGAGCCTGAAACAGACAATGTGGTTGTAACTCTAGATATCACTGTTATGACTTTTCCTTCAACACCAGGACTTCTGTTTCTGCCATTAGCACCGTTTTCATCATGCCAGGCTCTGCACTAATCATGTTTAATTCATTATTTCAGTCAGTCTTCATAACAATTCCATAGGGAGGTGTGTGTCCCATTTTTCAAATGAAGAACAGATTGGATCTACAGGCCACATCTACTTGATTCCAAAACTAATTCGCTTAATCCCTAATGGTACAATTCTCAGGACTGGTTTTTTGCTGCTCTTTTCTGTCTTGCCATCTAATTCCTTGGAAGGGACAGATGCTGTCTTGAATTCCAGGCCACCTATGTTTGGCCTTAATTCTTTGGCACATTTTTTGCCTAGACTTTGTGAACCTGGACCTTCTCCTTGCCTCTCAAGCTGATGTTGGTTTCTGACTGTAAATGAACCAAATACCTATACCATGATGCTGTTCCCATCTGAATTTATTAACACCTGCCATATGGCTCAAGCCGCTGTCCCTGCCATGCCCTGAGCTGAGGTTCTAGGGATCTCAGGGCATGCTGGAACCCAGGCTGACATCACTTTGGGGGCTCTTGGTCACTGATAAGTAGTCCTTGCAATTTTCTTATCTCTCCTCTGGGCCTCTTCCCTTTGCCATCTGCCCTGCTCTTGAGCACTCAGCATGATTCCCACCTGAATTCATTTAACATACAACATTTAGGGCCAGTGGGAAAGAATATAGTGACACATGGTGATCTAGCCTCAGACTGGAAAGTCACTCTAGGGGTCAAGCCAGCAGGGGGCAGTGTAGAGGTTGCCTGACAAAGCTCCATAAATGTACCTATTGTTTTATTCATGTGTTCCTCTCCACCCTCACTTATTTGTCTGCTTGTGGAGAGCTCTTGAGCACAGAGCCACAGGGGAGAGAGGCCTTTTCACCGAGTTGGCCCAGTCTTGTTCTGCCTCTGCTCCTTGCAGGATTTGGTTGTTTTCCATCTTAATTATGCTCCTTGTATCTGTGGCTGGCGGGCACACAACCTTTAAAGGAGTTTATCTTAAAAACCCACTCTCTCCTGAGAGAAGCAGTTCTTTGAGGGAACTGTGAGACTTCCAGGGATGGTTGCATGAGAGAAAGAAAGAGAGAGCGAGAGCGAGAGCGAGAGCGAGAGAGAGAGAGAGAGAGAGAGAGAGAGAGAGAGAATGTGTGTGCAGATAGTAGTGCTACTGGCGATAGTTGCTTTCTCACCATTACCTGGGTGCCCAGGCAGTCAGAGTTTGGTAATATGGGACTGGACTGCTGATATGTCCTCTGGCCTTAGGTCTCATTAAACAAACAGGCATCTTCAGGTCTCATTAAACAAACAGGCATCTTCTTGTGATGCCACTGGGGACAGTGGTGATTTTGTGAAGGGAAACTAGAGCATGCCAATAGGTTACTGGATGCAGCCTCATGAGTTTGGCTTATATTCCTCTACCTTAATGACCAACTTAACATAATTCTTTGGTTTAATACTCTGAAGTTTCCTAAGTACAAATGTCATCTGGAAGAAATGACAGTTCTTAATATTAACCCTTTATAGTTTAGTAGATATTAACTTTCAGATGACTCAGTTACTAAGCAAACAAGTCTTCTAATATCTGAAACAATAATTCGACTGGTTTAGGATAAGTAATCTACTCATTTACCCTTTAATTTACTCATTTGGGAATGTTTTTAATACAATTGTATATTCTATTCTATACAGAGACACTAAGGCCTGGTTCCTTGAGGAAGTAGTTGGGGACCTAGAATTCTCCTCAGGAAATAATGCAACATGGTAGAGAACAATTGTAGTTGGGAGGTAGACCATGTGTCACAGATATTACTGAAGCAGGTTTGAAGGACTTTGAGGTTAGCTCTTTGGAGGGGTAAAGATCTGCACTGGATTTTCACTCTTGGAATCACTCAGTTGAGGTTAATATGATTAGATATCAGAATAAATAGGATGGAATTAATATCGCAGAAGGAGAAAATAGGTGCAATACAGGAACTGGAGAATGTACAGGCTCGTGTTTAATATAAGGAAACATTCACTGGTTGTGATATTGATGCAGAGAGAATCCTCACTCTTCTTTTTTCACCTCACTGCCTAATTTCATTCATTTTTTAGCAAGATCCTTCTCTGAATTTTCTAACTCTGGCTCAATCCCTCCACCAACTTTGTGGGCAGGAATAGTGCTCTGTCTACACGTAGCTGGTGCTTAATAAATGTTTGGAATAAATGAATAAACAAGCCCTAAACAGTCTTGAGTATGTCTTGAGTAGCTGAGCTACTTCAGGGTTCTGGTTTTGATTTTTCTGGAACTAAAATTGCTTTATTACAAACTTGAAACTGGAAAGGAAAGGATATTTTTGCAAAAAAATACTACTTTTCAATTACTAATAAATGCTCCTATTCTCTTTCTCTAAGGAAAATTGACACAACCTCACTCAAATTTTTCCATTTTATATGGCTAGATACTGTGCAACCACCAAGTCAAAAAGAAGTCATCTTTATCCTCTGAGAATATAAAATTAATGGTTAATTTTGTAATATAAACTGTGAGAAATTCCCTCAGAGAACAGAAATTTTAGGTGTAGTCATTCATAAAAATTTGTCACCCAAAAGACGTATCACTCTGATTTCCTTAATAAATGTCATTGCCACAGCCCCTAGTTAGAGTTCATCTTCCAGTTGGTGAGCAAACTGACAAAGAGGAATAGCCATTTCTGACCCTTTTGAATAATTTCCATGGCTATGAGCCCTTCCACCAGGCCAAAGGTCAGACAGAGGATGGGCTCCCAAGACAACACCAACACCAAGATCTCGTGGAGGGATACCATGACTCTGTGTCCCCATGGGGTTCTATGAGCTTATGCTTGTACCATCTCCAAAAGCTCTGGGAGGGGACTGAATAATGCAGTCCCATAGCTTATATAAAAGTCCCCATCAGTGGGTTCTCAGCCTCTGGAGGACGGTTTTCATTCTGGAGATTTCCCCTGGGCTCCAGCCATGTTTTGAATCAAGAGTCCCATTCCTTGGCTCAGCTCCCAGCCAGCCATGTAAGAGAAATCTAGGATTGGGACCAACACTAAAATGCTTTCATAATCTGTTCTTTTCCCCACTCTCTGTTTCTGTCCAACCAGAAAGATGGAATCTTTAAACTTCTGCCAAACTCCCAAGAAGGTGACTTTCCATTTTGCACTGTCATCACTCAAATATTTTCCCACCCACCAAATGGCCATGCCAGTGGCCTAGACTGACTGTCACCACTGTGCCTGGAAAGGCAGGACAACCACTTCCCGTGCACCATAATGATGATACAACCGTAACAGTACATCAGTCTGCTCTATCTGGTGATCAGAAAGGGGATAAAATAGATAGTGCTGAACCTTGTGATAATTTTATGATCCAGTAAAAACCCAGTAGGACAGAAGTGGAGACAGCAAGGCCTGTATTGGAGAAGAAATGACAAAGTCCCAGTCTAGGAGGTGAGGGCAGGTCTTAGGAGTTTTGAATTGAAAATGCTTAGGCTGAGTGGGATAACTTCCAAGAACATAACTGTTCATGGAGCCCAAACATGGAGAGTTGGGGGAAATAGGAAAACTGGGTATATTTCTCATGGATGAAATCTTACCAAGTAAGAAAATGCAGGGGCAGCATGGATTTGGTCCTAAGTTCTATTTGTTGTGGGCATGGAAGCTCTCTCTTGGTTAAACCCAAGATTTCCCTTACCCCAGAGAGTAAGAGCTGTGGTTGAATCATATTTAGTTATCATTAGGGTTTAGGACCAGAACTGGATCCACTCTGAACTGTTCTCTTCCTTTACACACACCACAGGTCACTGCTTCCTTCCCATCCTGGGTCAGGCCACTCTGGCATTTACCACCAACCCAGCCACCCTAACTACTCCTTCTCATGGCAAACCTTGACCACCAGCTATAGCCCCATCTCACTGGCTCTCTTATTCCCCCCTACAAGCTATGTAATCAGGAACAGCATCACAGGGAGCTTCTATTAATTGCTGATTATTCTAATTTTTGGTATTTACCTTCATTTTTCAAATGAGGATCTCAGGGTTCACCCATAGTAAGTCCCCTCTTGTCTTTGTTGATTAATGTTTGACTGTTTCCTCTGCTTTCCACCTTACTGAGCTACTCCCCAATTTCTCATGGTAGTTGTTGAGGTGGGGTGGTGGTACATTTATTTTTCTATCTTGCTTTGGAACACTGCTTGGGCGATTTTCCAACCGGCAGTTTTGGGTAGCTTGTGATGACTCCAATGTATCAAAAATGTCAATAATGTCTCAGCCCTACTGGGTATAGAATTGGTTTATCTGTGTATCATATTTTTAATTTCTTTTAGATTATTTTTCTATTAGTAACTTATCTGAAGACTTATCCAGGTGTAGCCTGGGCACATTGGGATGAGAAAGACCTAGTGCACAACCAAGCGATAAAGTTGCCAATGAAGGGAGTAAGAATGGAGCCCTTGAGGAACTGACCTACCCTAGTCAGGTCTGAAAGTACTAGAAGGAGAGTCGGGTCTGTGGGTGAAGCCCAGTGTGCCACTGGTACAATAATCAGAGCCTACACTTCTGTAATAAGAGCTGGGCCAGCAATGGGATACCTGGGACACTTATGAATAGGAATCCAGTTGACAGTGCCAACCAAATATAGCATGGCAAGGTTTGGGAGAGGCTCTCAACCTTCTACAGGAAGTCCAGCCTTGTTCATGGTCTTGGAGGATTCCGGGATACAAAAGAGGGTATGCTCCATTGAGCAAGAGCTTGCCAAGTTACTGCTTGTGTCATGCTTGCTAGTGTTCAATTGGACAAAGCAAGTCATATGTCTGAGTCCTGAAGCAAAGGCCAGAACATTCCATTTGCTGATAGATTATCAACTAAACAATATTGATTCCCATTTTTCAATACAGTCTTGGAAATAAAAACAGAAGCTCTGTTGGCTAACTGGGTTCCAGGGCCAAACTGGGGCTTCATTCATTCATTCATTCCTCCTTATCCTTCTTCTGTCAATTTGTCACATATCAGGCGTTGTGTTGTATCTTCTCTTGAATCAAATGTGGACCTTGTTCTCAGGTTGTTACACTATGGTGGGGGAAATAAATAAGCAGCCGCTTGCTGTTCTGGGTGACCAACATTATAGTGGAGGTGTGCTGAGAATGTAAAGGCGGATACAGAAGAGGACATCTGACTCAGAGAGGAGGCCACAGAAGAGGGGTTTCCTGGAGGAAGTGGTACTGATCTGAGTCCTAAAGAATATGAAGGGGAGGAAGGGACATTCTGAAAGTAGGAAGGGAAAAAGGTAGACATCTGAGGACAATAATGATTGGATATAAAACCTGAAAACATGGAACTGTGACTCTGTCAACTCCTCCTGTTTCAAGTCATGATTGGTCCTGAGTACCAGGGTCAGAATTGGGATTTAATGCACACACAGAGGTGATAGGAGTCAAAGGACACTAGCCATGTAGAAGAGGAGGGTGGGGCTGGGTCCAATGGCTGTAGATAGTCCTGATGCCTGTATCTGCATCCCTGTGCTGGAGGTTATCTGCCGCTTGTACCATGACTCCTATCAGACTGGGGACTCCTGAGTCATATAGTCAGTGTTGGCTGACAGCCTCAGCAGAGCCCCAGGACCTCTTCACTGGAAATAGTTTCCAATTCCCCCATACAGATTGTGTCCTGAAGGGACGGGTGGATGTAAGTATGTCATTCACTATACTTGCCATGGATGGAGGATGGGAGTGGGGAGAGAAAAAGAAAGAATCTCAAGAATTGTGTATATTTATCCTGATCTGGCCTTAAGAAAGCACAGCCACCAATCCATCAAAAATGAATTTGAGTTTGGATAACATTAGCGTTTAAGGCGATGCTCTTCTCTTGTATTGATTCTCTGTGGGTTGAAATGGAAACAATTTTAGAAATGTAGTCTTAGGTTTCCTTAATCTGCGTGGCTCAGGGAGGAAAAGGCTATTGTCACTAGTGCTAATAACCACAAGGAACATGGTTCTAAAATGCTTAGCTGGAAAATGAATTCCAGAAGCCAGCCCTGGCCATGCCTCCAGGGAAGTTTATTTCCTAAAAACTCAGCCTTTTTCTTTCCTTCAAGAGTTACCTTAGAGGGCATAACTATTGGGAAAGAGAAACTAACGTGCAGAATTAGGGAGTCCCAGAAAGGAAGGAGTCAGCATGAGGTGGTGGCCTCAGCATGGAGTCAAGTTCTAATTGTCACCAGTAGCATTTGGGGAGGGATTGCTTATGTTGTTGACTTTGGAAGCCCAAAGGAGACCTCTACTTTCTACTTGTTTTATTGAGCTTTTTCGCTGCTGCAACTAAAAGACCCAACCTGCACAATCGTAGAGAAGGAAAAGTTTATTTAAAGGCTCATGGTTTCAGAGATCTCAGTGCATAGACAGTCGGCTCCATTTCTTGAGGCTCAAGGTGAGGCATAACATCATGGTGGAAAAGTGTGGCAGAGGGAAGCAACTCACACGATGATCAGAAAGCAGAGAGAGAGAGAGAGAGAGAGAGAGAGAGAGAGAGAGAGAGAGAGACTCCATTTTGCAAATACAAATATATACCCCAAAGTCATGCCCTGAATGCCCCACCTCCTCCAGCCACATCCTACTTTCCTTTAGTTACCACTCAATTAATCCCATCAGGTGATCAATTCACTGTTTGAATTAAGGGTCTCTCCTAACCCAATCATTTCTTCTTGCATTGTCTAACGTGTGAGCTTTTTGGGACACCTTACATCCAAACTATAACACCACTATTCAAAATAAACATTTGCTTGGAGGTCCTTCATGAGATACTTATTATCCCTGTGGATTAAGGCATTGAAGGTACCTCTTGAAATATGCGTGACATTTGACTGTCGTAGCATGATATAAGCATCAAGTCAGCATTAGTCATCTCTGAGGGTCCTGAGGTGGGGTAAGTTGGGTGGAGAGCAGGGAAGGGAGGAGGTGGGTAGCATGGAAGATAGCACCAGGAAGTTGGACCAGGATGGAGCCAGCAAGGGACACAGAGGTCATGGGGTTTCTGGGTTTGCTGTCTAAATGTCATAAATCTGGCTATCTAGAGGGACTCTGATCATAAAGAAAGTCATTTTTGCTTGTAACTTGGGTTAACCTCCTAAAGAATCAACCTTTGAAGCCTCTTTCTTAACCCCTTTTACTCAAAGAGAAGGCAGTGAGGCCAATATTGCTTTTTCATTTCAGCCCAGAAAGAGAGAGTACCTAAACCTTCTATCTGACCTTTTTGCCTCTGGCAACTAATAGAACTTTTGGGGTATTTGCATAAATTTGGACCTATTTGCATAAAGTGTGGCCACAGTTTGCAGTGTCCCCTAGAGGAGCAAACTGTCCTGTGGCCTTTTCCCTGTTTGTCACCTGAGGTTTGTCACTTCACACCTCTCTTCTTTCTCACCCACCCACTTGTCCTGACCCAGATCTGATGGACCAGAGCGTGGGAAGAGGTTGGAAGGTGAGAATGAATGGCTCTGTCCTCTGGGCCACCCAGGAGGGTCCAAGTCCTTCCTTCCTCAGGGAGAGGCTTTCCTTTTCCTCTCCTAGGACTTTAGTGGCCCTCACATGCAGACACGCACCTTCTCAGCAACACCTTCCTTTTTTCCGTGACTAATTTGCTTCTAACAGGGATGATCCACATCTCCCCCAGCAACCTGCAGTAGGCACAGCCTGCATGCATGAGGAGACTCAGCCCACAACACTGTGTCAAAGAAACATGGACCTATAGACATGCATAAATGTGGCCTTCTGAATCCCTGCCAGGAGGGAACTGGGCCTTTCCCATCACAGAATTCAGGATCTTTAAGGTGAAAGTGAGATGTTCCATTAATATCAAGAGCTGGGATTTCTATCAAGTGAGGCCAGACCAGGCACAGCCTGGATTCCCCAGAAACAGGAACTCAGGGGAGTAGCCCATGTGAGATGTGATGTAATTGGGCCTGGGAGGGCTTTCAGAATCCAGGCCAATTCTAGTGCTGGGTTTTCTTGATGTCTCCTTTGAGACAAGAGCTTATTGTTCCTTCCACTAATGACCAGCCACCTCCTCTATTCAGTTTGGTTTAAAAATTTCTGTTTACTTGTAACTTCTATTCATTTGGGCAAATAGAAGACTCAAGATCTTTGCAAACTGACTACTTTTGGTGTAATTTCTGTGGTTTTTATTATTAACTGGCTCACTTTATTCCCACACAAAAAAAGAGAGAATATGATGTATTCACTTGATTACCATTGTCCCTATTTGGTCACTTTTTGGGTGACTACCCCTTCAAAGGTTGGTGGTCAACATAGAGATTGATTTTTTTCTTGAATTAATATGTATACCCCAGATCTCATCCATTCAGATGTGGTAGAGGATAGAGAGACCCACATGGGAAGGTCCTTGGAAGCAGTGGTCAATATGAAAAGCATTCTGTAGCTCAGGCTGACCCATATGCTGTTGAACATGATGGCAACTCTGATAGCAATCAGATTTTGTGGTCATCTACCTGCTGCCACTGAGGAAATCTTAGATGGCTCCCCGCATCTAATACTGTAGTTTTCTGTTGACTGATGAACCTGTCCTACTGACTGAGGGCTTACAATGTCTATCACAATGCTCAGCACAACCTCAATATCCAGCGATGATTTGTGGAATAAGTAAGTGCATACTGCCTAGATGATCACAATAATATCTTTTTGTACTCATCTAGATTCTAAGTATATTTAGAATAGGAAATCTATATAAAAAGTGTATAGCACCTAAGGACCAGGTACACAGTTTGAGATTATTAAGTACTTACTGAATAATGCTTGATAAATAAACAGAGAAGCATAACAGAGGGTGAGGTTGGCCAGCTCTCTTAATGGGGACTTTTGGAGGACTTTAAGCTAGTTTGTCTAGTAGTAATAATATATATTTATAATTGGACCTTTGAATGTGGAAACTGGGTAGGTGGGACAAAAAATTGAGGACACAAAATAGTCTTTTTCTAGGGGCCTCAGGAGCAGAGCATGGACTCATTTTACTCTAAGGGAAAAAAAAAATGACCGTCTTAAACCTCATTAACTCAAACTCCACTAATTTAGAGTTAGCAATCACTCAGACCCACAAGAGCAGAATTTTGCTTTTGCTTGAAAAATGCTACCTGTAAAGTCAGTGAGTAGAGTCAGAAAGGAAACTGCTGGCTGCTGACTGCCATGCCTTGGCCAGTACCAATGCTCAGGAAGGCCCCCTCCCCACTGCTCCTAATCCTTGTCCAGGCTCAGAGTCACTTTCGTGCATGCTGTTCTCCATCATGACCCTTAGCACAATGCAATGTAAACATCTTTCAGTAGATTGGAACCCCTTGGGGACAATGCCTCTGGTCCCTTTTCTCTGTTTCCCAGCTCAGAGCCTGCCTAAGTAAATATTTTATCAATGAATAAATAAAGAAAAGGCTTCCACAGAAACATTTTTTTACATAAAAATGAGTACTGTGTTCATTACTAACAGGTATTATCCTGGGAATAAGATTTTATAGTTTTTAGCCAAGTTCTAGACAAATTATTCTCCTAGATCTAGAGAATGTTGCACAGTCCACCTGATAATAAGACTAATTGTTTTTGAGTAATTAATATACTGGTAATTAATGTGTACAGTTATATTTTACTTTCTTACCAAGGTTTATGCTCTTTTCCTCACTCTGGAATTCCAGGTCATGAAGAAGGAAGTTAGTGAGTCAATGGATGAATGAATGAATGAATGAATGCTGTACAGTCTCCTCATTATGATTCAGGTCCTTCTCTACATGTTGTAGCCAGGTTGCCTCCAAGTGGGACTAGCTGCCAAGAAGGAAGCTGAGATGAGTTTTGGTGGATCCAGGACCACTAAGGCCCTGGGTGGGCAAACCAAAGAACAAGGTTAGGGAAAAGGTCCACTATTCAGGAGAAACTCTCATTGCAAGTGCTGAGGAGCATTCACTGAGGATGCTAATGTTGTCCTGGTAAATGATTAGTCATAGAGAAGTCCTAGGAGGGGCACAGAGTATCTCAAAAAGAGAAGAGTATCAGGTATTGCCAACTGATGACCTGGCCAGCAGGTGGCATCACAGGAACATTGGCAGGTGATGGAATGTGGCTTACACACAACTACTGCAGCACAGGAAGAGATGAAAAATTCCCATTCCTGGAGGCTATATAGAGATGGGCCTTCTTTAGGTACAAAGAGAAAAGGACATAATGAGTTTGCAAGAATTGAAGTGGGCATTATTTGGTCACAGAAATAAGACATTAATCCATTTAATACCACAGGGCACAAAGTCAAGGCCAGACTGGGACAGAGACAAATTAAAACTGAGTCCTCTGGTAAGAATCTATAACTCTTTCTATTTCCATTGCTAGCAGTTTGTCTCTAGGAAGTGGTGGGGGCAGGCAGAGGTCTCTCTGGAGTTAGAAGGTAGAATTGAATTCATGCATCAGATGTGGGATGGTATCAGAATTGGTAGACTAGCTGATTTCAGAACACTTTTCTGCCTAGGACTAGAAAAGATAGCCTGAAGACACTTTGAGGCTAGTAAAGTAGTCAAGAATTACTCAGAACATACAAATCTAGAGGTGTAAGCATGGATAAATCACCCTCAACCCAGAGTGGGACTCCAGAAGGCTGTATCATAGGAATAAGGACAGACAAGAAGAAAAGAACACTCTCAAGACACCAGCCTGACTCCAGTCATTGCATGACCCAGAAATTTTCAATATATGAAATTGTGTCAAGGTTATTCAAGATTGTTATTGTTCTAAGATTTTTTTGTCAACAGCAAGCAAAAATCACCTCTGTTGGAGGATAATGTCATTCTATACTTTAAATTATTTCTATAAATAAATATCTTTTCAAATATATTGCCTGATACACAAAGATAAATACACACATATAAAGAGACAAAAACGACATGAGCAAGAACTTGCCCAAGAAATACCCACAGAATCTCCAGATATTAAAAATATCTGGCACAGGCTTTGGAGCAACTATGTGAACTATTTTCAGGCAAATAAAGAATTTGGAAATTTCAATAGAGAATTAAAAATCTATAAACTGATATAACAAATTTGAAAAAGCTATATATATATGGAAATTATAGAAATAAAATATAATATTTTAAATCAAGAACTTTATGAAATGATTTCTCTGAAGATTAGACATAGCTGAAGAGAGAATTAATTAACTGGAATACAAGTCAAAAGAAAATATCCAAAAGAAAGACTAATCAAATGAAAGGTGGAAAAAAGAAAAAACAGAAGAGAGGTAATGAAAATAGAGGAAAGCGTGATATTTTTAAATGTAGTCCCAGAAATAGAAGGGATGGATGGAAGGAGGGAGGGAGGTATGCGGGGGTGGGGGGGTGGGGGAGAGAGAGAGAGAGAGAGAGAGAGAGGGATTGATTTGAAGAAACAATACAATATTTGAGAAATTTCCAACAAAATTTTAGAAGATATTAAGACAAGATTTAAAACTGGCATGAATCACATGCAAAAAATTAAACCCCAGGTTTCACATGATTTTAAAATTTCAGAAATTCAAAATTTAAAAAATTAAAAAGAAGTTATGAATGAAAGATTATCTTTAAAGTGTAACAATTAGATCAATAGTTAATTTTCCCATAGGAAATAAAGAAGAGAAAACAAAAAACTAAATAATAATATAATAGAAATATAAAGAAATAACAATAATCATAATATAATAGAAATATAAAGAAAATAACAATCCATCTAAAATTTTTATATCCTGGGTAATACCATTCAAGAGTGAAGGTAAAGCAAAGTTATTGTTAGACAAAAAATAAAGAAAATTTGTTACCAGCAATTTTAAACTAAACAGGAAGGGAAGAACATTCTACAGGTAGAAGAAAAAGAAGTTCATATGGAAAAATGAAGATGCAAGAAGAAATGAAGAGCAAAAAGTAAATGTGCAACTAAATCTAAGTGACTATTGGTTGTATAAAACATGATAATATGACCTTTAAACATAGTTGATAAGCAAATAATAAAGTGGTGGAATTAAACAAACATGTTGTTTACATTAAGCAATGAATGAAAATGGATTAAACACTCTAGCAAAAATACAAAGCTCATCAGATTAGATTTTTTGAGATTCACAACTACAACAGGAGGCTAATAAAAACTAAAAGTAAAATATGACAAAAATATACTATATTAAAAATATCAAGAGAAGACAAGTGCAAGATCATTACTAAATGTAGAAAGGATTTCTTCATTGTTAAGGGTTTCAGCTGTACAGGAAGAAATACCAATTTTAAATGTAGATGCACCTAAAAATATGACCTTAAAATATATAGAGTAAAAATGGAGAAATCTAAAAAGGAAAATCCACTGTCAACATATGTATGTACTAACTTACCTCTTTCATTAACTAAGAGAACAAAAAATTGAGTCAGATATATGTTTTAAAAAATGAATAAAGTTTACCCTAAAAATATATGTATGGCATACTATACCTAACAACAACGAAAGCACAGTTGTCTCCCTTATTCATGAAGGATATATTTTAAGACTCTAGGGACTGTCTGAAATCATGGATAATCACGAATAATACACCACACACACACACACACTCATACACACACACACACACACACACACACGTATACATGCGTATGCACATACAGCTTTTCCTATGCATGCATACCTATGATGAAATTCAACTTATAAGTTAGGCATGTTAGGAGATTAACAGTGATAACTAATAATAAAACAAAAGTTATAAAAATATACTCTAAAAAAGTGTTACTTTCACCTTTGCACTTAAAGCACTTTATAGCTTCTCTTTGGCATTATCTGAGTTGCCTACCTTACTACTATTGTGTTTGGGGTCATTCTTAAGTAAAGCTTATTTGAAATAGACAAACTTCTAGAAAAATCACACCTGCTAAGTGTAACATAAAAAGAAAGTGAAAATTTGAATTATTCTGGAATTAATAAAGGAATTTAATTTGTAATTTCCATAATAGGAAAACTTAAGAAACAAAGATTCAGCAACAGATTTTACAACGTGTATACCAAAGAAATAATGCCAATTTTAACCAAACTTCTAGAGAGGGATAAATAAATAAACATATTCCAACTTGTTTATGAGGCTAGCATAAATCTGATACTAAAACTATGAAAAAAGAATGGAAAATTATAAGTCAATGCCTCTCCTGAACATTTAGAACAATATCTTAAATAAGGTATTAGCAATTCAAGTCCAGCAATGTATAGGAAAAGGTGATTTGTCACTTGTGATGTGAGTTTATTCTTTGAGAACAGAATTTGTTTAATATTTAAAAATCAATTATTGGATTTCACCACATTAACAGAATATGCTATAAAATATTTTATTATTTCAGTAGGTACAGGAAAACTGATAAAATCTATAAAAAATATGTGAATAAACAAGTCATAGATATATAACTTCATTATAATGAAGTAAAATATTTCTGATAAAGGGTATCTACAAAAACTCTGTCTTCAATAATACTCTTGTATAAATGTTGACAGACTCTTTGTTTGAGATACTGATCAATGTCAAGGTGACCACTACCATTATTTCTATTCAATATTTACACTGGATATTCTTGTAAATGCAGAAAGAAATGTGAAAAAATAAATGTTATTTAAGTTGGAATGCAAGAAATAAAATTGTAAGTATTTATTCATACGCTGCATTATTTTGTATGCGAAAATATCTAAACAAATCTAAAGATAAATTATTAGCACTTACAAGTAAGTTTAACACATTTTCTGTAAATAGCTCTGTATTAAAAAACAATTGATTTTGAAATACCACTCATACACTATTAGAAAATGAAATTTTAAAACATACCACTTATTATAGCATCAAAAATATAAAACGAAATCCTAAGAATAAATCTAGAAAAAGATGTGCAAGATGTAATCATGCTAAGAATAGTTAACTCACTCTTGAAGAAGAATGAGAGAAAAATGTATTCCATTGACTATTAAGATTTCTTTTAAAGCTGCAATAATTAAAATGGAATAGTGTTATTTTACCAATAAGTTAATAAAAGCAGATCCACAGAAATATGGACACTTGATGTAGGACAAATGTATTGCACTTGGCAAAGATTTGTTAATGCTTAGGGAATGACATAGATCTCCTTATAGAAATATATTTTAAATGAACCTTAATCCCTACCTGACACCATTAAAAAAATCAATTGCAGGTAGATTGTGAATATAATTATAAAAGGCAAATCATAAAACTTATGGAAGACAATCTAGATAATATCTTCAGACTACCAGAAGAGAGAAAAAAAATTAAGTCAGGAAACAAACAATACTAATCATAAAGAAAAAGATTGATATCTTATCTATATTCAATTTTGATTACAGAGCTTCTAGTCTTAAAAGAAACCATCAAGAGAGTAAAGATTTCTGAAATTGTGAGAGAGGATGTTTGTGATTTATGCAACTCACAAAAATCTAGCTTCCAGAAAAATGAACTTTTACAGATCAATGGAAGAAAGACAGTCCAATGGAAACACATGCAAATGATTGAGAGATTCTACAAAAAGACAATGTGTTTCTATGACAATGTGTCCACCTTCACTAGTGATCGGTAATCATGAGAAAAATGGAAATTAAATCCACAATGAGATAATACTTCATAACTACAGAATTGCTAATTTAAAAAGTCTGTTTTTAACAAGTTTTCATAAGACTGTGGAGTAATCAGAGCTCTTATGCACTACTGTTGATGGTGTAAATTGACACAATAATGTTGGAAAAGTTTATGCTTCCACAGTTGAGGACATCCACACCCTATGACTTAACCAATTTTATTACTTGTAACACAGTCAATAGAAATTTGAGCACAAATATGTCAAGAGATAATTTATGGCAGCCCATTCTGGAAATAACCTGAATATTCACTATCAGTAGAATGGTGAAACAAAAGTTGGTATATTTACTTAGTGTCATAATATACAATAACCAAAACAAGCCAACTGCTGCTACAGGCAGAATGTGTTTACATTTCACAATTAATTATGCAAATGGATCAAAACCTAAAAGAACACGTGTGATTCCTTTCATATAAGATTCTAAAGGAGGCAAAATAAACTATAGTGTTTAGGAATGCAAACTAGATAAGAAAAGCAAGCAAGAGATTGCTGTTAAGATTATGATAGTGATTTCCTTTGGAGGTTGACTGAGCGGGCAGTGGGAGGGCTTTGAAGAGGCCCAACATGTTTTATCTCTTCTTTGTATAGGTTATACAAGGACTCATTTAAAAGTTATTTATTATAGTATACGATTGTATTTCAGGTCCTTTTCTGGATATGTGGTATAACTTTGTAATACCAAAGACGTGAGCCAAGTTGAGAGACAAAGAATATTTGCCCCTACTTCCTCTTCTCCTCCTCCTCCTCTTCCTCCTCTTCCTCTTTTTCCTTCTCCTCCTCCCTGTCTCTTCTTCCTTCTTTTTCCTGAACATCATCCAGGTCTATAGCTCCTAGAACTATTTTATGTAAAAAAAAAAAATCATCTTTCCCCATTATTATTATTATTATTATTTTGCTGTTTTATTCTCCAAAGAAAAGTATTTTGAGATATGCATTAAGAAAGAACTGACTGGAATTGTTAGAAACCTCAGGGCTTGTCTGTATGTAGTATGCTACATATTCTGATTGTCTCTGCAGTTGTGGAGGTGGAAGAAGTAATATTCTTTGGGGTTGGGAGCTCTAAAGTCAGTGAATAAACTCTGGCTGTGATTTTAAAAATATCTCTTATTAATGATGATATTGATGGGCTACATTTTTCTTGGATTAAAAAATATTACCTACCTGCTGGTAGATGTAGGCAGATCTGTGATTGCTGAGAATTCTGAGTCGGTATCCTTTAGCCTTGGGAAATTAAGGAATGCAAATTCTTCACCCACCTGTCAGAGTCTCTGAAATCTCCACCCACACCTGCAACCCCACAGGGATTTACTACTTTGGTTCATATTTGTTCTCTCTAAACTTTCCTAAAGGCAATTGTTCCTGAAAGGGGGATGTTGGGAACATATTAAATATTTAGCACCTCTGTGAGAATGAGGTCATTGGCAAGCTTCTGACCTGTTCTCTAAGCACAGGGAGAAGTTAGGTAGAAATCACCTCTGGGACAAGAAAAAGGGAGGGAGAGAGGGAAGGTTGAAGAAGTATCAGATATTGATGTATATCTGATGTATATCTGAAGAAGAGAGGAAGAAGATTGCATGGAAGCCTTCTACTCAGTCCAAGGAATGTTGACAAAGCCCCAAGGAGTCCCTGAACTGAAGTCCACCAGCAAAGGAATAGGCCTGCCTGGTGTCCCTGCCTCATTCAGGTATGGATTTGGAGCAGTGCATGGGAGTTGCTGTGATGAATTTTAAATCTTAGGAGTTGGGGTCCTCAGTTATTTATGCTTCTGCCAGTCTCTTTCTTTGCCATGGTAGCATTTTCATGGCTGCTATGAATATGTCTCCAACATCCCTCTCCCAGGAGCAACTGCCTTTAGGAGAGTCAGAAGGGAACAAATATAAACAAAAGTAGTAAATCCCAATGGGTTGTAGGTGTGGGTGAAATTTTACTCTCATGGCTGCCATAGCAAGGAAAAAGAGGAGAGCAGAGATTCTAAGCATAGTCATCCCCAGTGCCTCCCATTTATGAGGAATTTCAATAACCCACTGACTTACCCCTGTGTCTTTGAAAAATTACCTTGGGACCCCAAAGGGGTCCTGAGGCTCCTGCTTATAGGAGAACCTCAAGTAAGGCTCTGGGGGCAGGTGGAAAGCAAAGGTGGTATGGAGAAGACACACTGAATACTGATTCTTCCTGACAATGTCCTTGCAGACAGCATTCATAATGGCCAGGAAAGAATAATCCCAGAATCCTGCCCTGGGGAGATTCCACCAGGCCCTGTTCTGGAAGAGCAGCAAGAAGTCCAGGTTCTGAATGGTGGTTCTGGAATCTTTTTTCTTAGCTCCCTGAGCTAGTCCAATTGGACATGACATATTCCTTGTTTGGATTTCAAATATTTCCTTGTATGTTTTTTTTCCCCTTTGTATGGTTTTCTTCCCTTTGGAGGATTTCTGATGCCTAGGAGCACAGGCCATGATGCATTTTTCTTCTCATTTATCACCACAGGATTCACTTTAGAGCTTTCCACTTCTTTTCCAAACTCTGAAGATCTTTGGAATCCTCTTCCAGGCAGCATCTGTGGGTTATGTTAACCCAAGCTCATGGTGTCCACATCTGAAGTATGGTATTGACAATGGGAACCAATCATGCAGGGGGCCTGCATTGCTATCTAGTCATCTCCTTGTGCAACTTGTCCCTTATTTGAAAGGGGATTCTTTCAGGAATCTTCTCTTTCTTTTATCTCTTCCAGATCACCCAGCCCAAGATAGGGAACCTTTTACTTATGAGAAACTTCAGACGAATAATCAACAACCATAGAGGGCATCAAAAATCAAAACCGATGATCACTTTTGGAGCTAGACTTACTTCTGTTGGCAAGAGAAACCTCTGGAAGAGAAATTGGTTTTAGGGGAAGATGGTAGCATTTTCAACGTATGAGCTTGAGAAGAATGTGGAACATGCAGTAATAGCACTATGGGAGCTAGGCTGCAGATGTGGGAGTCACTATCATGGGGCAGGAATTTCACATCTATCCACACACAATTACTAAACATAGCATGGAACTCTCTCTCAGAACACTTGGGACCATATATCAGGTATAAAACTCTCCTCAGAGAGCAGTTAATCTTTGCAGAAGACAAGACACTGATGTACTAAACAATAATCAAAGTTTGTTTAGGTAAAAGTCTAAGATAGGGGTAGAAGTGATATGCAGCCCCATGCATAATTAGTTGACCAGTGAGAGACATAGTTCTATTTGTTCCAAAGAAGAGAACATTAGGCTGGGGAAATCCAACAGACAAATTTGTACTGAATCTTTAAAAGTAGGAGAGAAGAGGAGAATCTTCCAAAAGACACAAATCATTAAGAAAATGGGGTGGTGGGAGGGTACTGGTGTACTTTGAACATATTTAGAAATGTCTAGGAGAATCCAATTATCTTCAAGGTAAGGTCACAGTTACCTACCTATTTGAGTTTAACACACCTTTTCAAGAAGTGATGTGACACAGGTGCTTAGGTTACAAGCCACTAGTCTGGATTCTTAGCCTACTTCACCACTTAATAGGGGTGTGACCTTGAACAGGACATTTAATCTTCTCTAGTCTCTGTTTTCCATTTGTAAAATCAATCCCAGTCTGTGTTAAACAAATTTTGTGAAGATCTAAAAAAAACAAAAAAAATTTGTAAAAGTCCTTAAAATGCAGCAATGAATGTTATTGTCAAAGTTGCTTGCCTCTTTGATATGCACGGTACCTTCAGCATTCTCTGAATTCCTAGTCACTGAATGCTTCATTTTGACCTATGAGTACTCTTGTTCTTTCTTAATAGCTTCATGACTTTGTAGAAACTTCTTAATTAGAATGTAAACTCACTGTGGACAAGGGCCTTGCCTTACATAGTCACTGAATCCTCAAAACATTGTAGATTCATAATAGGTGCTCAAAACATTGTTTCAATGATTGATTTCTGTATCTACAAGGATGAAAATAATCCTGAGATGTTCCTAGAGAAAGTAGGTATTGGGGTTGACATTGACAGATGGGTAAGTAATGACAGGTAATGTTCAAGGGACAGAATGTCTGGTGAGGGCAATGATGTAATTGTGACAGTATTTTCTTTCTTTTTTTTTTTTTTTTTGGTTGCTTGATTCCCTTAGAACATTCTACCAGATTTTGAAGTCATTTATCACCCTGGTGCTTTGTGAGAAAATCAAATGAAACAAAACCAAAAGAGAAAATCCCCATCCAACAGCTGGACAGCTCAGTTATTTTTAGGGACAGGAGAAGCCAGTGTTTGGGACTCAGCAAAACATCTCACTCTTTTTGGAATGGACCAGTCCCTGGAAATGCACAGGTCTAAGCATTTTCTCAGCTGCAACTCTCCAGCACATATGAGTTGAAGGCAAACTTAATCCATCTGTTTCTGATTTACCTTGAACTCATCAAAAAGTTGTTGACATGTTCTTTGCATGGGTTTTTTGGGAAATCCCAACACATTTGTTGAGTTCTTTTTGGTATCCCAGGATTCGTGGGCCTTATCTTTACTGGGGACCCAAGGAAAAGTGGAGAATGCATTGAACTACTGTCATTCAAACCTTCCAAGATGCATTCTTCCCTTGAATCTCAGTGGCTCCCAGAATCTGACCATTTTGGAAAAAGAACAAAGTAAAAGATACCCCCAAAGTCTCATGTCTCTTGTCTCTGTCCCTGGCAGAAACTAAGGGATGCCCCAGGAGTGGGAGAAAGTGTGTTAGAGGCAATTTGGCCAGGAGACCTATTACAGGACAAAGAGTTTTGACTCCAGACACTGTGTGACCTTGAGAAAAAGCAGTTCCTTTTCTGTTCTTTAATTCCCCAGAATGTGGTAGGAGAATGATATTGCAATTTTTGACCCATCTCCTAGAATTGGCTTGTGTGGTTGATGTGTGGTTTGTGATTTCAGGAAACAAAAATATCACAGTAAGAAATTATTGTTTTCCAGATGTCCAGATAGTAGTCCTGCTGTCTTGGGTGTAGCATGTTCTGGGTAACTGGACTCTAGCATTGGGCAATGCTGAGTTGTCCATCCCCACTCTTCCTAGGCTCAGGGAAGGGTTCAGCTTGGATGTGCAGCCCATGTCCTGAGTGACATTGACATGATGAATCCACAAAAGGATTGGGCTTTGATAACTGAGTCCCCCATCCCCTCCTTTCAGAAGACACTCTTGGATGGATACAGAAGGGAATTTGAGTCCCTGCCTGCATAGACATGGCTAATACTCCATTGGAAGAGAGAAATGTGTATGCTGTCCATAGAATTGAAAGCCAAAAAGGAACTTGGGAGTTCTCAAGTTCTAAACAAGGTTTAGCTAGCTCATTTGTACTTTTTAATAATTGAAAGTGACTGGACAGCAATGAGATACTCTTGGGTTGTCATTAAGAATGGGGAAGGAGATTTGACTGTGCCTGTTTGAAAACAGAGATTAAGGATGAAGCAAATCATTTCATGTCTGCAGTCAGTGAATTCTTGAGTTCTGGGTATTTATCAGCCTGATTATCTTCCTCTCTTTTTTCATCATAGAGAGAGAATATGAAATTGAACATGTCCCTAAGATTCTTCCCTTCCTCCTCTCCTCATGGGTACATTTTGCTTGTGTCTGCACTCCCTGGTTTTGGTCAGAAGAAAGAGACTAAGACACTGACTGCAGGGTTGGCTAATCTTCCCAGATAAGGTACTCAGCACCAGAGTGGAGAGAGAGAGAGAGAGAGAGAGAACACAAATGACAGGGAAAGAAAGGGACATGAGTGTGAGGGTGGAGGGGTAGAAAAGGCAGCAAGAAAGAGAGAGTGGTAGAAGGGGAAAGAAGAAGGAAGTGGGGGAGGGAACAAGAAGAGCAGAGTGAAAGGGCAAGAAGGGGGCTGGCGCAAGGTATGGATTTTGAGGTCAGAGCCAGATCAGCTTCCTGCCAGGCCTGCTGCCCAGCCGGCTGCTGGAACATCTGCATCCTGGTGGGGGTGTTTCCAAATGGAGCTGCCTCTTCCCTGGACTTCCCCCCACATATTAACAATAGCTGCCCATTTATGCCCCTCCCACAGTGCTTACTTTTCCTCTTACTAATCAACCACTGGTGCCAACAGCTAAATCAGCTCTGGACTTGGCCAACCATGGGGTGGGCCGGGGCATGAAGCATTCACTATTGGGTATCATGACTCCAGATCAGGAGCAGCTGACTGGCTGCACCAACACTGCCCTGACCTCTACCTGAATATCTATGGGTCTAAGGAAAGAATATGGAAATGGGGGTTAGGGTGTGTGATCCTTAGCAAGTTGGTCCTGAGTGTCAATCTTGTCATCTGTAGAATAAGGAGCTGGAGTGCTTTCCTAATGATTGGGGAAGAAAAGATATTTAATGCAATCTTATTTTAGTATTATTTATTATCTGATTCCTGAGTTGGTATACAAAAAGTTCAGATGAAAGAAGGAAGTTATTATTTTTCCTCCCTGTCTTTCCTTTCTCTGCAGCATCTCAGGATTTTGATGGATTCCATAGGAGGGGGTCGCTAAACTGCTCCTCATCCTGGAGGGTTTTGCCAGATGTCTTCAGGTACAAGAACCTCTCTAGCCCAAGGAGGAAAAGCATGTCCTCAGTCCTCCCGGCTTCTAAGATATCTCTATGTCCATTCCAGGGTCCCCTACATCTGGTTTTCACCCATGGGCACCAACTGTCCCATGGCCTCCCAGCTGACAGATTAATCTCATGAAGCTGCCACATGACCTAGGAAGTTCTAACTGGGAGAGAAGAGTGTGTCTGAACCTTGAGGAAGGTCCTGTGGGAGACTGTGGAGGTGGGATTGGAGTGTGAAATTTGCTATCCCCAGGAGACAGCACAAGTTGAAATATTATTAGATGTCACATATATGTACTTGAGTTCATGGATACAAATCCCAAACATCTGCAAGGCAGGAGCATGATTACCATTTGTTGAACACTTACTCTGTGCTATTTGATAATTCCTCTCTCACTCACAACAATCCTACCAGGTAAGCTGCATTATCCCATTTCACAAATGAGGACATGAGGGTTCAGAAAGATTATGAAAATAGCCTTTGATCACACAGTACAAATGGCAGGTAGACGTGAGACTTGGACCTGGATAAGGGGAATTGACATGCTTGAATCCTGACTGCTCTGGGGAGTGATGGGAGGGAGAACATCACTGTTCCCAGTGGGCCTTCTGTGAATCCCAGGTCAAATTTTTATCAATTTCCAAAGCCAGACTCAGAGTCTCCGGGAAAGCCCCCATTCTTCCTCCTCAAATCCTCTCCTCTCCTGGGCTGTCTTAAGCTACTCAGGAAGAACCAGGCAAGTTGATTATCCTTCTGAACTTTGTCCCCTGACTGGACTAGGGGTTCCTGACTGACTTGGATGGGATCTTTTTGGTCTTGTTCCCTGACAACCTTGCTATGTCTATGGTGAGAAAGTCACTAAATGAATACCATAGCTATTGGCACTTTATCTGGGCTCCTGTTTGCCTTCTGACTTGAACTATCTTTGTTGGGAGGCAGGGACAGGGAGGACACTGAGCTTCAAGAGGCTCCATCTTCCAGGAAGAATTAGCTGAATCCTTGCTGAGGATAGCAGAATGAAGGCCTGGCCGAGTGTTGATACCTGGGAGCATCTTCCTTCCACTCCGACCACACAAACTGATTGCTCTTTGAAGGCTTAACTGATCCCCCACCACCTCCTCAGGAAGCTTCCCTTATAATTCAGTCCTGCATGGGAACTGTCCCTATTGGATTCCTATAGCCCCTGGTATGAACCACCTATATAATCATGGGACCACTTTACCCCTAAGTTGTTCTCTTTTATCTAGATTGAATGCTCTTGAGTGTATAATTAGCACCTGTGACTCACTACTTGGCCTGTGATCGGTGGCTAAAGTCAGGGTTCTGGCTGATATGGAGCTATCCTAAAATCCCATCTTGATTAATTAAGATGCAACAAGAAGTCTGAGAAACTAATGGCTTCGGCTTGCAGACACATTCCATTCGGTCCCACCCTCATCCCCTCTGCCACCCAGATCTCAACCCTGTAAGCACAAGTGCCTGTCTGTCCTTCCAGGTGTTGCCTTTGTATCCCTAAGGAGGAAGATTTAGATGTATGAATTTTGGCAAAGGTTTAAATCCGGTAATAAATAACAAAAAATTCAGCATACCTTTCTGCATATTTTATAAGTCTGTCTAATAAAGAAATAATCCAAGATGGCACCTGCTAAGAAAACTTAGTTTATTGAAATATGACTGTAATATAGAAAAGATGGCTAATGCACTAGGCTGTGTGATATTAATGTTCTATACTTCAGCTGGTGTGTTTAAAAGAAGTCTCTCATGTATTTTATTTTATTTTATTAGGAGCCATATCATTAGCTTTTAAAGACATTGTGAGTGAGAGACAGAAGAAAAGAGATTTGGACTCTTTAAAAAAATACAACCCTTAGCAACTCGACCTGCCTTTCTCTATAAATGAAACAAACCAAAAAAAAAAAAAAAAGGTTTTTTTCATAAACATTTTTTTTTCCGGCTGGGATATTAGGACAGTATATTAAATTCCCCCAAAAGGAGGCCCTAGAACTATTTACATAATAATGTCTCCACTGTGGTTGTGACAGATGGGCTTCACTGACGCAGACATACTGTTAGGGGCTTAGCAATAGATTAAAAAAAACCACCACAATACTGTGTAACATAATAAAAGTGTATTGTAATGTACATCATAACTTGTGGCCAAGGTTAAATTTGCAGTCGGAGTATGAAAGTCGTATTCCATTATACAAAATAGATGTTACACGGAAAAGCATTAAAGATGAGTTGACTCAACCATTTATTTTTAGTTTATATTTTATTCTATTTTCTTGGTCCTATTTATGCAATATATTTTTAATCATATGAAATGACATCGTTATGTGTCCCTTACCCCACCCATGGAGTGAGGGGGCAGTCTGGGATCTCAGACTTTCTTAGCTTTGTGGATTCATGTTTCAGGGGTTTCGAGGTTTGGCTCTATTGGAAAATGGCTGTTGATGTGTTTCTTTTTTTGCTTTACTCAAAGCTTCTTGCAAGAGTCAAGGCCAGCTATGGCCTCTGATGGTGGCCTTCTTTGTTTTGTGTGGAATCTTTGGAGGCAAGCTATGGTCCCCCCTGACTTTCCCCATCCGTCAAAGTGTAAAAGCCCATGTGAGCAATCCCATGGAGGATGGACAAGAAGTGACTGTCTTTCTTGTCCAGGACTTGACCATTGACTTTAGCTTCATTGTCTATGCCCCTGAATTCATCCTGCTTCTAATAGCACGGTCACCAAGTATCAAAGGGGAAGTAGTGTTTTCCTTGGGTCAGTGTGTTGGTACAAATGTCTAAACCTTTGAGCAAAGATGAATTTTGGAGGCACAGTTGAGACCCTAGGCAGAAGTTGCCTTTCATAAATAGATTCTCTTTTCAGTGCCAGTTTGGGAGGTTTAGATTACACTATTTAAGGGAAATAGCTTTTCCCTTCAATCAAAGGACACAATCAATGAAGGCCCTGGATTCCACTCTAACCAAATGACATTAACCTTGAATTAAACAGTCTTTAATCCTTATATCTTTTGATCAAAGCCAGCAACCTCTCAAAAGACATTGAGATTCCCTAGAGAGCATAGCTCCTCAGTGCCTCATGGAAGCTTGGGGAACTTTGGGGCATGACTTTAACTAGGGGTCCTCCCTTAGGGGCCAGGTTAGGGTATGGTGAAAGACAAAGATACTAGAGAGACTCCCAAGCTGGGCAGTGAGTCTGGGCTCAGCTGGGGACACTGTTTCCATGGTGGGGCTGCTATCAGCCTTGGGAAGCTTAGGAAGCTGACAACTGGGGGTGATTTGGGAGAAGAAACATTACCATTTTCTAAAGGACTCAGCTCTGAACTCTTATTTCTGCAAATAATAGAACCTCAAACATAATCTGAGTGTATGACTACCTGCATGGAGTTATTTGAAGTAACAGAAAAATCTTATTGTCCACATCAATGTGGTTCAATACGAATATAATAAAACCTGAAAATATGAGCCAGATAAAATTTAAAGTTTTCTAGTAGTCACATTAAAATATGTAAGAAGAATCAGGTGAAATTTATTTTATTAATTAAAAAAAATTTAACTCCATATATCTAAAATGTACTAATTGTAACATAGTGATTATTAAAATTATTAATGAGCTATTTTACAAACTTCTTTGAAAGCCCATGTTTATTTATACTGGAAGCATATCATAATTGAGATCAGCTAGTTTTAAAATGCTTAATAGCCCCATGTGGCTGGTGCCACCATATTGAACAGTATGGGTCCAAATGATCTCCCTCCTCTGAAATTCTGCCATTGGGGTTGGGGGAGTGGATTAAGGGATTAGTACCCATCTCACTCAAATTGCCTTTTAAGTGTTTATTTTTTAATCACTTATCAATTTTTAACAACAGTGATTGAATTTCTAAACCTCTTTCTGACATGGCTGGGTAGAGATAGGACTAATGATTTAGCATTGCTGGTGGGTTTGTATACCAAGTGTAGTTGGAAGGCAGCTGGAGGGACACTTCATCTAAAAGGCATTAAGGCAACAAACAGTTGAAATGAGGATCTGAGTGGTATCAAGGAACTGCCTTGACCATCCCCCTCCTACTGCAGGGAGAGGAGTGTAGATTGGAACTGGCTGCCTGGATTTGCTAGCCTGGCTAGATGATTTTAGAGTCAACCATGAATCTCTCTGAACCTTTCCTTTCCTTTCTGTAATGTGGGGATATTAAGCTCTTTCCTGCTCTTTATCAAGGAGTACCATAAGTCTCAAACTGTGTTTTTCTCAGGAAGTGACTTTGTGTAAACACTGAAGTCCTCTGCTCATGTGAAATGCATCCCCTTCCAGAGTCTCGTGACATTGCTGCTCCAGAGTCAACTCAGGAGAGGCGGGTTTTATTAAGAGTCAGTTCTAAGTCAGGGTCTTTGACTGGAGAAGAGGTGCCCCAATTAGGAAGACAAAACTCAGACATATGAGAGGAGACAGTAGAGGAAGTGTGTGGTGTTGGCTTAACTGATTCAGAGGTGTTGAATAGTCACAGAGCAGGGGAAGAGTATTCCTAGAGCAGGGTATGGTGCATCAAAGGCTGGAAGTGGGAAGGAAAGGCCATACTCTGTGGGTATTAAGGAACCTCCTAAGCAGGACAGAAGTGAGCATCAAGGAGGGTTGACCAATGGTGTTCCTTCCCTGCAGCATCTTTTCTGAGGAATTGGCCATTAGGAGAGCTAGATTCCCATGCGTGTGACTTCTGTCTTGCTCCCTACACAGATCAGACTACTTGAGAAAAGTATGATCAGAGCCAGGGTCAGGATGCTTGATAATCCCCAGGATGATTCTGGGTGGCTTGGGAGAAAGGGGTTTTTATTTTATATCATCTCTGCTGCAAAACCTTGTTCCACGAATAAATCTGGACAGAGACCCTGAAAGAAATAAAATGGTCAGACACTTCCAAAAATTCCATGGCTTTAGGCTTTCAAGTCAGTTCTTATTTTGAGATCATGATTCTTCCCATCATCAATCCACACAGCTTCACTCATACATACAATTCAACTCTACCTGCATGCACTGTGGGTGCTCCTTCCTTCTCTCAGCAGCACATACAGAAATCCCCTCAACATACACACGTGGATGCATACACACACATACACACACATACACACACACACTTACACACTCAAAAAATAGCCTTGGCAATATGGTAGACAGAACTGCTCTAATTTGAGAGCAACGGATGAATGAAGACTCAAGGCCAAGTGGATGTATAAGATTGTTAATCAGACACCCAAACAGGCAGCTGTGGAAATGACACCAGGGGCACACTTGTCCCCTATTCTTTTCTCTCCTGTCAATTCGCCATCAGTTCTAATATCCCTCAAGCTTTGGGGTCCTTGCTTGCCTGTCACTTTTCTCTCCATCCTTAGGTATGCTTTTTTCCAGGGTTCAGTTGGGTCTAGGAATGTGAAATTTGGAAAAGGCCAAATTACTTTTGAAAAATTTTTTTTCACCAGTTTGGGTGGAAGTAGGGAGCTTCAAAAAGTGCCCTCTGCCCTAGGAACCCTTTTTCCTGACTGGCCATTTCCAGCGATTTCTCTGAACTTCTCCTGCCCTGACAAGAGGAACTGTTTTATTTGAATTCTAATAATGTGCTATTTTTAAATTTTCCTTTATTGGGCATCAAACTAGTCTGGGGCATTTTCTTTCTTTTCCACGTGTCCCTTATACTTAGTGCAGAACTAAGCCCAACTTGGTAAGTAGAGGATAGATGGATGAATAAACACAAGATTGTTAGTTTACAAAGCAATTCTATTTGCTAGTTGATTCTTGATCTCAAACCCTGACCCAAGGGTCTGCAATGAACTCCTGATTTTGTCCAGAGGTCTGACACTGGTCAGAGAACCCTTTTCCAGATAAAGTCTTAGGCTTCCACTCTCATGATGATAGGTAGACTGAGCCATAAGTATCACCATGTAGTAACTGAAATAACCCATGAAAGGCAACTAGATGCAAGAATGACCCCAATAGTGACGAAAAATAAAGTCAACAGAACATCTGATTAACACAGGAGTCTCACACTGTGCCATTTTCCATTGCTGTCTGGCAGTCGGGAGTCTGCTTTGCCCACTGAGTAATGCATTCTCCAAGGGCAAGGATGGAGGTCAAGGTTGGCTTCCAGGGATTTCTGTAGTCTTAGAATTAAATTTCACTTCCAAAATTAGAGTCTGGTTAGTTTGCACCAAAGAGGGAGGGGCTTCATCAACCTCAGGGGTCCCAGGGACTATGGCATTAGGATTTCAATCTGCAGGAAGGGAAACTAGCATGTGCTGTGTGCTGTCTACATGCCAAACATTGTACAGATATCTCAAATACATTATTTTGCTTAACTTTTACAACAACTCTTGAATGGAGATTACTTTAGACAAAGCTGAAGCTTCTTGAAGGAAGCAGTCACTAAGTGTCATGCAGATGACTGTCAAACACCCATACCTGACATTTTTGCCCTATTCTGGCGAACAGATTATGAACTGAGAAGAATGGAATGGGCTGAATAGAAAGAGAAGGGTGAAAAGATTGGGATGAATTAGGGTGGGATTATAACGTAACTCCCATTTTCCCTTCTCCTTCCTCAGAAAGGTCTGATATACTTCCTCCAAAACTGCCGTGGGACAGCCCAGTAGTCAGATCCTCTCCAGGGATCTGCAATTTGAAGGAAAGTAAGTGGTTTGAAAGGAAAGTATCTCCAGGGGTGGAATGCTGTACCTAACTGAGGGTAGGGATTAGTAGCATGCTGGGTAGAGGGTCCTGGGTCTTGTGAAGCTGCCCTCTGTTTGCAGCCTATGCCTAAGGCTGTTGGCACCTATTTCCTGCCTCTGACAGGCCCATTCCCTCTGCCCTTTTCTGTCTGGCTCCTCTGCTTTCTTTTCAGGACTCCGAGTTGCTAGGCAACTCCAGTCTGGGGCTGAAGTTCTCGCTGTGGTGAGCAGCTTCCACATAGGGACAGGGAGTCTGATGGAGCCTGTGATTACAGGTGTCTGAGCAGAAAGGAAGACAAAGATGACAGCTGCCTCCCCAACTCCTTCTCATCTCCCACAGACAGAGGAAAGGGGAGGTCTGGGCAAGGAAAGCAGAGTTTTGCTCAGGCCATTTTCCAAGTCCCCTTCCTATTCTCTTGCTCCTGCCCTACTTGTGGGCCTTCCTTCCATGCAGATCCCAGCATCTCCCTGGAGCTCTGGCATCTTGCTGCCTCACTCAGACCTAGGTGATCTGGACCAGCCAGTCCCTTAACCCACTTGCAGTAGCTTCCAGTCGTTACCTGCTTAGGGGCATCATCTTAGGATCTTAGGAGCAGATTCCATGGCTTAACTTCAGCAAAGCATCTGTAGGCCCTAGTAGGGGGAGGAGGAGTCCCCTCTGTACAGGCAACATGTGAAAGAGAGAGCTATACTGGGCAAGTTTCCCTTGTGCTTAGGTGATCCATGGAAGCGATGTCTGTTCATGGTTGGTCAGAACTCATCCCTGGGACCCAGAAAGGCAGCAGTAGTATCAGAACTGAGTAGAGGTGAAGCCCAGTGGACAGCCTCAGGAGCATTTTGGGCTCCAGTCATGATGTGTTTATCGAGTCCCTAAGTTGTACCAGGTACCACCCATATTTGGTGCTGGGAATCAACAAGCAAGAACACACTCAAGGTCTCTGATCTCACAGAGCTAATGATCTATACTGGAGAAGATAATCAACAAACAATAGTCAGACATGATGGGATTTGGGTTGATGTTTTTGATAATTTTCCTTCTGGAGACACTGTGATACTCAGTCCTGGAATACCCTGGGTTTTCTTCCAGAAATTTTTACCCTTGTGTGGGTCTCAAGACCCTGGAGCACCTGGAGCCCATCACTGTGGCATCAGTAGTAGCAGTACCAGGGAGTCCCTCAGCAGGGGTGATCCCAAATTGGGGTCTGGTCTCTGAGGACCTTCATCATACAGCAATATCATGGGGAATGGGTGGGCTGACAGTGTTGCCCTGACTGATCCAGCCTCCTGATTGACAGTTTCAGCTGTCAGTCCAGTGGTGCTTTGGAAAGCTCTGTAGTCTAGATCTGACCATTCAGAGCTCAGTGATTAACTAGGAAGTATTAAGGTCTTAGGTTGGCCCATCAGAGTTCATACCTGTACTCAATGAAGAAGCACCTCTGTGCTGCAGGTGACAAGCTGCTGGTCTGTGAGTCTGGAGATGTCCTGGACAATTCTTACTGTTTTTGACGAGAATGCAACTGATTGAAGGAAGTCAGAGCCAGGCAGAGAAGAGAGCCAGTTAGACCTGGGGCCAGAACACCTTTCAACATGTAAGCCAACACATTCCTTTCATAAAAAATTTTATTTATTTGTTTATTTTGAATACTTAAGTTAGTCTTATGGTTCAAATGTGTCCCCCAATGTTCATTTGCTGGAAACATAATCCCCAATCCAACAGTGTTCAGAGGTGGGATCTTGAAGAGGTGATAAAAATTAATGCTGATATTATGGGAGTGAGTTCATTATCCCAGGCATGGATCAGTTATTGTGGTGGTGAGTTCCTGATAGAAGGATAAGTTTAACCCTCTTCCCTGCCCCACATGAGCACATGTATTCACTTGGCCCTTTTACTTTCTGCTATGGGATAATGCAGCAAGAAAGCTGCAACATGCAACCTTCGACCTTGGGCTTCCCAGCCTCTGAAATTGTAAGAAATAAATCTGTTTTTTATATATTACTCAGTCTCAGGCATTCTGTTACAGCAGTACAAAATAGATGAAGATAACCAGTTTGCGTGTGTGTGTGTGTGTGTGTGTGTGTGTGTGTGTGTGTATGCGTTTGACTATTTGGTTCAGTAGGTTTCTCTATCCATATGTCTTTGTCACTTTTCCCTTCCTCTGGATCCCAAGTATCTAGGGCTGGTCTCCAGATGGAGGAGTCAGAGCTTAGACTAAGATTTCCTTAGCCAGATCTCCATGTTCAGGCCAGGAACCCCTTTCTTTCTGTCAAGACACATTTGTTGTATGGTCTGTCTTTTCAGAGCCTTGCCCCCTGCCAGTGGACATTTGATTGAGTTACACCCCAGTATCAAGGACTAAAATTTTCTCTGGGTACCAGCAGTACTGTGTGGTATTTTCACATTTGTACTAGAGTCCTTTGTGTCATACTCCATGTTACTAGGTACCCAGTGGTGTTAGCTCAGGCCCTGAGGCAGCCTGCCGAAGAGACAATTTCATAGCATGCTCCTCCTGGTTACTCTGAAGTTCCTTGGCTGGGTGTTCAGTTACCCTGCCTGTGTCCATGGCTGAGGGCCAACTCTCCTGGCTCACAGTGAAATGCTGGAGCCTCTACCACTGCGAGGAGGTCATGTCCTTCTTGTGGAAGGAGAGGGAAAAGTTCGGAGGCGAAAGCATTTGGAAACAGATGAGCTGAGTCCTGGGGTGGCCTTGACTATCCAGTGACCTTGCAGGGATTTCTTCTTCTCATTTACAAGCTGGAGGTGTCTCATGAGCTGATCCCCAAGTCCTGTTTCAGCATGATGACTCGTTGGGGTGTCTGTGGCTCTGAGTGACTTTGGGCCTTCTGTATCCTCACTGGCACAGGTCTGAAGGGTTGCTTTTTTCCATGTACTACCATTTCACAATCCATTCATAAATTTTTTGCTTCCTTTGGTTGTTTTCTGGTTTGTTTGGTGACTTGCATTCATTCTACCCAGGGAAGTGGTGGGAAGTATAGTGTTAAGTGCCAACAGTCTGGGATTCTAGCCCCAAATATCCAGATAGCCAAGACCTTGAAAGATACTCCACTGTACAGGGTCTGGTTTCTCATCCATAAAATGGGAATAACACCCCTTTGCTATGCTCACAGACTTGGTTGTGACTTAGATAACACAGTAAATGAAAATGCAAGGAAGAGGGAAAGAAATCCTTATACAAATATCAGGGGGAGCTTTCTGCTTTTGGCTTGATGAAGCCAAGGTATTATTTTCCTTGGTCTTTTCATATTCAGGTTCATCTGACACCCACTACATCCACAATGCCATTCCAATTAGACCCCAGCAAGATTAAAGCCCTGTACCTGAGGGGCACCAACGGGAAGTCAGCACCATACCTGCCCTTAGACCCTGGGTCTACCTCCTAAAATGGCTGGGTGATGGCATTGCCTTGGCAACCAGTGACTGCAAGAGTCTAAGGATTATGGTGGCCATTCAGAACAGATAGGTTCACATTTAGGTGGCACCTTCTGTCTCTCCCTTCATCATCAAAATCCTCAAGGAACCAGACAGAGACAAAAAGAAGCAGGAAAACATTAAGCACAGTGGAAATATCATTTTTGATAATGTCAACATTGCCAACAGATGCAGCACCCATCTTTAGCTAGAAAACTATCTGGAACCATTAAAGAGATCCTGGGGACTGCAGTCTCAAGGCTATAATGTTTCCTTCATAACATCATTGATGACATCAATAGTGATGTGAAGGAATGCCCTGCTAGTTAAGAACTACAAAGTAAAATATTTCAATAAAGGTTCCTTTGTGGATTAAAATCCTGAGAAAGTGTTTAATTTTGGAAATGCACTTAGGAAAATTGTGTTAGTCGCCTGCCACACCTAAGGAAGCAGATGGTGCAAAACCCTTTCTCCGACAACAGGAAGTGAGATGGGGGCTCAGAGAAGGGAGGTGTCAAGCTTAGCCTCACACAGTAAGTTGCTCGTGGACTGAGGTGCAGTATGCTGGCAGAGGCCTCCCTCCTGGTGCCCTGTTGGCTTCCTCACCCCCTCATTGCCAGCTTAGAGATTTGAGTCAGAGATGAGGCAAATGCTTAGGCAAGGAAAAATGTTTTGCCAGCTTGCTCCATGGGGAAGGAGAGTCCGTGATATGATATGAAGCTGAAAATAGAGTGCCTCAGGAAAGGACCGAGCAGCCGATGACTGTGATGGTGGAGGTGTGGGGTCCTCCTCCAGGAAGACGGGAGTGGAAATGAGAAGGAGACGCAGCTGCCTTCTCATACTGTGGAGCACAGACGTTCAGGGCTGGGGCTTGGAATCCGTGTCACAGGAAAGGGGTCCTGCTGGAAAGGCTCGTTTAGCAGGGCTTGCCTGCTGGGGTCCGTGAACATCCTGACACAGTCCAGGACTTGAACAAGGGCCAAGGATTAATCCAGAAACAGCAAGCCCTGTAGAAAGACGGTCCTGGATTTAGAACAGAGGAAAGGTACTTTGAGGGAGTTCAAAGAACGGGCACATGCTCCCCGATGGCTGCTTGCTGGATATTTTGAGAGGCGACTGGGGCATGCTTTCCCTCCTGGTTTCTCCCAGGGGTCTTTTCCAACACGCTTTCTCTCCATTAGTGTATTCCAGAGCTTTCGAGCTTGAAAGTCTTAATATGGAAATTCCTGCAGCGATGGGAACAGGCCTCTCCCAGTTGGGGTTTGCTAAGGCCATTATTCGGATGATGTTAATGGTGATGATTAATTGGCACGAGTGATGGAGATGGTGAAAGTAATGAGGTCAACCTGTTTAGGTGCTAGGAAAGACGGAATATGTGGCAACATGGTGAGAGTGGGAATAGTGATGGTGATGACAATGGCAGGCAGCTTGATTTTAGAAATTTGCTGAGAAATGTAGGGAACTAATCTTAACTTGAACTTCATTTCTTGTCTGGCAAAGATTATTGGCAGAAACAAACAAACAAATAAGCCTCTGGGAAAGGAGAAAAGAAAATACCTTTTTCCTGTGTTCGATTCTTATAGAACCAAATGCCTGGTATCCGGTATGTCAAATCCCATGTCAGCAGCTTTCTGGTGGGGTGTCCACTGAGCCCAGAGAATTACACACTGAGGTGCAAACCCAAGCTGATATGGGTGGCCACAAATCAGTGACTTCTAAAATGTTGGGTAAAGGCATAAGAAGAGCCAATCATTCTCACATCCCTGCTTTGAACAGTGTGTAGGGAAAAATGGTGAGGAAGTCAATCATGAAACTCTTCCTCAGGCTGGGAGAGGATCCCACTGCCTTTAAAGAGCATTTCACGTAAAGCTGTGCTTGGAACAGCTCCTGCTTCTTCCCTATTTCCTCCTTTGAGTCGTGACATCCTTAACTTTTTGAGTCACTGGGTTCAGCTGGTAAGATGATAAGCACTGAGGCAAAGGAGTCTTGTAGTCCAGGTGACTCTTCCTGCTTATGATGTTGTGGGCACCCCTAAAAGCAAGGGACAAGTTACAGCCTCCAAGGCCTACTGAAAGAGGGGAACTATACTATTTCTAGGAAACTCCAATTCACAGATTACCAAAAAATCTGCAAAAATGATGAGCCAGATTTAACCAGTTCCTATTAAGTGAACAGAAGGTCAGACAATTTTGTTGAAGTTGTAGAACATAGAAGCTAGGTATTAGTGTTCCTAGACTTTCCTTCTTTGAATTCTTTCTTTTCTGTGGGCACCCTCACCCACAGACCTTTGCTTTGGTTGTGCAGTTACCCACCCCAGTTCAGGGACCAACTCCTATGAACACGTTCGCTCTGTGATGTTTGAATAGATTGATGATAGTCCTGCTGCTGATTCTGTCACACCATGAGCATTTGCTACCTCCCCAGGGGATTTTCTTTTTAATGAAGGAGCCTGAAGAGGAAAATGCTTAGCCCATGAGGAGAAGATCTGAAATGGTGGATTTGCATGCAACATGCTCTTTGTTCTTCAATTCACACCACATAGGTGGCACTGGTGCCAGGGCTATGGGCATAATGTCAAAGGGTATGCCTGCTCTTCGAGGCTGTAATTCTGTGGTTTTCATTCTCATTTAGTGAAGGTGTGAAGATAATATCGTATTAACAGTTTGGTTAGCAAAGAGCCCCTGACTATTCCAGGACAGAGGCTGCTTCCAGAAAAAAGTACAACCCCAGAGCTGTCAAGGTCTTTACTGGTCTTCTTATTTTATTAACTCTTCTTTTTTTAGAGACTAACGTTTCTGCATGCTGGGTAGTAGCTAGAGGTGCAATTGAAAGGAATTATACAGAAGGAAACATAGAGTTCAGAATATGAATAAAAAGAATTTGCTCTGCTGAATCTCTTGGGTCAAAATATTGTTAAGAAGACTCATTAGCATGCACAAGTTTGGAAGTAAGGAATGAAGTGAAAGTTAGAACTCCCATTCATTCATTCATTTATATAACAAACTTACATGGATTAGTTTTTATAAGACCAAGGGGTCAAGGACTGAAAATTTTCCAGGGGAGAGATCTATGAAGTAGATCTATGAAGTAGATTTAAGAAGAAAAAATGAAAGTGTAGTTTCCAGTTTCAATTGCAAAAATGGAACCACCCCCAAATGTAATGACATAAATACAGCAGTTATTTTATTGCTACCAGCTCTCAAAATTCAGGGAAATGACTGTGCTCAGTTAGGCAGTTCTTGTTCAGTCTCTAATGTGTTTGGAAGCACATAGTAGGTGGGACTGGCATCATCTTACAGTCTTTCCCACTTGGTGCCTGTTGACTGGGATTTCAGCCAGGGTTGTACACCAGAACATCCCTGGACTCTCCACATGGCCTGGGCTTCCTTACAGCATGGCAGCTGAGTTCCAAGAAAGAGCACCCCAAGGAGCTAGATGGATACACTAAACTCTTTCATGTCTCAGCCTCAGAAGTCACATAGCATCATTTCTGCCACAAGTAGGGACCCCACTCAGATATAAGGGCAGAGAATATAGACCCTGCCTCTTTATAGGGGAAGTATTATTGTCAGGGCATGTGGGATAACAGAATTTGTTCCTGGCGTTTTTGGGAAATACAATCTACTGCTGGTAAGGTGGATCCAGTCGTCAGTTAGTCTTGAATGAAATCTTGGGGAGGAATTAATATTTTCAAGCCTAGGGTAGTTAGCAATACAGTAAAGCATCGATTAAATGGTTGATTATATAACATGGATATTAATGGCAGAAAGAGTAAGAAGGATGAAGAGTTCAGGGATGTTTGGAGGGTCAGAGCAGACCTCATGGAGGAGTAGGACCTTGATCTGCATTTGTAGTCTGGGGAGGGTGCATTTAGTTATGTTTAACTTATATGCATTTTCTCTGCTCCTAGAAAAGAAATGATAATAAAGAAAATTATAATTATGGATAATTTCTCTATACAGAGACAGCTACTTAACATTCCCATATGTATCCCCCACCCCCAGATTTTCTTCCCCCAGGAATATATTGGAAACTATATATTTGGAATCTTCCCTAACTTTTTTCTTACAAAATTTTGTGAATTTTTTAACTATTAAATATTCGTATAAAATATAATCTTGAATGACTGCATAGCATTCTAGCATGTGAATATACTATTATTTACTGTTCAACCTTTTATTGTTGAAAATTTAAACTGTATTATTTTTGTTTCCATTCCAAAAACAGTATGAAGAAAATATTTATGCAGAAATCTTGGTACTCATCTAGGATTATTCTTTTATGATTAAATTCTAAAGGAAAAATTACTGGTCAAAAGTTTTGTATCTTACCAGGCATGGTGGCAAAAGCCGAGGGCAAAAGGCTCAGGAAGATGAAGCAGAAGGATCACAAGTTTGAAGTCAGCCTCAGCAGCTCAGCGAGGCCCTAAGCAACTCAGTGAAACCCTGCAGAAAATAAAAAGGTAAAAAGGGCTGCGTTGTGGCTCAGTGGTAAAGCACCTTGAGTTCAATCCCTAGTACAAAAAAAAAGTGTGTATCTTTTATGCATAAAACAGTTTATGCATCTCATTTAAGTGGCTTTAAGGCAGGTTGTGCTCCCTGTCCCATCAGGGTAAGAAACATGTTTATTTGCAGGTTTGACAATATTGATTATTATTGGCCACAATAGGAAAATGTTCTATTTGAGAAAACAAAGTGCAGTTTTGCTCTGATATTATCTAATTATTAGAAGACTAGTATTTTCCCATATGTTTCTTTTCCATCTGGGTTTCTTTTTCTGCGATTTGCTAGTTTAAGTCCATTGCCTATTTTTCCTATTGGTATTTTTTTTTCCTATTGATTAGTAACAGCTCTTTTAAATTATTAATTTTTGTTTAGCATGTATGGTGCAAACATTTTTTTTTCCTGATTTGGTCTTTTGTTTTCCAGCTTTGTTTATGGCATGTTTTTAGATGTAGGGACGTTTTTTAGTGTTTGTGTGGCCAAATCTAGTAATCTTTTTTATTTGTATATTTTTCTTTTGTTCTTGTGCATGAAAGGCCTTAGCCATAATAACCACAGATAACTTAACCTTGTTTTTCCTTCAACACATACACACATGAATTTCATTCTTGAATTAAATTGGACTTAACTGAAAATATGTTCTGAGTGAAGTTCTCTTAAAGATTGCTACCCAAGTATTTGCCCACATGTGGGATGACAGGATTGAGACCAACAGAGGGAGAGGTTGGCCTGTGTGTTTATTGATGGCTGAAGCAGAGGGCTCCTCATGGGGACTGGGGGTGTCAGAGCTGCAGGGTGATTCCACTTGCAATCCAGAGGGCTGGGAAGGCCAGGCAAAGGGAGGTGACTCATAGAAACTGAGAGATATTTCAGGTCTTGGAGTAGGAAAATTATTTTTCCTGTTCCTTAACATCTTTTGAGGGCTTTAGGAGCCAAGTAGTCTGGTAAATGGACGTGATATTTCATTTAATTCTTACCACGGCCTACAAGGCAGTACTATTATTATTCTCATTTTACAGATGAGATGATTGAGGCCTCATAAGTGGTAGGGCTGGGACTGAGTCCAAATCTGGCTATTGCCAGAGCTCTGCTTTCAACCACAATGCTTATTCATTTCTCACTCTGATTAAAGTGAGATTAAAGAGTTTCAGAAAGTTAATCCAGTGATATTGTACAGGTGAGAAAACAGAAAAGAGTGATTGGGGTCAGAATTTTCTTAAATATTGGAGGACACAGTAGTGAGGACCTGTCCTGAGGTGGTGGTCAGGGTGGGGGATGATGATGATGATTTTGAGAGGTGAGCAGAGGATGGGAACAAACAGTGTCAGGGAGATGAGCGGGGAGCCCCCCGGGCTTCAGTCTTCTCTTTGTCTCTCATCTGAATAGTTGATGTTCCTCTAAGGCCTCAGCTATGGTCTTCATCAACTGAATCTTAGATGGTCTTCAACATCTGATCTTAGAAAAACAGAATTTTCCAAGGGCCAGATATTCTTAGACGGGAATTGAGAACTGTATGGAGTTTCCTTTTTCTTATCCAGACCGTTGAAGGAAACCTGTGTGATGTGGGAGATTTTTTCCTCAGGGAATGAAACTGTATCTTCAACACTCAATAAACATTTATGAACTGTATCATGGGCACATGTGCTACAGTATAGGCTGTGAGGGAACCAAAGATACCTCAAAATAGAGCTCTGGTCTCACAGAGATTAAAGTTGAGCAAAGAAGTAAGTAGCACATACATAATTTCATACAAAATGGAAAGGACCAGATGCCCCAAAGAGGCATAGCTAATCTGTTATGGAAGTCAGAGAAGAGAGAATTATTCCTAGCGGGAGGGTGAAACAGATAGAATCATGAACTAATACCGTGTCTAAGGGTCATGCTGGGCTTTCTAGGAGGAGAAGAGAAGAATCCTGTGTCACGAGAAGTTTCTTTCTTTGTCTGCAAGCCCTGTGACCTGCCCTCCTACAGGCATGGGTAGCTCTCTTGGCATTTGTCCCTCCTTTCCGCAGCCCCTGAGGTGGTTTACTCTCCAATCACTATTGTGTCATGCTGTAATTACAGTAATAGAGCAAGCTCAGTTGTTTTTTTTCTTTATGCATCTAAGATGTTCTAAGAAAGAGAACAAAAGCAGATGAATAAGAAATAAACTGCAGCTCAGTGCACAGAACATGCATCTTTATCAAAAGAATTACAGAGTGGATGCTGCTTTTATTCTCCACCCAGGCACGAACTGAAGTCCTACCTCTATTTCACAGTCTTTCCTAATAACTCACGCTGCACAGATTGTCCACAGCCCTTATGTTTATAACCCCAATTTGGTCCTGTGGTTCTTGGTAACTGAGCAATCATAAATAGGCTTAGGTCTGTAAGAGCACCCTGAACAATGTCTGTTGAGTCCTTTGCCTTATCAGACAGACCTATTAAGAAGGAAGGACCCTAACTGCTTAAGAGCTCCTGGATTTAACTCCAGTCCTGTGAGTTTCTAGCTGTCAATTCCCACCTATGTGACCTTGAAGTTACTGAATTTCTCTAAGCACCGGTTCATTAATCTGTGAAAAAGGGATAAATAATAGCACTCATTTTCTAGGAATGTTATGAGGATTACATGAAGCTGTGAAGCAAACATTCAATGTCTGAGTGGGATTAACGCAGAATGAGGACAGACATAGCTCTTGGTTGGATGCGGTTCAGTGTGTTTCATTGGGTTTTTATAGGGCAAGGCCGTTTCCCTCTGGGTTGGACGTCAGTGTTCCACAGTTGCTTCATTGGGGTGCTGGGAATGGGTCCTTCTCATCTTGTTACAGGGATGAAATGTTCTTTGCATTACCATTTGAAACCTCTTCTGAGGTTTTGACAAGGTTTCAGGTTTGGGAACTGTGAGTCAGAAACTGCAAATCGGTGAGAATTCCTCTTGCGCCTGTACATAGCACGTGGCTCATTGTGCTGCGTCTGCCAATTTTACTTGTCTGGCCCTCTTACTATTTTGTGAACTCCATGAGGGAGGGCATGGGGCCATGCTATGTAGCTTTACATTCCCATGGTATGGCACAGAACCTGGCACATGCGGAATCATTCACTGAATATTTACCGATGGCTTGGTGCTTTATTTCTACTTGCAGCCTGGTGCCAAACACCATGTTAGACCCTTCATTTCTTAACCTAATTCACTATCACCTTATGAATTATTCTCACTTTTAATTTATTAATAGAGAAACAGATTCGGAAAGGTTAACTAACTTAACCAAGGTCAAAGAATGACCTGTCCCTCTTCTCCTTATATTTTCAATACTGTGGCTCTCATTTTAATTATGCCACCTATTGACCACATGGCAGCAGGCAAGCCAAGAATTTTATAAGGAATCATGTTTGCACGCAATGAGAATTACCTCACCCTTTTGAGAACGTTTTAATATTCTCTAGATATTCATAATCCTGAAAATAAGTGACTCATCATATTGTTTTGGTGAAGCCTGAATAAGGCTTGTCTATTTTTATCATTGAGTGTCAGTAATTAATAATTTTAGGTTCTCTTATCTACTCCAAGAGGAGAAAGGAGCATAAGGTCATGGAGGTTAGGAGTATCTATGAGGAGGGAAGGTGGGACTCCAGGAGTACAGAGTACACAAGTGAAAACTGTCCAGCCATCTCAAGTTCCTTTCCCTAAAGCTGGGTGCTCCAAGCCACACCAAACTCTACCTCCTTGCACTTTTTCAGCAATTGTCACCAGCACTGTCTATTTTGTGATTGTTCTCCACTTCATTTGAGCATAGCTCTCTCCAGCTAAACTCTCGGTTTTCTCCCTTCCTGCTGCATTTTTGTTTATCTAGCTCAGATTCTATCTCAGCATTACCTGCAATGTTAAAGTTACTGGCACAATGTGATACTCAATTGACTTTTTATTTTTCAAAAATATGAGTGAACAAATGAATGAATACATAAATTCATTTGGAGAGATACTGAGAGTGTATCCAGGCAATGTCTGCTGCAGAAGAGCAAGAAAGGCAAGTATGGGGCTGGTGGTTTGCCTATAGGTTAGTGCAGGGCACTGGGGTCACAAGGCCTGAGTTAGGCCCTAGTTTGACTGCTCAGCAGCTGTGAGATCTTAGGTGCATGACTTGCTTTTGATTAGCCTCATTTTCCTCATCTTTAAAATGGGAGACCTAACCATTGCTGTATAGTAAACCACCTCAAAGCTCAGTGGCTTAAAACAACCATCATTTTCACCAGCAAGGGATCAGCAAGGGTATCTCTGGGTGTTGCCGAGGTGGCTCTGATCCACTTGGCATTTTTCTCCAGATTCAGTGAGCTAGTCTGGGCATGTTCTTTTCAAGAGGATGGCAGAAGTGCTAGATGGCTGGAGGAAATATGCAAGAGCTTCCCAGGCCTAGGTTTGGAACTTGATGCTTTCATTTCCACTCATACAACATTGGCCACATTCAAAAGAAAGGGGAGAGGAGAGGAAGTACCTCCTTGCTCACACAGGGGCACCCCAAAGCGTGGATTCTGCAGATGAGATGGTAGTGAAATATTTTTACCACATTATGCATTTTTCCATATTATCTTACTGAAAGATTAAAAAATTTAAAAAGATAGTTCTCGTTAAGAGTTTACTGTGGCATCTGGTACATTGTGAGCCCTGCACATGTGCTTGGTAGGTGGCATAACTTGTAAGCAATACCCGAGCTGTGGTAAGCACTCTTTTCAGATGTTCAGATACTTGTTGTCTTAAAGAGCAGCATCACAGAGACCTTAGCCTGGAGGAGCGAGTGAAGCAGGCTATGTTTGAGTGGTTGACAAGGGAATTTGTGAAATATTTATTAAGCACCTATGTACCGGACACTTTCATAGGTACGTAGGATATAGATGAGAATAAAGCAAAGATTCTCACCCATGTGGATCCTATATCCTAGTAGAGGAAGATGCACATAAAAGCAAATAAATGATATAGTGTGTTGATTTTGTGCTATGAAAGAACACAGTAAGAGGGTGGAGCAAGGTGGATATGGAGACAGGCAGGTTGCAGGATTAAATAGGGTGGTCAGTGATCCTTCCTAAGAAAGTGAGAGTTGAGACTTGAAAAGAGTGATCAAGTAAGCCAAGCACATTTTGGGAGAGAACATTCTAGACACATTAACTCCAGAGTAAAGACCCTAAGTTAGCAGAGTATATTTGAAGAGCAGCAAGGATGAAAGTGCAACTGGAGATGGTGAGTGATGGGAAGTTGAGTGATGGGAGTAACAGGAGTTGAGGTCAGAGAGGCCATGGGGAGGGATGGTCTTATAGAACATTGTGAGGGCTTCTGTGAAACAGAGAAGCAATGGAAGGTTTTAAACATTTGCATGACAGGATTCTTATATCAAATGACAAGAAGCACATTTCAAAGCTTCTGCTAGGTCCCTGTGCTAAGAGCACCCCTAAATAGGCAAGGGAGGCTGTATGAACAATGTAGAGAGGAAGTAATGGTCCACTGGGCTTGGAAGGTGATGATGGAGCTGGTGAGCATCTCAGATTTGGGTGTGTTTTGAAGGTAGAGGCAACAGAATCAAGTGGCAGATGAGATTTGGGGTATGACAGAAAAAGAGGAGTCAACATTTTTGGCCTGAGTGACTGAAATGGGAAAGGTTGTTGGTGGAGAAGGACTGGGGCAGTAGAGAGTTAGGTTTTCAGTTTTGGACAAGTATTTGAGAGAACTCAGACACTCCAGTGGAGATTGTCATATAGGCAGTCCAAGAAATGCATCTCCAATTCAGGATCAAAATTCAGACTGGAGATATGAATTTGGGATTTATTAACCCATGGTAATATTTAGAATCTTTGATGCTGATCATATCAGCAAGGAGATGAGTGTTGATTGAATAGGAGATTGAAGAGATATTGAGTGAGAGAGAGAGAGAGAGAGAGAGGAGAGAGAGAGAGAGAGAGAGAGAGAGAGAGAGAGAGAGAGAGAGAGAGAGAGAGAGAGAAAGGAGTGAAAGAAATCCTGGAAGGCAGATGACATTGTGGAATCTTGCTGTAGGTCATAGGTCAGGTATAATGAAGATTAGGAATTGATAGACAAATACAGAAATGTGGACGTCACCAGGGCTCATGATAAGAACATTTCAGGTTGAGAGGTGTGGTTGGAAAGTGAATTGGACTGGGTTCAAGTGAGAAAGGAAGGAGAGGAATTTTAGAGTGTAGATGATCCTTTGAAGAGGTCTGTGCAAGGTGAATAAAGAAATAGGTCAATACTTACAAAGATATATGAGGTCAAGAAGCTTTTATGTAATGGCAAACATAATGGTATGTTTATGTGCTGATGGTTCTAATCCATATGAGTGAAAACAGATAATACAGAGGAGAAAAGGAGAAAGGACAGTGATATGGAAACCACCAAAGGAACTGGTGAAGCTTTTCCGGCTTTTACTCCTGGTATTCCTTACACCAGTTGGGACATTCATTACATTATTATGATTCTCTCCTGTCCAATGATTGCATCAAGTCCCATTGGCAGTCTCAGTCCCACAATTAGCATTAGTGTTTCCTCTCCTATCATCTATCATTTCCACTCAGGCATGATAGACCAGGGAATTTTTTTATTTTCTGAATATGAAACCCTGAACCATTTCCTTTGCTGCCCAGATATGACCATGAGGAAGCAAAATTGGATTCCCTGATGTTAGTCCATGAGGTAATACAGACAAGCTCTCTTTTGAAATGCTGAGGTCCTGTTGAGACACACTAAGACTGACCATGGGAGAAGAAGATAATTTTGGTGGATAGCTTTGGAAGCTTTAATGAATATAGGTCTGATGAAAGTTGTTTGCTCCAAACAAAGGTCTAGGCAGTGATATTGGGAGGAACAGAGTCTCCAGTGTCTGCAGCTTCCCACTAAAGGATCCTGCTCTTTTCTTCTTAACTTTATTAATATCCACATTCCACTCTGGGCCCTTCCCCTACTCCTGGTTATTTGGAACTGCTCTCTATGTTCTAGGTGACGTTCTTGCCCCAGCCCCATGTGAACTGTGAGTTTTCTGAAGCCAAGGACAGTGCTTTTCATATGCTCCAATGCATTAGCATTTGCCTAGAGCAGGGTTGCAGATAGTAATACTTGGTGATTCACTGATGGAAGATGGTGTGGTCAGCCAAGAGCAAAGCCAGCATTCTGAGGAGCTTTCAGTCTCATCATCAAGTCAGCTGGGAAAAGGGCAGTGAAGTCTGATGGGGAGATTGCACCCCAAGCTGTTGTATTAAATGTATAGCTTGGATACAGCAATCTGATCTTCTTGATCTAGTGTTGCCTTGGTGTGGGGTCAGTCTTCTCCACTCTGCACAGTCTATGCCCAGAGCAGGGTGGTCAGTCTCTCTGAAAGGCCATGAGCACTCCCTTGCTGCAGACAATCTACTGGAGTCTGGTAGTGACCAATCAAGATGCTTTGGACAGCCCTCCTCATTATTATCAACTTTCACTAAGGTGCCTGTTGTTTTTCTTTGCTGCTCCAGCCCCACCTGGAAGGGTAGGGAATGGTCTCCACTATTTGCACATCCCTCAGTTCCACCTACCACCTTACCCTGTCATCTTATGACTTTCACTTTACTGTCCCAAATATGCAGCTGACTCCTGAATTTTAGTCTACACATGCCTATTGCCTCAGTCTAGTCCTAGGGTTCATGGGAGTATTACAGTGAATAGTACCAGGAAGAAAACAGACTGAAGCTTTTTTGATCACTTCCGTGTTCACGAGGGAAGCTGTGTCCTAATGGCCATGCTGATCTTGGGTGTTACGTAAGTGAGAGGTCCAGTGGGCACTTGTTTCTTGGTATGTGAGATGGGAGTCCGCTTCTTCATTCCAGTGACATCTCTAAATCAACTGTGGGTTGATGCCCACAGTTCCACTACATGAGAACATAAGGTGTTGATCATCACTGAAATGCATGTATCTAAGAAGGACATTGAGATTCATGTTTTAATAGTAGCTGTCACTCCTGTGTGTGACTAATTATAAGTTGGTGTGCTGAGGGTGGTACTATGGAGGAGTCCTGCTGTAGGAGAGAGGAAGCAAGAGGAAGAGGAGAGCCCAGACAGTAGTAATTGGGAATCCCTCACAGAAACATTTCCATCTCTACCCTTCTGAGTAGGGCAAGTTCTGCACACCTGTTGCTCTCCTAGTCCTCAACCCTCTTCTTGCAGCGACTCCAAAAAGGCCTTCAGACACCAAATGACACCCTCATCAACAAGCTTGCATTGCAAACCCACATTTTGACAACACATTTCCCAAATTTAGTCCCCTAATCCACTCCCAGAATATATTATGCTTTGCACCCAACAGATGGATTAAAAGCTAAATCTTCTGCTTGTTAGGAAACCAACCAGAAACCAAAAATACAAACATATACTCCTGCAGGTGTGAGTGCCATGGTGGGGGTGAGGAGGGAAGAATAGGTACACGTACTTACCTGAGGGGATTCTCTATGGGGAGGAGAGAGCCAAGACAGGAATGTGGGGGAAATTCAGGGCTTCCTCTTGGCTCTGAGTGGGGTGAGGGGCAACAAGCTGCCTCCTATAAACCCTTCCCAGATCCTGTCAGGCCTCTCTGCATAGGTGGATATGTATGGAACCATTGAAGTCTGATGCATAGGGTCAGAATCTCAGTGTGGGTTCATCAAGCTCTTACCTACAAAATGTGAACTTGCTTTATGAGGAGGCAGAGGCCTGAGTAGGGGACAGAACCTGCTACCTGCCTTCAGTTCTATGGCAAACCAGATTTCTGACTCAGGTCCAGGGTTTGATTCTCTCTGCTGGCTGGAGACTTGTAGGTTTTTCAGGACCTACCCCCTCCATTTTTCAAGGTATCACATTTTCATCATGTCAGAGACCTTATCTCATTTTCCCTCTGTGCATAAAATCTGCCAAAATCTGCAAATGAAGGTCATTATTTTGAAGGCAGGTGGAGAAGTGGGGTGAGTACAAAGAAGGGGTGCCAGCAACAGTTTTGGGGAATACAAGGGAACACTGTTGGAGTCTAGGTCATCAGGGGAGTAGAGAAAATCTCAAGAGGGTGCCTGAGGAGGTTTAGAATCCCTTTCCCACTGTCTTATTTCTTCCTCATCATTGAAAAATTGCTCAGAATGCAATAAAAACAAGGTGTTCTAATTAAACAGATTTGTTTACATTTTGTGGCATGAAAAACTAATTCAATCTGATATACTGTATATTCCTGCTGTACTTTTTCTTCTTCCCTTTATATAAAACTGCCCATTTTTAAATAGTATTGTACTTAAGCATCTTAAAGAGTGTCCTTGATTAAAACAGAGTGAGCAATTTCCTACTTCCCACAGATTTTAAAGGATTGTGTCAATAGGGAGAGAAGGAGAATAGTTGTGGGTGGGGTATCTTGTGTTATTCAACTTGACATTTCTCATGATGGTTATTGCCATTTAATGTCCAGAAACGTGTACCACATTGTTGGGCTGGAGACTCAGATGGACCTTCTTTCATGGCCAAGGTGCAGAGGCCAGGGTTCTGGGAGCAAGTGGCAGCCTGACCCTGGGCACTTTGCTGAAAGAGAGAGCAGAGGCCATCCGCATGGGTCCTCCCAGGAGGACAGTGCCGCCAGCACCCTTGTGGCATCCTGTGGTGTACTGGAAAAGAGTCCACAGAAAGGAGAGGACATGGAGAAACTGAGAGGGACATTCACAATAAGGATGATTGTGATCACAAGAAAAACATTTTGTGAGAATGATTTAAGTTGTTACAGAATAAACTTTCTATGAAGAGTGGATAAGGCGACCCTGTGTTGTTCCTTCTCTGGGATGTTGGAGCAGAATCCAGGTTGCCAGCATTCCAGGGATTTCCAGAAGAGGTGAGAGGTCTAGATGGTCTAGATGGTTTCTCACCCTCCTAGGTCCTCAGAGCTGGCACTGACCTAGTAGCTGCTAGAGATGGAGTCTTTATAATCTCCAAATCCCCCCTGCCTTGAGTGGTCCTGAGTGTGTGTATGTGTCTGTATTCGTAATGTGAACTAGACACGTAAGCAATACTGTACCCTGAATGTTTTGGATATGTACCTTGTTTATTCCGCTCGCCTGTCCTTCAACCAAACTGTACCCTTCACCTGGGAAAGCTCCCTCCATTGTTCATCTTATCCTTCAAGTCACTCAGGTTGACCACCCCAACTTCAATCAACTCACTCCACCATATTCACTTTTCAAACATCCACTTCTCACATTTTTGACTAGTTATCTGTTATTTCACTCTGCTCTTTACTGATTCTACTTGGTGAACATCTGTTGGCACTGTCTTGCCCCTATCTGGATTATGTTCTTTTTCCTGCCTTTCAATGATGTCCTATGATGTACTAGAGGAGACATAGGTGGTCAACAAGGACATCCTTGCTGATTAGTCCCCTGAAGTTAACCATTTGAGACTTCTTCTTCCTTCTATTATTCTTGCCTTTTTTTTTTTTTCATTCTTTGTTCCATCAATGTTTAATGGACACACCCCAGGTTAAGGTCTCAAGTTGACTCAAATGTGAATGAGATGGGATGCCTCTGTGGTGTTACATTGCTAGTGGACAGTATTAACCCTCTAACTATTAGTTTGGGGCTTGTGGAAAGGAATCCCTGAGATGTGAAAAGGGCAGCAGATTTGCTGGCTGGATCAGCCTCAACTCTATGTTGGAACCCTTGCTTGTTTGGTTCCTCCCCTTTCTTTTCTGCCTTGTGGAGGATCCCTCCAATGATTGTCATGTAAACATCTTGGGTTAGTGTTCAAGATAAAGGAGTGGTGATAGTGTAAACCTGGAACTAGACCCTCATTGAAGGGAAATGTAACTCTCCTGGGCCCCTGCAGGCTGTATCTTCAGAGAGAGACAGTGATTCAAAAAATAAAGACCAGGGAGAAGAAAATGTATGAAACACATTCTTCCAGTTCCCTTATAAGAGCTCCATTCTGCATGCAAGCTCTGGGGAGTGCTTCCCTTTGCGACAACCCAGATTCTCATATGCATGTATTCAGTGATTGGGTTGATATATTTCTTCAAAAGTGAGTGGTTCCATCCTTTCCTGGAGAGACCCTGACAGTCTTTCGTATTTGTCTCCCAGGTGCTAGCCTCTCTTTTTGTTTTAGAGCTCCTATAGTTCTTAATCATGGCACAGAATTTTTTCTATTTATTAAAAATAATGTTAATGCTTATCTTTCCTCTGTGTCTTCTGCTAGATCATGACCTCCTCAGAAGAAGGCCTGGGTACTTTTTCCCCCTTTTGATCTTATATCTCTTCTATGACAGGTACAAAGTAGCTGCTTAAGCAAGTGCCTGTCAATGACCAGGTGAATCATTACATTCCCAAGGTCCTGGTGGTCCATTTAAAGTTTCAAGACAGGGTTTAAATCTGGTCTTCTCTTTTCAAGGAGTTGTGCCACCTTGGCCAAATCATTGCTTATTCTAAACTTTAGATTCTGCACTTCTCCATATCTCATTCTTATTATAAAAACTCAAGTTGTGTGGTAGTGGTTTTGTGAGAATTTGATAAAATATGATATATAAAACCAACTTACTCTATTCATATAGGTTAAGTTTGGAGACATGATTTGAAGCTAAATATTGAAAACTTATAAGTTGGCTCAAAAATATGAATACCCTCATCTTTATGACTAGTGATAATATATATATATATACATATATATATTACTATTATTACATATAAGAGTTTTGAAAGTATTTTCTAACCTAATTTTATGTAATAATTACCAATCATCCCATTTTACAGAGGAGGATACTAGTCTTAGGGGGTAAGAAACTTGTTCCCATTCACGAAGTCAGGAAATGAGATAGTTCAAGTTTACATGAAGGTATTGTCTCCAGATTGGGGATCCTGAGACCTGCCATGTCATTCTCCTTAGTGGACTCTGCCAGAGTCAGGTGTGTCTCCAGAAAGACACTTTCACTTGTGATGTGTCCTTTCTTGTCCCATACTCTTTGGGAGGCAAATTTCTTACTTGGAGCTTTCTTTCAGAGCCCTTGGGTCTGAGCAGTGTGGACAGCGGAGAGGCCTCATCCTCCTGTTGAAGTCCAGTTTATTTCCAAGTTATGAAAGGGATCCTAAGTAACATCTCAAGGATAGAGACAACTGTGAAAGGGTCCAGTCATGGCAGAAGTGACCATCTGACTTGGTGGGAGGTTTGGAGATTTTGAAAAGAAGCTCATGAAATTTATTTAGCCCACAATGTAAGGCTGTTAGCAATTTTATAACAGCTTCGTTTTATTAATTACAGATCTCAACACTGACAAAACATAGCTTCCCTGGTGGTAGTCAGTAGCAATGTCACATTTTGAACAGCTATGGACATTTGTCCTCCTTTTTGGTTATGTACCTCAGCTTGTTTGGTTGGGAGTATTGGGGAAAAAAGACCCCAAAGTCAGAATAGGTCACAAGTGTTTTACTCAGGTAAGAACTCACAAGTGTTTTACTCAGGAGATTGACCAGTGTTGATCAATATCCAGGGGTTTGTCAGATGCTGGACAAGTTTACTTGAATTCAGAGAAATATCTACCTAGCTCCCAAGTGAAATTAGTCACTGGCAGAGTTCAAGAGCACAAACTTCATGAATTCAGAAAGGCAGAAGGACATTGGAGGTGGGGTACATGAACTTAAAAGCAGAGACCAGGACCCAGGACTCACACCAGAAAGGTAGTAAGTTGAATGGGTTACTCAGGATAGAACTTCATGACATCAGCCACAAGTAGGGCATGAAAATGTGTTTCAGGGATGTGCACATTCTGCTCTCTGTCCATTGTTTTGGCACCTGTCTCATGGATGCTGGTCCATAGAGGCTGGGCAGGGTTATGGCTTCTCTGAGGCTACTCACAACCTGAATACCATTTTCAGAGAACATAGAGCAGAATAAAGGAACAGGACCGTTTGATGCTATTCAACTGAGGGAAGAAGGAAGGATAAGGTGTGAAGAAGGAAGATAAGGTGGGAAGACACAAGTCCTTATCATGTGGTGGTCTATATACCCAACAATTGGTAAGGCACAGTGGCTAAGGTTTTAACTCCAGCATTAGCATCTTATCAGATAGTTCTGGTTATTTGTTGCACAGAATCATACAAAATAATGGTTCTTTGGATTGGCTGCAGTCATATAGGTTGTTGTAGGTTTTGGTTGGGATCTTTCTTGCACTTGTATTCACCTGGCAACTGATGTTAGAGTCAATGTAAAGTTCAAATGGGAGTCTTTATTCAAATATCTGGTGTCTCAGTGGAGATGTTTAGAGTAGGTAGAGTTGTTCAGGCCTCTTTCTTCACACAGCCTCTCCATTTGGCAGTGGTGGGCTTCCTCGCAGAATGCTAGTCTCAGGGTGGTGGATTTCTTACACAGCAGCTGGTTTTACCCCAAGCAAGTGTTCTAAGAGCCTGAGCAGTTGCTGTGGGGCTTCCCATGATCTAGCCACAGAAGTCACAGGACATCACTTCCACAGTGATTTGACCTTCCACTTTGGTCAAAAGTGAGTCAGAGAACCAGTACAAATCCAAGAAGAGAGATCTACACAGTAGTGTGAACACTTGGGGATGTGGTTCATTATGTGACCATTTTTTTTTTTTTTTTTTTAGGAGGGTAATCTCCAGGTATTGCAGGGGCATTTTTGAAGACAACAATCCTCAGGTCTTATCAGCTGTGTGATTGGAAGCAAGATGCAGGACAAACAGTGCCTCTGCTTTTTTGTTTGTGGAATGGGAAAGGAAGTTGTAATGGCTGCTTTGGAGCTTTGTTTATGAATTAACAAATACAGTTTCAAGGATTTCCCACGGTGCCTTGCACAACTAGTACACCACAGTTGGAACTTACTTAATAGTTATACATTACCTTGTTCTCGTACGTGGATCTCACCCTAATCTTTTAACATGTGAGTGTCTTGTCTTCCCAGCCAGCCTGGAATTTCATTGAGGTCAAGGGTCATCCTATACTACTTTCTTTAAAATTCTTTCAGTTGCCCTTAATAAGTGCCTGCTGAAAGAAACTGAGAATGAAACAGAGATAAGGGAGCCAGGGACCCTGCAAACAAGCTTGGACATCTTTATAATTTTCTCTGGGCTCAGCACGGCACTCAAGCCCCTGGAAATCTGACCTTTGCCTTTTCTGGAAAAAACTAATAAGTTATCCTAGATTCTAAGGGGGGCATTATTAATCTACTTAATAGATTGCACTGTTTTTATGAGGGCTTTAGCCCATTAATTGTTTCCATGCAAATGGATGCTGTTAATTACAAATTAATCTTATCTTTTCCGTTAAGGCAGGGCCATCAGGACCTCCACTTGGCAATGCTTGTTGGCACTTGATATGAATCAATGCTTATACTTGAAAGTAATAAAACTGCATTTCTTTAAAGATAGTTAATAAATCAGATCTTCATTAATGCAGATAGGCCAGACCCCCGACTTGTCTAATTTAATGAGGTTCTAATTCATTACTGTGATTCATATGTCCCCCTGGGTATGGTGGCCAGCAGGGCAGGGCACATAGTAGGAAGTTAATAAATCCTGTATTTTCTGAGCTCTCCTGCAGTGGGGAGGTGCTTCACGAGTCTTTCTCCTTATTTAAGTGCCTCTTAGGTCTTCACTAGTCTTACTGTCATTTCCTAGGGGGTCACGCAGGACCCCAAAGAGGAAGCCCAACATTTCTAGCAAAGCCTGCTGCTTTTATACCATATCTTCTAGGAGTTCAGTGTCCTCAATTGAGAAAAGAAGTTCTGACCACTGATGGCTTTAGCTGGTGCTTGGGCTCAGGGGCTGAAGCAGTTGTGTGGAGACTGTCTTCTCTCCTCAGGTCTGTGCATGATGAACAAATGAAGTAGAGATGGGACCCCAACATTACCCTGGCGTCCGTTAGTCATTCATGTCCGGAACCTTTCCTAGGCCTGTTCCTCTTCCCAGGAAGGTTTCTCAGAACAGGAAAGCTAGTTCTTTCTTGGCGTATTTTTGTCAGTCTGGGACTAGGCCTCCACCCACCTGCTTCCAGCTTCTGGAACTCAGGAGCCAAATCTCAGCCTTCTCTATTTACAGAACAGTGGAGGGCCCGCGGAGATACTTTCCATCCTGCCTGGTGGACTAGGGCGAGTCCAGATGCACTACCAAAACATGGGCAGCATTTTTGAGCGTGGGGAGGAGGAAGAAAAAGGAAACATGGCTTCTCTTTAGATTTGGGGAACCGGCAGCGTGATGAAACGCTTCCCTCCGTGCCACCGAATTCATTTCTCTAAAGTTCCTCTGTGCACAGAACCATTTGTTTCCACATTGTTTTTATTAAACAAGAAAGGCGAGCTTTATTACTGCGCAAATGAAAGCAGCCGGCGAAGACAGATACTTCCCAGATTCTTATTAATCTCCAAGAGTTATGGGGCCTCTGAAGTCCCACAGAAATTAACATACTCCACAGAATTCTCTCAGCAAGTCACCGGGTGCATTGCCCCTCCCCTGCAGGCAGTGATAACTGCCCTGCCCCAGCCAGCCCAGGAGGGCTCCCTGTGCCTGTGGAGGGGTGTCATGCTCTCACCTCTCATGTGACCCCACCCTCTCTGGGGTTGCTTGTGTGCTAACCTCATGCTTCATTGCACAATCATGGATTTATTTGTACACCTATTCTGAGCATTGTCTGGAAATGTGGATTTAGGTGTTGTTCAATTCACTTCCATATACAATTAAATATGTATGGATTATTTACTACTGTAGTGTGGGAAAGTCTTGACATCTGTGAGATTATATCCTGAGGCTTTTGTGAATCTCAAATGCATGAAAAACAGTCATGTATCATTCCCTTTCTCTACAAACGCAGTACAGTGATCACTGACTCATTATACAAATGTTTACGCAGTGCCCTCTGTGTGCTGGGCACAGTAGTCTGCCCTCAGAGAGCCCTGGGTCTGATGGGGACACTGGGGAGACATAGGAGAGTTTGAATAAAGAAACACTATATGTGTCTCGTGACTTTCAAGGATCATACCAACTGCTGTGCTAAGAATAGTCCATTGAGGTTATGGCAGAAGTAAACCGACGAGTTAGAGATTGCAAGAGCCCAAGGAAGATCAGATAGACTAGGGTGGGCAGAAGGTGGTAACCGGAGGAATTCAAACAAGTTATGGTGCAGAGATACAAATACTGGCTCTGCACCTGCAGATTCCTCATGAGGTGTGGTGCCTGAAAATGGGAGAAGTGCTGCCTTTGGGAAGGAGGACAGCCGGGAGCCGGTCGGCTCACTCACGGGGCTGATTTTTTCCGGAATGGACAACAGACCCTGACAAAAAGGAACTTTCTGTTACGTCATAGGATTTTGGGGTCTTTTTCAAGTAGATAAAGATGGAATAATAGAATCTGTGAATGATAGTTAGGGTCTGAAGTTTCAAGATTGGAATTGAATATATTAGTTGAAGGCATTTTAAAACCGATTAGTCATTTGAGACTGGAGTAGCACAAGTGTGTGGTTAACCCCAATTTACAGGGGAGAAAGTAAAGGTTCAGAGAATTCAAATGAATTTTCCAAAGTCACAAGATAATTAGACATGTCCAAGGTGAAAACCTGGGTCTCCTGCATCCAAGTGTGGCTTTTCCCAAAGTGGCAGCACATAGCCTCCTTACTGCATATTTATCCCTATACTTTGGGTGAAGGATGTGGCAAAGACAGAGAGAAATGCCAAGGGAGATTTGGTTCTTGTCCTAGGGAGCTAATAGTTTCTTTGAAGACAAGATTCACATATGCGAAATTTTTAAGGAGGTGTGTGATCTGCAATCGTTAAAACTTAAAGCAGTGTCTGATCAGATGCAAGTGTTAATGTTCTGACCACAAATACCTCCAGTCATTCCCATGCAATGTTCTCTGATGGAGTCAGAGTTCCAAGGCAAAACCTAGAAATCTGGGTCTCATTTATAGCTGCTAGTCAATCACTGTGTTTTTCAAACTCTTCCCAGATCTCATGTTCTCTCCTCAAACCTTTGACTAAAGCAAGGCCAGGATATCTAGGTCCTTCTCTCAATAAGGTAATTTTTGCCAGTGTCTTTACTAATCTTGATTCCTGGTTTTGTCCCACTTGAGCAAACCTCACCCCCTTTCCAGAGAGGTCCCAGTCTCACTGGCCTAAAAAAAGTTGTTTGTAACTATGTACCAACAGGTCCCCTGGAGGGACAGAGGGGGAAAGTCCAGAAAATTTAGAAGGTAAGTTTGAGGGTAAGAAAAAAAAATATGAATAAGCTTGAGTTGGGAATGGGGCAGGAGTGTGAGAGGAAGAACAATGACTTGTTTCTCAAATACCTAGACTTAACCACAAATCAATTTGTATGACAGAGAAATGACCATATGGCACTTGTTCTCCTAAAGGGGAACCAATACCAACTCAAAGGTTCTGATGACTCTCAGAAGGACTCTGAGGGAGCTCACTGCAGGAACTGGGGAGGATGCCAAGGAGCAAGTGAGCCAGGAAGGGCAGGTCTGCCTTCCTCAGGGTTGAGGCCTCTGGGGAGCCAGGATCTAAAGCTCTGGAGAGGAAGTTGGGATAGGTGAGGCCTGCTGGTGCTCATTGACTTGGAAAGGTCCTCCTTCCTGCTGCCTCTGGAGTGCACATGAGGATCTCAGCTCTCTGCAGTATCAACTGTAGTGGGAATTACAGAGTCTAGTACCCCTCCATTCCTGTCCCTAGCACTCTAAACCTAGGCTGAACCGAGGATAGAGCTTCTCATTGCTCTCCATGCCCCATGTTGAGCACTGGAGAAAAATGAGGTGTGTGTTCTACATGGCACTTTGGTCCTGAGAGTCTGCTTCTTCTGAAGGCACGTTCTGTGGCCTAAGCCACGCCTACTACCAGGACAAAGATTTGGAAGCCACTTTCATGGGCATCATCACTTATCTTGAAATGAGACTATCAATCTTTCCATGGGAGCATCTTGGAGGAGGTCAGAGTCTGAAGTAAAGAGAGATTATTGGCTCAGGATCTCTTTGATGAATGCAAGTCTGGATAGGATGTACAGATATATATGCATGGGGGGATGTCAGGGCAGAGCGTCTGCAGTAGCATTTAGGATTATTACAGGAACCCCAAACCAAGGAACTTTCTAGAGATCATTTGGAAAAGGAAGACCTCAGAGACCAGATGCTGTCTTACTGCACATGTCAAGTCTCTGGGTTGTGATCCATCACTGGGCCAGTTGACTGGCCAGAAATGACTCTCTGACAATGACTTTTACATATGCAACTGACATTTTCCTCCATATTGTTCAATTCTTTCTCTATTTGTTTTTTTTTTTTTTTTTTGTTGCTATAGCTCCTTATATGCATTTAGATTTCTGAGTTCAGGTAACCCAGACAGTCATACAGGCATTTTCTTTCTTCCAATGTTGGTTATTGTCCCAGTTCCCCCATTTGTCTGTCCTTTTCATGCTTTTATGCTGAGATATCAAGTACCTGATGCAGCATGAGTCATCCGATGGGACTTCTGAGAAGAAGTCTCTTGCACTTTGGGTTCACACTGCTCCCCTTTGGTAAGAGAACATGTAAATAGATATTCTGGTCCTGTGGCAGGAGGGAGATGGCATGGCACATACAGACAGTAAGCATGCTAACCTTTGGGATTCATTCCTTATGAGTAATACTGAAGGGAGGAAGAGACTTGGCTAGCTCACACATTCTAGGTGCTCCATGTACATATGCTGCCTTTCTCCAAGCATTGGATTATGAGAGATGGAGAGACAGAGAAAAAGGTAGAAAGTAAGAGGAGAAAAGAGAAGAAAAAAGAAGAGGAGAGGAGGGGAAAGTGCAGAGGGGAGCAGGCATCTGGAAAACTCACCAAACTTATATAATCAGAATTTGCAGATTGAAATCTAAATTCCACATTTATCAATTTTAAGAAATAAAGAAGTTGCTTCTCTCAAAGCTTGAATATCCTCCGTGATGTGAAGAATCATATTATAACTGACCAATTTAACAGATTAATTATGAAAATCCAATGAAACAATGCACATGGATATATCTTATAGTGAGAAATGTCCTCTAACATAAATAAATAGATAAGTGTAAATTCGTGACCTGCACACTGATGTGTGTGTTGCAAGAATGGCAACACTGTCCTCAGCAGGTACCACACCAATTGCAGTTGCACTTCATAGATTCTTATTCCCAATGTAATTTTGCCATATTTTTTTTGGGGGGGGGGCAGATACTGGGATTGAGCTCAGGGGGACTCAACCACTGAGCAACATCCCCAGCCCTATTTTGTATTTTATTTAGAGACAGGGTCTCACCCACTTGCTTAGTGCCTCGCTGTTGATGAAGTTGGCTTTGAACTTTCGATCCTTCTGCCTCAGCCTCCAGAGCAGCTGGGATTACAGGCGTGTGTCACTGCATCCGACTACTTTTGCCATTTCTGACTATCTCCTTGAATATGAATCTGAACCATTTCTCTAGCATCTGCTAAATTCTGTTGGTCATCCATCCCAGTCTCACCTTGTCTATCAACTAGAATTGTAGTTTTTGTTGTTTTATTTTGTTTTTATGGTACTAGGGATTGAATTTTACCACTAAGCTATATCCCTAGCCCTGGATATATATATATATATGTTTTAAATTTTAAGATGGAGTTTGGTAAGTTGCCAAGACTGACCTTGAACTTGTGATCCTCCTGCCTTGGGCTCCAGAGTAGCTGGAATTATACTTATGCCACCACCACCCGGGCTGTGAATTGTTTTGCACTTGAGCAAATATGGGACAGTGTTACTGTTCTATTTCTAAAATTCTTTATTATTCTAACAAACAATGCCAGACATAATGGCGGAGTTGCTTCTCACTTCTAACTTGAGCATGGGTGAGAAACAAGACCCTCTGTGCAGGGTTATGGTCTTCCTGCAGAGAGAACTGGCTCCAGATTCTAAGCCAGAAGTTGCTGCAGCAAGTCAGGGCATTTAAAGAGGTGCTTCTTGGCTGTCTAAAAAATAGTCCCTCAGAGAATAGAGCAAAGCACCTGCCAACCCCTCTTTTCTACATTGCTGGCACCACAGGCCACCAAAGGAAGTCTTACTCCTTAGGACAAAGTTGTGGAAAGGGAAATATGTGATAAGGTCAAGTTTCCATGGAGACTGTGGCACCCCAATATGTATTGACTTTACTTACTTGTTTGACCCACTACACTCAGGTGAGGAGGAAGTCAAACATGAAAGTAAGGGCTGAGAGCTGGGCATATGTCTGGTGAGTAACTACTCAGGACCTGTAATCTGGCTCACAAGCACCCTTGGTTCTAGAATCTTCTCTAGTTAGTCTCTGTATGTGTGTTTCTTCTTCCTAAGCAGAATAGAACAAACTCAAAGGTGGAGTATTTTCTAGATGCTTATAGTTTGCTTATATTCATAGCGCTAGCATCTCATAAGATGGCTCTAACCACCCACTGAATTGAAATACACACAATAAGAACATCAATAGAAAGTTGGGTGCTGTTCTAATTTTTTTACACATATCATTCCAATGAATCTTCATAGTACCCTTAAAGGTAAACACCATGATTTGTCACATTATAAGACAAGGGCCTCAAAGCATGGAGAGGTTGAATGACTGTGTGGTTTGGTTCACATATCTACAAAGGGATAAAGCTGGGTTTGAACCGGGTACACTGGTTCCAGCATCCAATCTCTCAAGTTCTTAACCACTGTACTCCCTCTGCCCCTGTGTGTATGTGTGTGTGTGTGTGTTTGGGCAATGAGACACTGTCCTGGAAGGACAGAGGGCAGATGGTTCACGTTAATAAAGGAAGAGAAGTTAGAAATGGAATCCTGGTGGCTTTGAGGAAAACCTCTTTTTCAAAGAGCACATTCTCTAACTACTTATTGCAATTCCCACAAATAGGAATGTTCTTAAAATAGACCATTCCTTCATATGCTATGTTTGTATCAACCCCGTCTCTGTCTCAATTTTAGAACTTTAGGTAATCTTTACTTTCTGTTAGTTGTCTATGTTTTGAATGCTATCAGAAATAATTTTTTCTTTTAGGCTCACAGAAAGTGCTTGGGCAAGCAGGCTGAGATGCTGGGGGCAGGAGGAACACAACCTGAATAATATGGCCCTAGTTAGTTACAGTTCCATGAGAATTGATCATGTGTGCTCATTTTACAGAGCTGTGAGTAGTGTGGGGTAGACTGTGGTCTCCTCTGACATCTCCCATAGCACTCAGTATAGTGTCCATATTTGATTACCAGGTGCTTATTAATTAGAGGCCCATACCGAGAAGATGACCTTTCTATGCCACCCCTTCCAAACTTGGTCTTAGGCTTGCTCAGGGACCAGCCTTAATTAACTCCAAAGTGAACTTCTCAGCTTACAAATTTTGTGAAAGTTTCCTTATTGAGGAAGATGCCATTTCCAGAAAACAAATGTTCCTTTGGTCTATTGCATTTGATGTTAGAAACCTATCACCTGAAACACTGAGAGATGTGTTTTCTCAAATCTGGTGAAGGTGTCTTACAGGAGAAGTTGCACAGAACAGAAGTTCAGGAAACCCAGTGATATGATTTAGAAGCAATTTGCCAGATCAGAAACACTGTTAAATCAGCAATGTGGCAAGGGGACAGGAGAGAAATCTGGAACAGTTAGTTATTTTGTCTACAAATCAAGGGCAGGTAAACTTTCTTGCTTTTAACTTCTCCTGAAACAATGAACATAAACAATGTGCAATGCTAAAAACTAATTAAACAGCCACCCTAAATCAACAAAAAAGGGTAAATTGAATTTTAAGTAACATTACTCCTGTGAAACATGCTTCTACCGTTTGGGACCCATCCCAAGGCTGACACTTCTGTGAGGCAGGTTTCACTGACTGGTAAGTTGATAAGCCTGTCCCAGCAGTCTCAGCTGGCTTCAGTTCTGACTGAGCACTCTACTTGGTGGCCACTGTCATGGTTGTCATCATCATTAAAATGTTTTCTTCAAGCCACTTGCCCAACAAAAATGTTCTCTCTGTCTTCTGCTTATTTAAATCCTACTCATCCTTCCATCACCCTCAATTCTTCCACTGGGTCTACAGTCCTCCAACACTCCTGCCTCTTAATGAATCCTTCAGTGATTGTATCTCTTACTGGTCACATTCTATGTCTGGCTTCATGAAAGCAATTCCTTGGGTTCTTATTCTTTTTGCCAGTTTTGTGGTTCTTCCAGTCTCCATGTGAACCAGGAAGGACTAGGTTATGCAGGAGCAAACACTCTCTAAGTGACAATTGCTCAGCACTTCAGTTTTATTTATTTTTTATATACATAGTCTACAGTTGCAGGTCAAGGTAATTCTCCAAGTAACTGACCTAAATGTGGGGACTCAGGATGTAAGATAAGCAGGTCTTCTCCATCCGGGAACTTTCCTCTGGAGCACAGGACATCTTTGTCACTGTTCCAGGGGTAGGTTGTGTTTTTCACTGATGTAACACTTATCATTCCTGCTCATGTCATTGACCAATTAGTTATATAACCTCACCCAACGCCAGGGCAATTAAAAATGTAGTTTTCCAGGTTTCCTGAAGAGGAGGAGAAATTGGGTATTGGAGACCATTGTGATGTCAAATTCATTCTTAATTAAATAATAACTTTTGAGGACAGCTTGGCTATCTTATATTTCTTAGCATCTCCCATGGTATTTTAGGTAAAATAAGCTCATAATAAATGTTGGTTGAATATATGATATCATCAATCAGCCCTTATGAAACATTAATTGTGACAACATTTATGTTAGGCACAGAGTGGAATAAAGACCTTCAATTTAAAGTGTGGCACCTTATAGACCTTTCATTCATTTGTCCATTTGTTTAAGATACCTGTTGAGAGCTCTGTACATTCCAGGCACTGTTCTAAGTATTTGTAAACAATGTGTGGATCATTGTCCATGTGGAGTTTACACTGTAGAGGAGGAGACAGATGACAGACAACAAACATAACAAGCAAATGAAATAGTATGGTTGAATGTTATGCATTGTGGAAATAATGAAACAATTAGAGCAGAGAAAGGGATAGAGAGACTGTGAGGGTTGGGGAGAAAAGAATTTTAAATGGGGGGGTCAGAACAACACTGGAGAAGAAGTAGAGAAGATGGTTAACGAGGTGGGTATTTGTAGGAGGAGTATCTAGAAAGAGGGAACAGCCTGTATTGAGACCTCCTCAATGTAACATGTTTGAGGAACAAGGGGACCATAGTATGGTTTGACTGAACTGAGAGACTGTGAGTTGAGCTGATGAGTTCAGAGAGGTGATGGGACTACATCATGAGGGCTTATGATCATTGAAGGACTTTGGTTTACCTGTGATTGAATTGGGAATCCGCAATGGGTTATGAACAGACAAGACTTGACCTGTGTTGGAAATCGACTTACTGTAGAGAGCAAGGGTACAAGCTCAGAAACCAGTTAGAAGACAGAAACAGTAACCCAGGAGAGAAATGATGGTATTTGGAACAGGGTGCCAATTGGGAAGGTGGTTTGGCTACACACACATGTGTAGTGTGTGTGTGTGTGTGTGTGCGTGTGTGTGCACATTACACACATATACATACTGTGTTTATACATATATGTAATATTTTTATGTATTATATATATTACACAAATATGTACTACATACATATATGTACCTTATAAATATGCATATTTTAATTTGAAGAGGAAAATTTAGCTTTATGTCTCATTTACATATGAGGATATATTTCTTGGCCCATTTTATAATATCTCATATTTGCCTTTTCAGAAAAATTTTTATTTGTTATATCACAAACCACTATAAACTCTTCCTCATGTCGTTTTTACAAGGACATCACTGGTACAGGGCCTAGGTGGAAAGCGCCTACAGTCCTTGTGAACCTGCTGTCCCCAGATGGGGTTTTTAGGGACTGACTTTCCCCTTATCAGCCTTCTAAGCACTCACATCACAGGTCTTAGGGAAAAAAACTTAATCAACAGAGTCAAATGTGTGGTGAGATGAGTTCCGCATAATCCTCACTCTCATGGAATCTGAGCATCTCTTAATAAAACTCACAGTTGTTGTAGGGAAGGGATATGGGGCTCCAGTCTCTCCAGCCCGCTGAGCTACCACCTGCTCCTGGCAGGGGCTGCACCATTAATCCCCTGAGCACCATAGCTTATTTCCCAGACTGCATTCCCTTCCAGGAAGAAAATAACCGCTGGTCTGTGAGCTACATCAGAATCTCTTGTCAATGCCATCAGAGCTTCTGTGGCCTCTGCCTGTGTCATGCTACCAGTGACCCTGGAGTGATGACCACTCTCTGCTGTCATTCTTAGGAGGATTTTCTTTTAGTTGATTGATATCTACTTGCTCAGTCTTTAGGCCTGTCATAGTTAGGGCTGCTTCTCTTCCCTGGGCCAGGCCTCAGTTTATTTATATTTTATTTCCATATGAAGGTAATATCTGGATATGAGACCAGGACTGGCTAAGAGGATTTCATGATCATCCCTTAATTTGGCTTAAGATACAGAGTCACAAGATCCCAGCATGTTGCTGGCATTGCTCCTACTCTGTCTGAATAGGCTCTTGGTTTTCCAGTCTATCCCCAATACCACTAAAAATCAGTGATAGAGCTCACCTCTTACCAGTTAGGTGTCCAGTTCTTTCTGAGAATATTAACTCTTGGTCAGATGAATATGTTGCACACATGCCTCTCTGCCTTTGCTAATCATGCTGATTACACTCCATCTGCCACTCCTGTCCCATCCTTTTCTGCATTTTACTGTACCATTGTCTGCCCTGGGCTGCAGCCCCCTGCAATGTTACATTTGCCAGGATCCCTGCAGCTCTGTGTTTGTCTTCCTGTTGGGTTCAGCCAAAGGGAGGTGGGGTACTCAGGGCAGAGGGAAGAGAGCAAGGTCGGGGGCTTTCTTTCCTCCTTTCTGCCCACTTTCAACAGCAGTTGTGGCTGTGGCAATTTCTCCACACCTGCAGCTTCTGAAAGCCGGGTCCTTTTCCAGGGCTCTAACTCTCATCAGGTTCTGTTGACACCATTTTTTTCTCCTTTCTCTTTCCCCTTCCGGCCTAGAATGGCAACACCCTCTGCCGTACTAATCCTTGGGTGCCTTGACATCTCTGTTGGCGTTTTAAAACCTGCAGCTAGTTTCATCATTAAATTCTTTTCCAAACTCTAGCTTGGGTGCCTTCCATTTCTTTCTGGGCCCTCATTAATGAACAGTTCTCTCTGTAGGGACAGAATTTGGCCATAAGTCTGGAAACTCTATTATCTCATCTCCCAGGGCTTCTATCCTTACCCTTTCCTGCTCTACAGTTTGGTTGGAGAACTTTAACTACAGTCACCCTCTGGCATGGACATAAAAGCCATCTACCAATAATGGCCCAGTGTGTAGGCTTGAGGCAACGCAGGTGGGCAAAACAATATTACTGATGACAATGAAAACAATATTCTTATTTATTGAACACCTAATATGTGTCAGGCATTGGAAAATAGGTTGTATGGCAGATTATTTCCAATTCTCATTGTAACTTTGCGATATAAGCATTATAACCCTCACTTTATGGACAAGAAGCTAGACACCAAGGGACCTGCTGCACAGTCTTCAAACTGGAATTTAAAACCATATCTTTCTGGCTTCAACCACAATAGTTCTCTCAGCTATCCTATACTGACTTATGAAACAGAAAATCATACTGGTTAATGTGTATGATCCAGGATCACATAGGACACAGCTTAAACTCAGTGGGTGATAGAAGGTTGGACCCAGGAAGATTGATGTGGGACATGCGAGGTTTCATTAAGAAGGCAAGATCTGACCTGCATCTTGAAGGAAAGAAAGAACATATGTGCAGAAAAAGAAAAAGAGAAATGAGGATACAGACAGTAGTGCAGGATGCATCCAGAAGTAATGACTCCCAACTTGAGTCAAGAAGAGGCCACTTAAGCCACGGCTCTCCCTCAGGTGGTCTGGGCTGCCCTAGGCTAGGATCGAGGGTGTAGTCACAGAGTTTAGCTTTCCTAAGGCACAGCTGCCTGCACTTAAAGGTTCTATAAAACTTTTAATTAGCTCATGCTTGGATTTCCTCTCAGAATGGGGGCTGTGAGCTTCTGCTTTGCCTCATTCCTTGCTTTATATTGGTCTGATGGGAACAGTTTCTCTGGGGTCAAACATAAGAACTTGTCATCCATCTCTCTAGTCACCCACTTCTCCAGTCATTTACTTAGATTCATGCATCTGTCCACTGTTCTCTTGTCCATCCTAATCATACATCCACATAAAACTGTCCTGCAAATATTCAGCTGTGGACCCTGCTATATACCTGTTCCTAGTCTGGTGGGCACCACACCTGCACTAATGGTGGAGCCACAATCTCACCAGGGCCTCTGCATTACCTGGCCCACCCCTTGGTATGTTCTTGATATTCCCACATTCCTAAAGAAGGCATTGCATACCCTTAGTGTACTCTTCTTTAGACATTTGCTGCCCACTGCCACCTCTGAGTCAATCACCTACCTCCGACTTTCAAATATCCTTACCACCTTCTCCATCATTCCCCAACTAGTTTCTTCAATATCTAGCTGCCTCTGTACCCTCAGCATCTGAACAATTCATCTGTCTTCCTTTATATTGCCTTTCATGCTGAAGATTCTCACTCCTCTCATCGATTTTCATACTAAGTCCCTGCATTCTCCCTTCCAATTCATGGTATCCAGGTGAATTCTCCAATGACCTCTAGATGACTGAACCCATAGGGTTTTCTAGTTCTCCTCTTGCTTTCTGCAACTTATGGCATCAACATCTTCTTCCTGCAAGATCTGGTAAATATCTTTCCTCTTGCAGCCTCTAGCACTACACTTTCTCCGTGGTTTCTTTCTTTCTTTCTAACCACTCTCCATATCTCGTCTACTCTCTGTCCTTCCTCTGCTCTTTCCCTAATTAAGCTCCTAAACTCAGACTCATTCTTTTAATCACAGAGCAAGCTCTGCCATCAGTATGGTGCAGTGGTTGGAAGAGTGAACTCTAGACCCTGTCGACATGGGGTGAGCTTTTAAATCTTGGAGCTACCACTTCATAATTGGGCATCTTACCATATTATACTTGCTGTGGCTCCACACTGAATTAGTGCTTAGCACATAGTTAACACTTCACAAACATGAATTGTTATCCATTCAATTGTTGGAGCAAGAAACCTAGTTGTCATCCCATACTGCTCCTTCTTCCCCGCCTCATTGAGTCCAGTGCCAAGGATCCTGATCTTCTGATTACCTCTCAGAGCTGCCCATTTTCTTGTTGTTTTCTTGAGCACTACCCCAGTTCAGAGACTCACCAGGCATTTGATTCTTAACTGTTTTATTTGTTTCCAGCTTTACCTCCCTTGATCCAATTTTTCCTTTGAAACTAAAGTAATCTTTCTAGGAAACAAGTATGACTTTACTTATGATTAAAATCCCACTGGGATTACTACTGCCTTCAGGATAGAGTCCAAATGCTTTGACATGTAATGGAAGGCCCTTGACGATCTACTTCCTTGTCCCTTCCAGTTTTCCTACTTCCTGCAAGTTTCCCTATATCCACTCCATAATCTAACCATATGATTTCCTAAAGATGCCAATTAAAGATTGGGGTTGTAGCTCAGTGGTAGAGCGCTTGCCTAACTTGTGAGGGCGCCAGGTTTGATTCTCAGCACCGCATTTAATAAATAAAATAAGTTTACTGACAGCTAAAAAAAAATTTTAAGAAAGATGCTCATTAAGTGTAGATCCAGACCTGCAGAATGAGACTTGCTGGCATCAACTGTCCAGGGAATCTGCATATTTGACAATGGCCATAGAAAGTCAGTCTGCTCTCATTGTTTATCTTATAATTCTTTTTTTCCCCCCTCTCTCTTACTTTCCTTTTCCTCCTCTTTTTTGGCCTCACACATTGAGCAGGGCCAGGTTTTATTCCAGTGAACTTGGGTAACAATAGATATGATTGTCAGCCTCCCTGGGGCTGGCCAGGTTTTTATGAAATTAGACATATTTGTCTTGATGTTTAGGAGCGAGCATGAAATTCAAATCTGTGTGTTGGCATTCCGCAGGCTGGGCCTTTAATATTCAATGACATAACTTCATTGCGGTTTTGACAACACTATATAGAAGTTGTGCTTACCATTGAAAATTAAAGCCACTGAAAGCGTTGACAACAGCAAAATTGTGAATGCTTCCTGGCTCCTGAAGTGATTGCTATTCCAGTTTGTCTAGAAGTGCTTATTGTGTTTGTAATACCGTCAGTTCCACTTAAAGACGACTTGAAGTCGATGCCATACAGGTAAGTACCAAAGAAATCTCTGTCTTCCTTCCTCTCTCCACTCCTACAGTGCCTCCCACACACGTTCCTCTACTGAAAGTCTATTTGCATTTAGTTATAGAGCCTCCGATTCCCTCAACTTCTGAGTCAATTGATTGAATTTCTCTTTAAAGTTGCCAAGTTCATTGGGCTTTCGTTTTTTTTTTTTTTCTTTTGGTCATTTCGTTTTCTTCTTTTTCTTTTTCTTTCGCATGAGTATCAGGGAAATTGAGTTATAGTGACTTACTGCACAAATCCCCTGTGCGTGCGAATCTCATCTTCTTGTGTGTAAAGTGAATCTTGAGTGGGGTGGTAAGGAGGATTTGGTATCTGAGGAAGGATTACAAGGGGACAGCCTTTGAAACTAATGCTAAGAGTAGGGAAAGGCTACTCTATTAACTGTGACTTCAGATTGGGTTCTTACAATGTCAAAAATGACAAAAAGAAAATTTAAAAATAATTATTTAATAACAGTTTGCTTTGCTATTGCTGGTGGTGGTAATGTCAAAACAGACCAAATGACAGACTATTTTGACAACCTCTTTCTTAGCTTGGTTGATTGGTTTGGTCTTTGAAGATTTTCTTTCCCTGTTCAGGTCAAGGCAGGATAGTTTTTCCTGAAAATATTTGTTACACAGGGCTCCATTCTCAGGCTAGCTGAGACTCTCAGAAGACAAAACTAAAATGATACAGGATTACTGAGAGGCTTGTCTGGGGGCACTGAACATGGTGGTCCTGGGGAGACACTTTGGCCAAGGGAGGGGAAGTTTCTGTAGGAAGGATCCAGCATGGAAGGGCAGATGTGTACCCCATCAGCAGTATTAGAGAGCACACCATGGGCATCCAGTGGTGTAAGCCCAGTTCCTTTCATTGGCTGGGGCTCAAATAGGTCATGGGTAGTCTCTCTCCACTTGTTGCATGTCTGGTCCAATGCAAACACTTATGTGTCTCTTGCTGTATACAGGAGTGAAGTCCAGTGCTGGTGAAGCAGTCCTCAATATTGAGCAGTTGATGACTCTGGCCCTACTCTAGATTTCCAGGAAGGGGTCAGATTCCTGGTTCCAGCCCCCTTAACATTTTCAGGTGTGGGTCAGGTGAGAGTCCTTTGTGTCTTCGAAGTGCAAAAATACATTTCAAATTTCTGCAAATCCTCCTGTTGAAGAACTCCTCATTAGACCTGGGGGAGAGAAGATAGCATTTTTTCCACTCTCCCTAAACTCTTCAGTGAACCAACGGATCCCAAAGTTGAATCTATTTAATCCCTTTTCCTTTGTAAAGTCTGCATAAAGGGGTAGGGAAGGGTTGAAAATGAAGCAGGAAGTGTCCCATCTTGTGGCACATGTTTTCCTCTCACAAGGGCCTTACTGTTTATAGGAGTGATCAAGCAAAGTAATCAAAAGGTTAAAGAACAACAAAATGGATCTTCAAAGCCAATTATCTCTGAGCCCCAGTTATACAGATAATTAACACTGTGGGCAGATTAGGGTTTTGGTGGTTAGTGGAAAGGGGGAAAAGGGATGGAGTCCTAAGTGTGTGTGTTCAAAACATTCAATTTTAATCTTCTTGCAGTCTACTGCTTTCCTGCTTGAAATTCAAGATTCAAACATTCTGAGATGATGAGCCAAGCTTCGAGGATTTTCCTTGGCTGAGAAAATGCATCCAGGGTCCAGGCAACTCCTGAAGGGAGGAGCTAAGGATGATGAAATTCAGCACTTACATTAAGCATCTTATACATATGAACCTTGTTCTATTAGCCTTCATGTGTTTTTGGCCAATTCCAGAAACCTCCTGAGATACTCATTAATGGGAGAAGAAACACATTTGGATCAATAGAATTCATTTTGCAGATACATTTAGACATCCAATCATTTGTTCCTTTAATATATAAATATATTCAATGTGTTAATATATATACCATGCATCATATCACTCAAGACTATTTCAGGTCTTATGAGAGACAGGAAAATCTCTCAACTCATGAGAGGCACATGGCTGATATACTTACTATACTTACCACTGGGGACAGGGTAAGAACATATCTGAGTGTGAAGACCAGAATACCTAGTCAAAAGAAAAGATGACTTCCTGCTGTTGTAGTTCAGAAAAACTTCACAGGAAATTGAGAATCAAACATTGTCTCACCCTAAACTTCATTACCTCTCTAAGAACTGGTTTCCTGGCTATGCTGTCATGGCACCTGGCTACCCTGAAGGTATAGGTATTGATCTTGATCATGTGAGATGCTGTTGGAAGGGTCCAAGGTCCCAAGACTCTGAAAGGGCTTCTGAAACATCACTTCCTACACCTGAGAAGTCTAGTACTTTCCAAATTTTAATGCTAGGTTTATCATCTTATGTTTAGCATGTGTCCTGACACATAGTAGGTCTTCTCTAGGGATTGGTGGGTGCATTGAATGAGAACCTAGAAAGGAACTGCTGGGGTCATGCTGATACAAGGTACCTCTTGCTTTCATCCTGACTGGGGTGGGCCCAGGAGGCTATGTCAGGGAAGACGGAGCCAAGTTTTGTGGTTGTTCCTAATAGGACAGAAATGCTCCTCAAGCCCCAGGTCCTCTGGGCACTTTCCCCCAAATATCCCTTTTGCAGTTATTATCTTAAGGGCTTCCTTTGAGGGATTCGTTTCATAGCCTCTCTTCCTCTAGAGGCAAATGTCAATCTTTGCTTTAGAAGTCCCATCAGGCTGCCATGAGGGGCAATTTGCATTCAGGTGGCCTTGGGGCTAGAGTGACAGAGAATTCTCAACTTCACAGTCTTGGTTCTTAATTGCCAGAAGTTTCTACCTTAAGTGCATGCTAAATTTCTCTAGCTGGAACTGAGGGTATTTTCTCCCTTCCTTGTTCTGCTTCCTACTGGACCTCTTTTCTGGTGTGACTCACCTCCCCAGGGAGCACTCTTGGGGTGGGACCAGGAAGTTCTCCTCAGCATCCTGCATTATGCTTCCCTTCACTGTGACCTTCCTCACCTGGAAGGTTGGTCAGCTTCTTCCTCCCCTTGGAATCAGGAAGTGAAATCCAGGGTCCATGGAGGGTACTTTCATGGGGCAAGCCATCACTGTTTGTATAAAGAAACTATACAGCACATCGATTGTGGTGAGTTCCTGTGAGGACCTGGAGAAGCTCTCCCTTGGTGTAGGATTCCCAGATCCCCAAACTCACAGTGCCAGGTGACTTCCCAGTGTGCCCATGCCAGCAAATAGCAGGGCACAGAACCTCCATGCTGGTCTTGGTTTCTTTTCCTTCCTCCATCCTTCTGTGAGATTCCTGAGGTTATAGACTGAATCTACTGTTTAATTTCTAACCTCCCATGGCTCCCAATTTAGGGCTCGCCTATGGGGTCCAACCACTCAATTAGGGCAGACATTAAAGAGAGTGGCTGCTTTTACAGTTGTTGTGGGAGGTGGCAGCATGTCCCCAATCCAAGAGTCTTTCATTCCTCCATGAGGTCTCTTTTAGAATTTCTTTATCAGACAACACCTTGGTTGTCATTAATATCACGGCAACATGAGGTAACATTGACCTGTGAGCAACATGGGGACATGGGTTAGGCCTTGAGGTCCACCAAATCAGTGTTCTCAACCCAGCTTAAAATTCATATCAGGCCCAAGTTCAAACCAGAAAAAAATAAGAGAGAGAAAGTGAGCAAGAGAGAGAATTCAGTAGTGGCAGTTAAGGGAGAAGAATGCTGGAAGAAAGGAAAGGGAAAGTATGGTAGAATTGGAGTCAACATAGAAGATCTTTCCTAATTTTGACATTTTTGCCAAAGGTGACCCCTGTGGACATCACAGTTCCTTCTGCAGAATTTAAAGCTTTACTCTAATTTACTAGCAATGCGAATATCTACTCTTTATAGAACACTGCCTCTTGAGACAAAAGTATTTTTAATTTAAATTTCACAAATGAATGAATGCAGACTCAGAAAGGGCAATGATCTTCCCAAGGTGCCTCAGCCTATTATTGTGAAACTGGTTTTTAAACCCAAGTGTGAGCGACAGACTCTTGTCCTGTACCATAGTCATTCTGCCACTACTGAATTCTCTCTCTTGCTCTCTTTCTCTCTCTTGTTTTTTTCTGGTTTGAACTTGGGCCTGACATGAATTTTAAGCTGGGCTGAGAATACTGATTTGGTGGACCTCACGTTCGCTTCAGTTAAAGCCAAGAAGGAAGGGCAGGGAGAGAGCCAGAAAAGAGCCTAATGTATACTTTGCAGAAGACCCACAAGGTCTGTACGTTCTGATTCTTTTCAATCTTCTCTCTCCCTCCTGTTCTTGGCAACTGTCCCTTAAGCCCGTCTGTTCTCTGCCTCTAATATATTATGCTGATATTTTATTACCAAACAATTACATTCACTAATTTGAAAAGGAAACGAGCAGGAAATTGCAATTATAAGAGTAAAAGCAATGCTCTTTTATTTCTCCCCTTTATGCATATGAAATATGGTTTGTCATTGCTGCAAAACAGACTTTCCCCCTCTTCTATGGCTCTTCACTGCCTTGTCTTTAATAATTGAGCAGAAAGCAGAGTAATAATTAGATTCCTGATAACAGAAGAGATCCTCATGGATTTCAGCATGTGGAGGCTCAGCTTGGAGCACGGGTGTGCCACCAATCCTCCATGGGGAGAAGCATCCTTCATGCTGTTTCACTTGAGCACCTTCCAGAGCATTCTTTACACCCATGTCTTCCATGCAGATTTGTTCCCAATTATTGTTTTTTCCTCTCTGCCCTGGAATGCCTTCTTGCCCCATGAACTCTGGGTTTGGCCAAGACTTTCTCTGGTCAGGGAAATAGGAGTGGATGTGACTTGCAGCTCATCTAACTGAGCAGAAGCTCTCACTGTGCCTGTGTGGTTTGTCCCTGCTTCTCTTGAGCCACACTCAGGGTGGCAGCTGCTCCATCCAGGTCCCCGAGTAATTGAGCTGCACAGAAACGCCCTGCTGACTCCTGAGGGATATGTGGCAAGAAGAAGAAATAAACTATTGCTGTTTGAAGCCAATGAGATTTGGAGCTGTTCTTTAATCACAGTGTAGCCTGGTCCATCCTGACTGATAGATCTGTGATCTCATTTGACTCATTACATCCATGGGACAGAGAAAAGGCTGATCACGCTGGGGAGTGTTGGGGAAAGAGCGAGTGATGTGGAATCAAAGGTACCTGGGTAAGAAGGCTTTTCCCATCACTGCTGGTGGACTGTGTGGTCTTAACCAATTAGCCTGATCTCTGAAACCCTGTTTATCTGTGACACAGAAATGTTGATACTTACCTTGCAGAATCCTGAGGATCACAGTCAACATATGCCGAAGATCCTAGCATAGAACTCATCACAGAATGAGAATTTAATAAAACATAGTTCCTTTAAAAACATTATTATCACTTGAAAATCTCTTTTCTGACATTATCTCCATTGACCAGATGGTAATACTGAGGCTGAGTTTGTTGCAGAGACCACCCGTGCTAATTTAATGGCAGAGTTGGAGCACAAGCTTTGGCTTCCAGACTCTGGGTCCAGAACTTTCTACGTGGACTGGTAAGTGCTTACTGAATTTCATACCTGTGAAAGGTGTCAAGTGGGAAAAGTATTACTCTTCCAAGGAAGACAAAATCTATCTGGTGAGATGAGCTAGTAAAAGAGATAGGGCCAAAGAAGGAACTAGCTTATCTGAGGCACATGATATTTTGAAGTTCTCATTTGGGTGCAAAAGAATCACTTGAGGAGCTTATTAAAATGCAGATTCCCTGGTTCCCTCTCTAGAGTTTCTGCTTCAATACTACATAATTAGAGGAAACAGGGAATACTCAGATCCAGTATCAGGTCCCCCAGGTTCCAATCCCTCTTCTGGAACTTGCAAATTAATTACACAAGCTTTGGAAGTTGCCCAATCTCTTTGCCTCAGTGTCTTCCATAGTTGTCTTATATAGTGCAGTAAGGGTTAAATTAGGTAATACGTGCAAAGCATATAGCACTTAGCAGACACTCAGTGCTCAAGTGTCACCCATTATTATTCTGAGGTAGGCGTTCGAAGAATCACTAGTCCAGAAACTTCTCTAAGGAATGGCCCAGGGAAACTACTTTCTCTGGTCTCCTAGCTGGGGACCCTTTCATGGGTCTTCCTGAAATGGTGACTTCAACCCTTGTGGGGTTCTGTCTGGAGACTTAACAATCACAGAAGCTTTGAGTGTGGGGGTGTATTTGGAACTGGCTGTGCATCATGGTGGCTCTTGAATCACATGTATGCTGCTGCCTCGGCTCAGTTGTGCAAAGGTTTGCTCTTGGGAGGAGACCTTCATTAGCAAACTTCATCAGGGGCCTACCTCTGGCTGAAAAGTGGGCAGCAATCTGGAGAAATGCCTGGTGTTTGGTGACCTCAGGCTCCAGTCAGGACTGAAATTGTCTCAATAGAATCGCTTCACTTACTGTTCTTGCTTGTGACCAGTGCTTCATTTTGGCCCTTCTTAATCACCAGATATTAGAGTCCATAAGAGTTACATTTACTAGAAGAGAAGGTTTCTTCTTCTTTTTAAATTTCTTTGAATAATTCATGTGCTATTTAGAAAGATTAAATATGGTGTGCTCTCCTGCTGCAGAAAATCCACAGGTGAAGGCCTGGTTTCTCAGGAGGTATAGGCCAAGCTGCCGGGAGGTTGCCCTGCCCCAGCCTCTCTTTGTTGCCACAGATGTTTGACTCAGGCCTTCTGGGCTGCCTTTGCTCTTTGACCCAGGTATCTGTACTGACTCTGCAGTTTTCCTAACTCTTCAAGGTCCACCCTTGCCACCCTCCTCTGTGGATACCCAGCAAACTATCTTCCCAGTGTGGACAGCTGTGTGAAGGCCAACTGTGTTTTGTTTTGTTTTTCAGGGAGAATAGAGAGTAGGGCCTTGAGCTATGATGACTGCCCATCCCCTGGGGCCAGACTCTGCAGGGACCTGCAGAGCAGGTTCCTCCAACCAGGGCAGTGGGCAAATTCCAATTCTGTAACTACTGGGGGATGATGACCTTAGGAGATCATTTCATCTCCCCGTTGTTCCAACATCTTCGTTCTGCAGGAGGGATGAGATCAGTCCCTCCTCGTGGTTGTGTTCTGAGGATAAAAGTGAAAACAGAAAGTGTAATTACATGTAAACATACAAATTATAAATAGAGATCACTAAAAACAGGGCCTGTCTGGTATTTGATAATCTCTCAATTAACACCAGCAGTTACAATACAGTCCTCAGATCAGAATTTCAAGTTTATGATGAGGCATAGGTTTTATTGCATTTTATTTGTTCAATTAAAAATTAATTCTAATTACTAAGAAATTCATGAATACATTCTCCTTGTAAAAAATTAAAACATTACACTGAAAGCTACATTCCATTTTGACTACCCCATTCCCAACCTCTTTCCAGCATTTATCAGTTTTCAGTTTGGTATACTACTGATTATAATTTTTAATTTTTAAAAAGGAATATATGTATACATATATAGATGTACACACATGCATACATATATTGTCATAGAAAAGAATAGAGTTTATATATATATATCTGTGTATCAATCTATCTAGTATATGTGTATCTTTTTCACTCAACATCTTCTAGAGATTATTTCATTTCATGATAGGGAAATGTACTATCTTCATTTTCTGATTTTGTACATTTCATATTACAGGGATATCACATTTAATTTAGTCATTGTTTAAAATGTCCCCTGACCACAAACAGTGCCGCCATCAAGATTCCTGACGGTAATTCAATGTATGGATACATCTCAAAGGTGTCTGTCTTAAGGGTGTCACTTTGCCTATTTTGTGAAGTGGTTGTTGTATACACTTACACTTCCATCAATTATGTACAGATAATATGTTTTGCTGTCCCTCATCATCTTTTCATATTACCAAACTCCAATTTTTCCAATCCAAGTGGCATGAAAAGTTGCAGAATTTCATTGATATTTTTGGGTGGGAGGCAACCAGAGATTGTACGCAGGGGCACTCAACCACCGAGCTACATCCCCAGCCCTATTTTGTAATTTATTTAGAGACAGGGTCTCACTGAGTTGCTTAGTACCTTGCTTTTGCTGAGGCTGGTTTGAACTCGACATCCTCCTGTCTCAGCCTCTGGAGCCGCTGGGATTACAGGCATGTGACACCGTGTCTGGTTCATCAATTTAAAAAAAAATTAATTAATTAATTTTTATTTAGTTTTTACAGACTGCATTTTGATTCATTGTACACAAACGGGGTACATCATTTTGTTTCCATGGTTGTACATAATGTAGATTCATACCATTTGTGTAATCACGTATGTATGTGGAGGCTCATCGATTTTTAAAATGAATTTTCCTCATTCCTAATAAAGTCGAGCCTTTGTATGTGCTTGTTGGTCATTTGTGTTTCTTTTTTGTGAATTAACTGTTTGTATTTGTTGCCTATTGTTTTATGGAGTCACCTGTCTTTCTTCTTAATTATTTTTTTGAGTTTTAAAACATACACACATAATAATCCTTCATGTGTTTTATTTAGTGACGATACTTTTCCCCTTCATTGTTTGCTTTTTGTCATTTGCGTGTGCTAGTTTTTATTTAGCCCACTTACACCATCTTGTTTCTTGATAATTTTTGCTTTTGTATTCTATTTATGAGCAGACTTTCCTGATCTGTAACATCATAAACACATTTTCTAATATTTCCTTCCATTTTTTTAAAAGTATGAGTCTTACTTATTTTGGTTTTATTTTGGAAAATGGTGTCAAGAAAGATCTAATTTTATCAATTAGTTATTTATTTTTTTCTCACAAAGCTTCTTTTTAGTGCATCATGATTATACATAATATTGGGTTCATTTAAACATAATTATACAAACGTGGAATATCATTTGTTCCAATTCGGTCCTCAGTACCTCCCTTTTACCTACTCTCTTCCCTTCTCCTGTTCCTTTTCCCCTACTTTACTGGGCTTTCTACTATTTATTTATAGTTTATTTAAAAAAATATTGTATTATGGATATACATAAAGGTGAAATTCACCTTGGTATATTTGTATATACCAATTAAGGGCTTTGTGTGCCCAATTCCAATCATTTGAATTATCTGGAAAGAGAGGCACTCTGATATCCATCTTTCAGATGAGAAAATAGGCTGAAAAAAATGTAGTCATTTGCCCAGGGTCCCCAAAGGTCAATGCAGAACAGTCACCTGACATGATATCTATCTGTGGGATCACAAAGGTCTTTGCATGTCCAGATGTCTCTGCCAGTGGTCCCTGAGGGTTGAGCACTGACTGGTCACAGGAAGAGGGATTGGAGTAGGTAGGGAGGGCACTCTCATGTAGGAGTTCAAGTCACTGAGCATCCTTGAAGATCAATAAGACAGACACCTAGGGTACAGCAGACCTCTGAAAAGGACAAAGAATCTCAGTCTCAGTCATACTGCTAACTTACAAGACTCAGTTTTGAGCACTGTTCCTCTTTAGGATGGGGGGTCTCTGTGGCATCCAACCCAGGAAGGTCCTGTTCCTGGCTGAGTAGAATACAGGCTCAAGCTTTTATTCTCTCACTTCACAGCAGGAGGGTGTCAGGAAGTTGAACACCACCTCTCCTTCATCACCCATTTCTCCTGTTTCCCTGACTAGGGAGGACAAGTCTGGGGTGCAGGGTCTTCAGAGGGCAGCAAAAGAGGGGTATGAAGGGAAGAGACTGGCAGCTGAGAGGAAAAAGCTCTTTCCAGTCTTATCCTGTGTAGCTCACAGCCCCCGCCCACTCTCTTGTATGGGCTGGAAGCCTGGATCGCCATCCCATAGCTCCCCAAAGAGCCATGAACCACACACTTAGTGATGCAGAGAGATGGCTCCAGGCACCCCCAGTATTTATTATAAATCACCAAGACAGGAAAAATATGAGTCCCCACCTGCACAATTACTGAAGCAGTGACTGCTGGCATATCTTTCCCCCAAACGGGGTCCCTGCTTCCTCCAAAACACGTGGAGCTTTGGGCACCAAACACAGAGGAACTATTCCCTGGAACAGCAGTTTCAAGTTCTGGGCAAGTGTTTTTGATGTGATCATGACATCAAGACCCTCTTAAGTGGTGGTGTTTCCTGATGTCCCTAGAAACTATCCCCTCCAAGTCCAAATTCAAGTCCAGTGGTGTTTTTGTGTTCAGACCTGCATTAAAAATGTTATCTTCTACCCATTAATAGATTTTAAGTTCTCCAAGGGAAGGACTGGCTCCCTTTGTGGGAGGTTAGTGAACTCTATTTAGTTTCTTAAAAAAAAAAAAAAAAAAAGATATGGGAAAAAAATGAACACAAAAAATAAACCTCAATCTTCTTTTTCCTAATAATCATTTTTCTCCAAATCAGCTGATTTCTCCTCTTGCCCCAGAACAAAATGCAATCATTCCACACCACAGACCCTTGTCTAGCACTTCTCCCCACCTGGGATGTCCCCTCTTCTACGTCTGAGCTACCATACAGACTCTCAGTTGTGTTGATCAAGCTGCCCTTGACTTTCATCCATGTGTCACATGTGTAAAGTGGGAGGAGTAAGAGGTCCTTCCTATATAGTTTGCCCTGAGTCTTCCTCTAGGGCCCCAAGGCTAACCCTGTGTGTTCCAGCCAAGGGGACCTGGGGTCTAGACCAGCTGGTGCTTCCCTCTGCTCTCAGATCAGACGAGGATGGCCTCCAGATGGCCTCTCACCTATCCAGATGCTGCTGTGAAGGATGGGAGGCTCCCTGGTCCCAGTCTGTTAGCACATCTGCCTGAATCAGTTAACTAGACTAACTAGAGCATCCTATTGGTTCTGTCACTTTGTCATGGTCAGTCTCCTGCCCAGTGACCTCAAATTCCTTTTCCAAACTAAATTCACATGGTAGAGCTTGTCCTCATGTAATTTGGATTTACCTATAATCTCTATTGATGGAGTAGTGGGAGAGAAACAATATTCTTTTTATTGAAAATTATAAAATGAAGAAAATAATATATGACATTCCCCTATGTCTTAGATAATGTTTGGCTTATTGATTATTATATTATTTAGGGGGTTCCTCGAGGTCATAGGGCAAGACACACCCTGGATGCTCTTTGTAGGGCACAGTGGTTTCCAGTGTTGACTGAAGCAAAGTAGATCCTCTGCAGGAAACAGGAGTTTTGGTGGGTTGGGGCTGTCAGGTTTTGCCTTCTTGGCCAGGGAGCATGAAGGCTTCTCTGTGCACTTGAATTAGCCTGTGTTATGGAGTCACAGGTCATGTTCCAAACCTGAGCTCTGCTGCCCCTAACCACCATCTGAGTTTGTCAAACTATCCAGGAGCATGACCTCTTAGCTTCTTCTCCTTCTATTATCCCTGAATCTGGTTAAGTTACAGTTTGGGCAGAATGAAGGTAAGACTTGTATGTGTCCAACCAGACTGAGTTCTTGCTTGGGTGGAGCCCAGCTGCTCTGCAATGACTTTCTCAGTTGACTTTGGTTCTGATTAAGGTCTTTGCTGGGGAGGGCCTGTGGTTGTCAAGGACCAAGGGTCAGAGCTCTCAGATATCAGGAGTGGCACCCTTGTAGTGGCCTCTGTGAAATAAACTGCAGTTTTGATTCAAGTCAGACCAACCACTACTTTTGGAGTACATAAGGAGCCCAGCACACCTCCTTTTGGGGGTTTGGACAAGGAAGTCAACACTGTACCTACCTCGGGGGCCCTTAGGTACAGGAAAACAGTTCCTAATACCCAGAACTGTAATAATCAGGCTGTCAGGGTGTGGTTGCTGAGTCTCAGGCAGTACTGTGGGAAGACAGAGAATGGGTGGGAAGGGGGAGCGCCATCTCTAGGAGGGAGGATGATCTGGGACAGGGGTAGGTAAGATGTGAGGAGGTGGAGAGGACAAAAATGTAGTCATGCTTTTAAAGAAAAACATCCAAATGACTTTTGCAAGTGCCATCAGCCTACCTGAGCATCCTTACATGCAGAATTATATAAGGAGTGCTGGATAAAGGCAGGTCAAGACCAAAGGGGAAGAAAGACACAGTGAGGCACTTTGTGAAAGGAATAAACTGTCTAAATAATTCCTGTGAGGCTTTAGAGGGCTGGAGTGATGAGATTGGATTGGGTGTGTTCAGAAAACAAGACTTCTTTGAGAAGAAGAGTGATTGAAGGAAAGAAGTAATTGGTATTTATTGAGCAACTATATGCCTGCCTCTGTGCAGCTTGCAGGTCTTGAGATAGGTGTAGGGGGAGCCTTCCATTGAAACAGATACTTGTCATACCTATGATGAGGGTGACATTCAATGGAGAAGGGTGTTGAGAAAGAGGAAGGGGGGAGGGAAGAAGGAAGAAAAGGGAGGAAGAACACATTTGAGAGGCCCTCAGGAGAGTCTGTGGTGTGTGCAGGTGGGCTGGGGGAGCTTTGGGGGCACCTGGAAGGGACCCTGGAAGGGGCTCCATGCTGCAGTTGGTCTCTGCGGTGTGGTGCCGATGACATGAAGATACACAAGTCACAGAAAGCAGGAGGAAAAGCTTTGGCTCTCCTCCCTGTGAGTTACGGTGTGTCTCAGGAAAAAGCATTAGGGAAGTGGGAAAATGGCTTTTTGATGCTGATGTTGCATAAATAGGCTTCCTGGGGACAGATGTATTTTAATGTGACATTAAAAGATAAAGGGGGGTGGGGGTGGGATGAAGCTCTGAAGCCTCAGTCCCCTCTGTTGCTTCCTGAAAACACATCCTGGAGTAGACCCAGCCAAGGACCCTGCCTGATAGCAGCCCCTGACTGAGGGGCAGGTTGGAAAAAGTGGTGAGTGTGTTAGGAAGACAGGCTGGTCAGCTTGCCTCCAGGGTCACACAAGGGAGCTCCTGGCTGTAACTCACCAGGGAAAGCCTGGAGGCTGAGGTCTGGGAAATCCACTCATGGAGTGCATCTAATATCCAGTACTTGGATTTTCCATTCGGTTTATCTAACCTCTGTTTGCAGAGCCATCTTAAATATCCCTGGAGTGCAGTCTCCTAGTGGCAAGGCTCAGGGCCGCCAGCAAGGTCTCTCTGCTTGGTGTCCCTCCCCATCATTCTAGCATGGCTGTCTTGAAGTCTGCCTGAGGTACTTTTCTTGCTTGGCTTAACATTATATCATTTGGGTTAAACATCGCCCTCTTTGGGAACCTCTTTGAGTCTAATTTACACATTTGCTTTTTTCTGAGAAGTTCTCTTGAGCTCCCCCACACCCTGCCTCAGGGTTCCCAGGATGCCTTGTGGGGACCATGATTAATGCACCAAATAGGCAGTCCTTTAAGATCTGTTGACTGAGATGCTGCAGCCCTGGTGCCTCCCACCTCTATACATATTATAGTTGTTTCCCAAGTCACCACATTCACAGGCCCACCCTGCTTGTGAGCACTCTGAAGTCTGGCTCAGGTCCTATTCCTTGCACTGGGACCCTGAGGCAGCCCTCAATTGATGCTGGTTGAAGACTCCAGTGTAGGAAACACATCCAAAGACCTCCCACAGAGTAACTATGCTCACTGCTACACCCTTTGTTCCTGATGGGAAGGATGAAAATAAGCATGAGCACACATGAACATACTGGGATATTTAAGCCTGGAGTGCAGAGATGGGATGAATTGGAACAGGGGCAGGGATCATCAACTTGACAAGTTTCTAATTTTAAAACCAGATTCTATGTCCCAGGTTAGCCATTATAGATGCATCTCCTGGTGGCAATGAGGTCTTTATAACTAGGAACTGGAGAAAGGGCTCCTCTCCAGGGGCCTTCCCTGGAGATCCATTTGGTCCACAACCCAGATAATGTAAGTCTTCAACAGGATACTGGGATAGGTGACCCAATTCTCCCCATCCCATCCAAGAGAACTCAGCCTTGAAAAAATCACAGACGTAAACTTTGGGGGCACTCTAACTGTATGCACTGGTCACATTTCAGATGAATGTAGGAATTCTTTTCTTGATTAATTTCCATTGTGATTTTGAGAGACACTCTATGAATGTATTTGACTCTCAGCTCCTTAAAAAGAAAGGAGAATAGAAGTTGTTTCATTTTATGCCTCCTCATCTACTATAGTGCCTGAAACACATAGTAAGTACTCAATAAATGCTTTTTGACTGAAATGCTTTGCGTGTTCAGAGCTGTTTAATCTTAGATGAGGCTATGGCTGGGCTTAGGAGGGTGTCCGCTCTGTAATTAGATTGGCCTGGTCACATGGAACAGAGACTAGGAGGAATCCAACTTGGTAGATAAAAAGTTTGATTCTCAATGGTAGTGGCCATCAGCAAGCAGCCTAAGGTGAGAAATCACCTATGAAGAAGCCAATAGTCTCTGAATATGTCTGGTGTCCCACACTGTTCTCAGCTCTCTACATGTGTTAACTCCTTTCCTTCTTTCAGGTAATATTCATATTCCTTTTATAGATGAGGAAGTAGAGTCAGAATGTAGCCATGACAGCCACAGGTGATCCAGCTGGTGCCATCAACAACATCCCACTCTAGTTAACTAAAGATTTCACGCTCTTAACAACATTCTACTACTACTTCTATGAAGAATGGGGCCTTATGGGTAGGTCACCTGAAACTCAGGAACCTGGCAGTCATGTGGTTTAAGAAAACTCAGCAAGCACAGGGTCAACAGCAGGGCTGCCTCCATGGTGGTAGCTGTTGTCTGAAGCAAGATCAACCACTTCCTAGTGTTGATGATGAAGACAGGGTCCACACACAGGAACAAGGCAAGATGGTAATAGCCAGAATCCAGGCCAGGATCAGAGTTCCTTGGCTCAAGGGCTGGTTCACATTATCTAAAGCTAACAGTACTGAGGCTCAGGGCATTGAAAACACACCTTTCTATGTTCTCTGTTGGTCAAATACTAGGGGAAAACCCAGGTATCAGAAAGTTTTCTTAAAGAGGGAACCACCTGAACAAGGGAATGGAAATAAAGTAGAAACAGTCCAGGCTTTCTGATGCAGACTTGCTCTGCTCTCTTACGGTGAACACAGTTCCTTTAGCCCACCCAATTCTTTCAGGCCACACAACTGGAGCCAGTTTTTATTTCCCAAGCTGTGTGATATGCTGGGGAAAAGTTCTCTGGAGAAACATTCTGGGACTCATTAAACAGTGGGAGAAGAGGAGAAGAGAATGAGGAAGTGAAGTAAAGAGAAAATTATAGCAGGATGATTTTTTTTATTCTTCCTGTAGAAAAGAAGTTAAAATAATTGTATCTGCTGCTTAGAACATTTTTATATTTCATATTTTATTCCTGTCTGTGCAGAACAGTGAACTAGGAGTCTGCATTCCCATGGGAAACTCTCCTAGGAAATACAGTGCTGCACTCACAGGACTTTTCAGGTCATTGAGGGAATGAGCTGGAAACCGTATTTACCTATGGTAGAAAACTGCTCAGAAGTTCCTTTTATTCTTTGCTTTTTAAACACTTAAAGCAATTGACCTCTGCTTTGGTGTGAATGCCCCTTCAAAATTCATGTTGAAGTTGGATTCTATTGTAGTGCTATGAAGAGGTGGGACCTCTAAAGCTGTTTAGTCACCAGAACACCAGCTTCAGGTAAGGATTAAAACTATTATTGTGGGTTAGTTACCTCAAAAGTGAAATCCTGATAAAATAATAAGTTTGACCTGAGTTTTTTCTCTTGTGTGTGCTCATCACCTTTCTGCCATGTTATGATACAGCAAGAAGGCCTTCTTCAGACTTCCCAGCCTCCAGAATGGTGAGAAACCAATTTCATTCCTCTGTAAGTACCCCAACTATGGCATTCCTTTATAGCAGCAGAAGATGGACTAAGATACCCTCCCTTTGAGGGGAATTTAGGAATATTTGTTCAGGAACATTCAACTCAAGCCCAAACTAGCAAATACTCCCTGTTTATTGGTTGAGATGGGAGCTTTTAGTAAAATAAGATAGAATAAATGGCCAATACTGTCAATCAGGCAGGTTTTGTGGACTGCAGGCTTCTACAAGTCCCTGTTTTCATAAACACTGATGTCTGGATCCTCACATTTTGAGGCTCTTACTCAATTGGTATGAAGGGTGAACAACAATTGGGTGATATTTTAAAATTCAGGAGATTTTAACATGCAACCAGCACATCATAAACACGAATGCAATCTATATCCTAATTCTCTAAATACAGAAACTATTCACTAGAGAGGTTCAATGACTTGTCCAAGATCAGAAGACCTGTGTGGACCAGAGTCTGTGGCTCCTGATTTGGGTCCCATGGCACTTCTTCTAGGGCATTTCTGTCCTTTCCCGAAATGTTGATACTTCATCAGGGTTTCCGTGGTTGGTGTGCTTAGGTGCCCCTGATTCCTCATTCGGTTCTGAAGCACTCCTTCTCCAGCTGCAGTCCTCATGCAGAGACTGTTAGATGATGGTGTATAAAGACAGGATAACTCTGAAGGGTTCTCTCAGATCCAGAACTCCCTAGAGTGACTACCTCACAGTCCAACTCCTCTCTTTTCCCAATCCTATTTCTTCCATTCCCCCACAGGAGATGGATTCCAAGGACTCTCCCATTAAACCTCTATGTGCTTTATTTAGAGTCTGCTTTCTGGGGAACCCAACCTATGACAGTTTCCTCCATCTTCATATTTATTCCGTCAGCACTTATTGAGTGCTCATGATGTTGGGCTCTGTACTAAGTGCCTGAAATTTGAAGGCAAATAAAACTTAGTTTCTAATTCAAGTTGTTTGTCACCCATTGGAGGTGCCAAGGGTCAACAGCCAACTCCAATGCCCTGTTTTAGCTATTGTAACTGCAGGATGATAAGAGTCAGGTGGGAGGACCTAGGAGGGGATGCTGATGCTCTGGCTGCAGGAGTTAGCCAAGGTGACTGCTCTATATTTCCTGAGCTTTCTTATCAGTCTGTCCTAGAGTATGAGCACCTTTTCAAAACAGCAGGTGTTCTTGCTCTCCTTCACAATCTTGCATCTTCTAGATACTCTTTATTACACTTTAGGTGGGGAAAGATGTGAGTAGAGGAGAAACAACATGGATAAAAGTGTAAAAATTAAGGTAGTTAGGAAAATTGTGATAATTTTAGATGTCAACTTGACTGGGCTAGGGCATACCTAGAGAGCTGATGAAAATGTCTCTGAATACATCTGTGAATTTTTTTCTGGAAAAAATAACATTTGAATCAGTGGGCTGAGCAAATAAGATCTTCTCTTACTATTATGAGTGAGCTAACCCACCAAGTGTTGAATAGAACAAAAAGGCAGAGGAAGGGTGAATTTGTTCTCTCTGATATGCTGCCTTTGGAGTCCAGCTTCTTAGGTCTTTGGACACTTGTACTTATATCAGCCTCCCCCTAGTTTCTCAGGTCTTGGTCTCAAAACCGAGAGTTACACCATCAGCTTCTCTAGTTCTCTTCCTTGAAGGTGGTGTATTGTGGAACTTCTCAGTCTCCATTATTGCATAAGCCAATTCTCATAAAAATCCTTCTCTCTCTCTCTCTCTCTCTCTCTCTCTCTCTCTCTCACCATTCATTTTGCCATCTCCTATGGGTTCCATTTCTCCGGAGATCCCTAAATAGTACAGACTAACATGAGAATTCAGTTTGCATCTCTCTTGTGTTTTTCCACCTTCCTTCTCTGGAGGCCACTTCCTCTATACCATCACCATGGTTACATTTCTAGGGCTCTCATATTTAGCCCTTCCCTCGAAGAGCCTTCAGAATCAGATGCTTATCTATAAGAGGGAATAATGTCAGTGTCAACATGTCATCTTCTGAAGGAGACTGGTCCTTTATGTCTTATCACCATTGATGGAGAGAAAGTAGGAACAAACCCACAGATGGGTGAGATGTAGGAACATACATGGAGTCTTTCTGATGCTCCTGAAAGTGCTCCTATGCACACAAAGGGCTCATAGCCCTGTGCCTCCAGACCTGGTTGTAGAGCACCACAAGTTGGGTCATTCTGAAAAATGTCCTGCTGTGCACCCTGACTGAAAAGAGGGCTGACCAGTATACTGGTGCTTAGGAGGAAGTGGGCCCATTTCTCTACCAACCTCAGACAGTTTCATGCCATCTGCAGAGCATGCTCTGTGTGCTGATCCCTGAACTGAGTCAGATGGAAGGCCCTAGTGAAAGAGAAGTGAAGGCCCCAGCTCTTGAGTAGCCTCCAGCTTAAATGGGTTGACAGGTACATCATCACCAGGTGTCTCAAGTCTGGGGGAAGACAAACAATCTGTACCCTGGGGAGCCCCAGGCCTCCTGGCCTAATTTGAGAGATGTGGTTTCTGCCAAGGGCCAGTATTTAGGACACGCATACATATTTAAAAGGCCTAAGAACAGACACAAATAAGACATTAGCATGTGCAAATGGTTACAGTTGAATAGCTGGAGCCAGGAGACAGGACAAAGAGGCAGAGCTGAGAGCAGGATGTTCTGAACACCTGGAGTCAGCCCTTCAGCCACAGACAAGTCAGGTGGCAGTGAGGACAGGAGTAGCTCTGGGCAGCCTCAGGCACATTGTAGCTATTAGATATTAGGAATTCAGTGCCCTCCTTCTTGAAAGCAGGTGAAAGTGAATACTATACAACTGTGTGCACAATGTGTGAAACCATGAGTATCATCAAGGGGACATGTCTGAATGTCCTCTGACAGCATCAAAGGGTGTTTTGTGTACACAGATTCATGACTTATGAACATGAGTGTGTGTGCAGTGTGTGCATATTTGTGTGTGTGTACACACACACTTGTGGGGATTTCCTCTATGCTGGGATGAAGTTGAAGATGCCCATGTGAAGATCATCCAATCCATTCTCTCCTATTCCAGGAAGCTTTTCCTATGAACCAAAGCAGCCCCCTCTCATTGCTTGCCTGGCAGGCTTTCCCTGCTGGGAATAGGTTCCTCTTCTGAAGAGCTGGATCTCCTGCCCAGCTCTAGACTCTTTCTTGCTTTTGGCCTCCGGATGAGAAGCGTTTTGACAGGTGTTAGGAGACACTGCAGATGGGTCTGCTTTGCCCAGGCTGGAACCCAGATTTCTTGTCTGGGTAGAATATATGTTTCCTACAAAATGAGAGGAATCTAGAGAAAGTGAAACTGTCTACCAAACTTTTAGAAGCAGGTGAGGAGGATAGTTGGGAAACAAGGTACCTTCGCTCACAGAGGGACTGGGAGATGACCTTAATTAAGCAACTACCTTAATTTGAGGCAGACAGGGGTTTGCAGAAAGTTGGCTGAAGAGAGTGGAACTTAAAGTGGAGCTAATTTCCTGAATTCTTGAATTCTTGGGTTAAAGACTCCCCAAGGCTTCCTTCTCATAAAGCAGATAGCAGTAAAAAGACGGGTTTGATCCAGGGCAGCTGATGGGCTGGTTGCATGGTGAAAAAAGGGCCTTGGGTCCTGGACAGCCCTTCTGATGACCTTTGCTGGTGGGGGCCAAGAGCGAGGAAGCAAGAGTGCTGTTTATTGGGGACTGACCCCTGGCGTATCTGAGGTGTATGGAGCCCAGGTGAGGCAATGGGCCATGGAAGGCGTGGGCAGCTCTGGTTCCCTCCTGCTTTCACACAGAATCTGCTTTAGCTTAACCTTATGGCCTCCAGTATATGGTCCTAGTATTATTGACACTTCTCCTTTTCCTCTCATCTCCACAGGCCCTCACTGCTGACTCCAGTCCAGGTCTTTGCTTACATGGGTCTACATCCCACCCAGTTCCAAGTCTGGGCTTAAACACAAATCACCCCAGGAGGGTTCTCATGATGACTCTGGGCGGCAGTACTCTTAGACCCTTACTCTCCTGATTTACCTCCTGCCTCACTACCCACATCTCATTCACCATTGTGGCTCCACTTACCTGCCTTAATCTTGGCCATATTGGAGGCATCAACCTAGGTCTTCTTTTCTTCTTCAATTACACTTTCTATTCGGGGAACTTTCTTCACCTGTGGTTTTAATTATTAACCCTAGGTCAAAGACTCCAAAATTCAAGCGTGTAGGCCTGGCTTTCCCCGTGATCTTGACTCATGGATCCAACTCTATCCATTTCCTTTTGATGATCTAATAGGATCTCAGACCTGTAACATCTTGATTTCTTCTCTCTCTCTCTCTCTCTCTCTCTTTCTTTTTTATTTCTCAAGTCTCAGTAAGTGGCACTACCATATATCTAATTGCCTACATCAAGCAGAAATCTAATCCTAATTTATCTCATTCCTTGAGTCCCTGGATATATTTCTTTGGAAAATCCTACTGACTTTGCCTAAAAATACATTCTATATCCCTCTAAATTTTTCTCTTCAACCCATAACAATTTATAATCTTCACAATTGAGAATATCCTAACATCTTTCTTTAGTTTTTCTCCTTTCCTCCACCTGTTACCTATATCCATTCTTCACAAAGCCAAATGAGATTTTTTTGGAACATAAATGAAATCATGCACCCCTCTGCTCAGAACCCCACAGTAACTCACACTGAGAATAAAGCCCAGACACCTGACCCTGGCCCTTGAAGTTGTCTCATAGTCGGGCTTCCTGGGGTTTGGCCATTGTCCACTTCTCTGATGTCATCTTACCCTGCTGCCTCCATGCTTACCCTACTCTACCTTTGGTGACCCAGAGGCCCCAAGTTCGACCCTACCTTGGTTCCTCTCATTGACTCTTCCTCTACTTGGGGTGGCCCTGCCCTACACCTCTGCAAAGATGACTGTTTCCTTTGGGCAGGTCTCCGTTAAATGTCACCTTCTCCAAGAGACTCTTGTAATGCAGCCCCTCAACTACCTTCTGTTGTACCACCCTGCTTTAGCTTCTCACAGACCTCATCAGACCCTGGTGCCATGAGGCTTGTTTGTTTGGTTTATTTTTTATTGTCTATTTCCCCCACTTGCATATGGGCTTCTCAAGGGCAGAAAATCTTTCTGCCTCACTTCCCCACTAGAGTCCAGCCTCTAAGAAATGACTGGTGAAGAGTAGGCACTCAGTGAGTATTTATTTAATGACTACCTATTTAAATGAGGGACTCTGAAAGAGATGCTGCTTGATTTGAAATTGTTTGATTTCCTTCCTTGGAAAGGAGTCCTAGCTGATGACAATTTTTATTCCAAAGGACTCAGTCTGTACTTTTGACCCAGATAAACAAAGGGGAATGAAGGGAAGGGAGGGGGAATGGGAATAGAAAAGATAGTAGAATGAATCAGACATTACTTTTCTATATGCATATATGAATACACAGCCAATGTAATTCCACATCATGTACAACCAGAAGAATGGGAATTATTCTACATATATGTATAATATGTCAAAATACAGTCTACATCATGTATAACTAATAAGAACAAATAAAAATTATATACATGGTTGTTTTTGTCCTTCCTGTAATATTTTTATACATTCCAATTATTTATTTATCTATAAAAGAAGAGATGGATCCCATCTGGTTTTCATGTCTTTGTTGATAACTCTCAAGTTTTCAGAGTTTTGTATCCTGCACATACCCTTCCCTCAGCAGCATGGTGAAGAGGAAGTGCCATGGTGACCCAACTTGCCCTGAGACAGGACCTCTCAGGTGGGAACCACGACTCTGGCTTTGCCACGAAAGAGTTGCAACACATTTTGGAAAGTTTTTTTTTTTTTTTTTTCCTTTCCCAAATCTTGTTTTCTAGATTAGCAATAAGCTTAATAACTGTAGCCCTTCTGGCTTTATAAGGTGACTGGAAAGATGAAGATCTCCACCATTTATATTTAACAGGGAGGTGTCTGCCATTCCTAATTTATTTTTGCATTCTTCTATCCAACAAATATTTCACAGTCAAGTACTAGAGTAGTCACTGCCTGGCTAACAGGACAGTGGGATGTACACTTTCTGTCCTTCTACCTCTTGTACCTGGTATGGTTGATACATACAAATAATGCTGGTTAGAATGTGCTGGATTATATGAGAGGGGTGTAGCAGTGTGTAGTGGGGTTCAGAGGTGGGTCGTAATTTTGTCTGGGAGATTCCTGAGATTGGGAAAATGTGGAATTTTGAAGCAGATGGATCTAACAGAGGAATCCACACATTCCTTACCTCGGAGGTTAGCACAGCTCCAATGGGCTGCAGAAAGCGAGGTGAAAGCTTCCGGCCAAGTCCATCCTTGATGAGCCTTTCAGCGGTAAAGCTTGAACCAACCCAACCAGCAGGTCCTGAGGTTCTGGAGCAAATATTTCTCCTCTTAGAATAAGACTATAACATTCACAAAGAGACATAAGGTAAAAATACAGATGTTTATTTCCTTATTTTTTTCATCAGTTCATTTTAAGCCTTTTCTGTCTTGCCTCAATGGGGATTTAGTCTTGTCCTCCCCATGGGAAGCAGGCTAGAGGCAAGAGCTTCCTGTGTCACAGGGCTCATCAGATCTGAGCTTGCCCACAGCTACTATTTCCATTAGGTGAAATCTTTCTGCTCCAATTAGCACTGTCTCTGCTGTCACCCAGGTCCTTCTGCCCTTCCTTCTCTGAGTGAAGTTCTGCAGGCTAGGGCAGACAAGAACCCTGAACCCAGGATTCTTCTGTGGGGAGCATGGAGAATACAGAGAGGTGGGAGGCAGTTGAGGGGATTTCAGCCAGGGGAATACACAATTCTGTCTGTAAGCAATGGAGGCAGAAAGGGCCTACATCCCAGAATTCCCTGTGAAGGGCTAACATAATACAAAGGACCCTATTTCTGAAAGAAAAAGAAAAGAACACCTGAACAAGCTTGATTTTTATTTTTATTTTATTTTTTTAGAAGGAAAGTGAAAATTCTATTTATTTGGCAAGTGGAGTGGACGTTGTCTGGAGTAATATGACTGCTTTCCCTCTTTTTTGCATAAACAATCTTTCATGACACCCCTCCCAACATTGACAGATTTTACTCATAAAAAATACAGAATGTGTAGTTTATTTTAATTTGAGATAAAGAATAATTTTTTTTATCACAAGTATATCCCATGCAATATTTGGTACTTAACTGAAATAATTATTTGTTGTTTATTTGGAATTCAAAGTTAGCTGAGTGCCCTGTATTTTATCTGGCAACCCTAACTTTCATAGTCTTTAAGCAGAGCTCTGGTTCCAGGGCTGTCTTCTGTCTTTCAGGAGCCAGGTGCTGCTTTGTCTCCTGGTTCCTTTTCCAGGGCAGACCATGCAAGGCTTCTTGGGAGAAGATTCTCCTCCTCATAATACTTAGCCCAGAGACCCTGGCTCTCAGGATCACACAGGGAACATCTTGTGGTGGGACTTAATATCATATACTGGTGTGGTTTTCCTTCCAGAGGCCCAGAGAGCAGTAATTCTTCGTGCTGGTTGCACATCGGAAATATCTGGAAAGCTTCAAAGGAAATACACTGTAGCCTGACTCTCAAGCCCAGAGGTTCAGAATTAATTGGTTTGGGGCATAGTCCACTTACTGGAATTTTTGGGGGGAGTATCAGGGATTGAACTCAGGGGCACTCAAACACGGAACCACATCCCCAACCCTATTTTGTATTTTATTTAGAGACAGGGTCTCACTGAGTTGCTCTGCACTTTGCTTTTGCTGAAGCTGGCTTTTAACTCGCAATTCTCCTGCCTCAATCTCCCCAGCTGCTGGGATTACAGGCATGGGCCACCTCGACCAGCTTACCTACCGGAATTTTAAAAACTCTCCCCAGGTGTCTCTAAGGAATATTCCAGGTTGAGGACCAGGGCCTCAGAGCCACCAGGGCAGAAGGCTGCAGGTCTGACCTGAGGTCTCATCTGATAGGGACTTAGAGAAAGCCAACCATCATTGAGTGTGCTCCAGGTTCTGAGAGGGAAGAAAAGTCAAATAAGTGTTTCAATTGCACTGGTATCTACTAATTATTTCTGATTGTTTTGGTCCTTAGGTGTGGGAGGCTCAAGAAAGTAAGATAGGAGACCTCTGTTCTCTAGGGGTTCATAGTACTTCTATGGGTATATGTTACCTCCTCCCCAGCCTAGTCATTTCTGAAACACTCACTGTCTCCATTGAACCCTGGACTGGGTACTTGAGAGTCCAGTCACGTGTGAGGTGGTAGAGGTGGGAAGACAACTTGGTATGTGCTGTAATAGCCAAGGAAGACTTTGGCCAGGAGCAAGACTGCTGCCCTGGTGTCCCAAATGCCCATTCTTCTGGCAGAGTGAGAAGCTTTTCTTTTCTTTCCTGAACTGGAGAAATGATGCAAGGATAAAGTGGTTTGGTGTCTGAGAAAGAAAGGAAGATGGGCCCATTAGTGAACTCACTACCATGGCTTGCACTTAGTTGTATGTGCTAAAGGGTCAGAGAGGATAGGTGCAAAGATGTAACAAGAGCTAGTATTTCATTACGATCTAATCATACTGTGGTGGCTATTATTACATACCATTTATTCTTATTTTTATTATAGAAATTAATGATATTATTGATAGTAATACTGGTCTACAATTATTTGTTCAAATCTTGGGACCAGACTTGTTTTAAATCGGAATTTTTCAGATGTCCCAAAGGTAAAGTGATAAATTTTGTTTATAAAGAAAAACCCTGGGAGCAACTGGGACAGTATCCTATCCAAACACACCAAGAGTTCAGTTGCAAAACTTAAGTATTGAAGCTAGACGAATGAATTGGCTTGATGGCAAGCCTTACGTCAGTTCGGGTCAGGCTATGAAAAGTCTTTTGGTTTTTAAATCTTTTTTGGAGACTGTGAATATGGGATTGTGGGGCTATAATACCTACGTACATCATTTATGGAACATTAACTGTTTGGCAGGCAGTATGCCAAGTACTTCAAATATATTATCCCATTTAAACCTCACAAGAAGCCTACAAGGTAGAAACCATTATTACTCCCATTTTGCAGATGAGCAAAGAGGTTTACAAGGTTGAATGACTGGTCCATGGTCCATGACTCTTGAGTGGAAGAAGTTAGAACAGGGATGCAAATTCTGTTCTGATTCTAGAGCCCAACTATCCTTCTACGGGTGTTGCAAGCAGAGAAAGAAGAGAGGGGTGTACATCCTGGGTAGACCTGGGGATGTGCAAAGTTGTGGTGGTCTTTCTGTGAAGGTATGTGTGTGCATATGTGTGGGCAGAACTTGTGTGTATGTTCTTGTGTGAAACTCTGTGTGTGGGTGTTGTGTGTACCCTACTTTGTATACAGGAACGCCAAAAGGGAGGAAGTTAACATATGTTGTCTACTGTGCTAGGTGCATTGTTAGTTGTTTTCCATGCATTATTTTATTTTTTCCTGAGAGCCACCTCTAAGGTAGGCATTTTATCTTCATTTTAAAGAAGCTCATGGGAGTTAGGTGGCTTACCTCAGGCCATCCTTCTAGCAGGTGGCAGAGCTGGGATTTGAACCTATGACCCTTTAACACCACCCTTTTCCACTATATCATACTGACTCTGAGGTTCCTCCCCTGTCTGAACACTGTCACCAGCAAAGCATGAACCATAAACTATGAATACATTAGTTTTTTTATAGCTGTAATTTTTTCTTGTGTTTCCTCTGATGCAGCCATGAAAACTCCAAGTACAGAAGAGATTGGATTCTAAAGTGTACCCTAAGCTGAGATTCAGCATAACTGTTCTACACTTGGTTCTTTATTTTTCAGTCTTAATTTCCTCATCTGAAAAACAAAATCATTGGCATAAATGCTGTTCACACCCCTTTTAGTTAAGATTAAGTTAGATTCTAACCTTGAGAGGGACTTTTCTTTATTTATTAATTTCTTTAGAGTCTATAGCACAAAACTGAACCCAAGGCAAGCATTGAAATATGCACTAAATCCTCATAGAGTTAATGTTGTTAATTCATGGTAATTTTTTTTTTCAACCAACAAATGACCACAAAAATACCCAAACACCAATTGACAAATAGGTGCAAATATTCCCTAAACTTTTGTTTGGTCTTGGGTACATTTTATAAGCATGGGATGGGCAGAAATCTTGTAACTACTATAACAGTAACTTGCTAATTTAACTACTGTGGTAAAAAGGGAGCTATTGGACCTTCCAACCCTGTTGAAAGCCACCCACAAACACAGTGTAGTCAATATCAATTTTCCAATGTATTATTGATTTCAAGAGGCATTTATTTCAAAACAAACAATGGTTTTCTTTGGTAATTTCCATATTGCAGATAGAACTGACATTTTTGCTGACCTGCTTGTTGTCAAATAATATTGATTCCTGATAGAAAGGAAGAGAACTTACTTTATGGGTGTCTTTATTGAACTTAACTGGGGGAAGTATACAGGGAATTATAAGTGAGAGAATTGCTAATAATTATCCCTATCTCAACTCCTGCTGCTCTGTTCAAACTTGACATGAAACTTTTCTATCTATGCTCTCTGATTCCCATTCTGTTATGTGCAAAAACTGCACCCCTCATCTTATGGATACGCACATAGTAGTTTCATTCACTTGAGGTGTCTATCAGCAAAGCCAGCCTATGGTGTTATGATTTAGGACTTGTCTATGAAGCATTCATTCGTTCATCAAATATGTGCAAGAAGCTTGGGTGTATGGATATGGAAAGTGGAGGTCACAGTGAGTTGGGTCACTGCGGAAAGGAACTGGCACTGGGATTTGCCCCACTTCCTGTTGAGTGGGATGGGCCTTAGGTGGAGGCCAGGTCCATGGAAGTTTAATGTCCAGGAAGTCCATCCTGCCCATGTCCCCTGGGGTGAAAATATATAGCCCAAGAGCCTCTTCCTACTTTTTCCTCAGACCTTCTCTTCTCTTTTCCCCCCGGCAATCCCATCCCCTCACATCCTTGTAGTTACTGTTTCTGTACTGTTAACTCCTAAATGCATTCTCTGTTGTCCATTCTGAGTTCAGACTGGGAGTCCTGACCAGTAGGACTTCTCAGAACCAACACTCCAACAACAACAACAACAACAACAAAAGACCTTCTACTATATTCTCTGTGTTTGTCTATCTCCTCACCCACTAATCAGTGCCTGAAAGAAACTCAAAGGCCAACCTGCAGTCTCATTTTCTTTCAAATTCAAATCTGACCAGTTAATAACCAAAATCCCCCTTTTTTAGAGTACCTATTTTTATAGCTAGTCAGTTTTTATTGAAGTATTACATACATGCAGGAAGTGCATAATTGCGCTCTATTTTGGGATTTTTTTTCCCCTGAAGTAGTCTATATCTCTGTAACTACCATCCAGTTAAAAAAATCCACCCTACCTGCCACATATGTGCCACTGACCCCAAGGGTAATCATTCTCTTGACTTCTAACACCAGTGATTAGTCTAGTCTGAATTTGAACCTTATATAAATGGACTCTTACAGTATGCGTCCTTTGTGCCTGGCTTCTTTCATTCAACACCATGCTTGGGAGATGCAGCATGCTGTTTTGCATTATCAGTTCTTTATTTCTCAGTGCCATGTGGAGTTTTATTGTAAATTTTGTATCTTCACGGGGCCATTTGAAGATGTGCTAAATAAAGTCAACTCATAGGAAGTTTTCTTTTATAGAGTACATCTTTGAAAGCAGGACATACCTGTTTGTGATATTTGAAGTGTACCAATAAGGAAGGCGAATTATGCAGGAGAGAACTAAACAGTCAAGAAGCCAGGAAAAGTAACAGTGAAACTTATTCCATTTTTAGAGTTTGTGCTTTGGTTGTAGTTTTGAAAGAAAAGTCATGCTTCAATTAATAACAGACAACGAAGTCAATATGATGGGAACAGAGACAATGATATGATCAAATGCCAAGAAATGACTGACAGCTGAAAAAATATCATGTGAGCCAAAGCAATTTCTCTTGACTTCTAACTTTATTCATCCAACGAATAACATTTCATCACAGTTTTTTATCAATGGAATGCAATTCCACTCAGATCATTCTGTCAATGACAAGAAGCAGCACCAAATCATTTTGTCCACACAAATAAATCAATTGTTGATTATTATTTTCTACCATTTGGGATTCAAGTGGGAGGACCAAATATCTCAAGTAAAACAAAGGAAAGAAGGAAAAAAATGATTTCTGTGTTGACAAATCCAGTGGGGTAAATGCAATTTATGTCTTTTTTTTAGATACACCCTGATGTGAAGAGTGATCCACAATGTTTAAACTTACAGCAGACACAAACTGTAAATATACACTTTGAAAGAAAATGCAGTCTTTATTGCTTCTTACAGATACAATAGTATTACCAGTTTTTCACTTTTGCTTATGTAGTTCTTTGCTGGGATTTCTTCCCCATTCTTTGAGTATACATTTACATTTTAAGAAAATGAAATCCCAAGGGTTTACAAAATTCAAAGGGAGGAGGTGTCATCCTTAAAGGATGAGCTACGTGGGAAGTGTGCTGGTTCTGAATTAGGCTACTCTGCTGGTCCTGCAATTTCTTCTTCCTGTCGTAGTTCAATGTTGTTGAAAGCCCTTCCTTAGTTAGGTTCACTTATGGTACAGAGGGAAATTTGTTGTTTTGCTAGTTTAAACTCCTAATCATGTTATACATGATAAAGTTATACATCAGTCTTTTTCACTTAGTATGTTAAGATGATCATAATTTTCTTTCTCAATTTACTCTGGAGGGTTCTAGTCTTACACCAGAATCTTTTGTGGAGAATGGTTCCCTCCATGGAGCAATTAAGTCAAGATTTCTTCTTGATGTAGTTCCTTGGGCCTCAGTTCTTTTACTTCCTGGTTTGGTCCCATTCCTCACTGTGGGCTGAGGTTCCTGCTATGTTGTCAGCAGGGAATCTTGTTTCCAGTACCACCATGGGATGAGGCACATCCTCTTTGTCAGAAGTAGAGATGCAAGTGGTCCATGTCTAGACTTTGCCTTGATGATATGCTCTTTGGTCACTGCAAAGGAAAGAGTCATCTTTGCACCTCAGTTATGATTTATCCTCCAAAGGCAGACTGAGATTACTTTTAGTCCAGACAAAGAAATATAAAACAAGTACAAAATAAGTTAAATCTTCAATGTGGATTGGTTCTACAAACAAGGCCAATCTGGACTTCAAACTCCCTGAAGTTGGTAAATTCACTATGTGTCTGTGTCTCTAGTATACACCACTTGCCTGAAATGAAGAGGGGTTTAGAAGAAGCATCTTCATGAGGATGAAGATGGTGACGATCATTTGTGGATAAAATATTTAAGGCATAAATGGAGTCCAAGGAGACTTGACTCTGGTCTAAATACATCCAACTAAATAAGGATTCTGATGGCAATGATGTCTACTTTTAAAATGACATCATATTTCTCATTAAAAGGAATGCTTATTCATTAAATTGGAAAACAAACTCCCAGGAATATATAAGAAAACAGAAAAAAAATCTGTATCACATTTGGTGAATTTATTCTCTTTAATCTCTTTTTTTATCCCTCATTTATTTTTATTTTGTCTTACAAAATTAAATTCACATTCACATTATTATATATGATAAAATTATATTTTTCTTTTTCAATTAATATATGACATCATAAGTAACTTTGTTAAACTTTTAGAAGCATATTAACCTGTTTCTAAGTCACAAAAGTTGTTCTTTATTAGTTTTAAAATTAAATATACAGCATTTGTGGGCATATTAATACACATATCTTGGGGCCCATTTCAAATTATTTTCTTAGAAATATTGCTAAGTGTTGATTTTTTAAAAATATTAAATAGTTTGATACATATATTTATATATACTCCAGAAAGTCTAAATCAATTTAATCTCCCATTTATGATATTTGGAGGTACATATTTCTACTGCAGTGTTGTTAACATTGAAAAAGGTAATTTAAAGAAAAAAGGAAAAGTATTCTTTTGATTAAACACGCAAAAAAGAAATCACACTGTTGCTTTAATTTGCATGAAATACTAAATATATGCTTATTATTATTGCTTATTTTTTGTTTCCCCTGTGTGAATTGCCTGCTCATATTCTTGCCTATTTCCTAATGATCTGTAAATACTTTTTTCTTATTTTTTGTAGAGTTCCGATATAAGCTATAAATACTTTCCCATATATTTTCTTTTTTTTAAAAAATTAATGATTTCTCCCCCTACAAACAGAAAGGTCTGATATTTGTGTCTAAAATTTAGCTGTCCTTTAATGATTTCTCATTTTGTTTTAAGGTTTAGATCAAATTTCTTCTGCTTTGTTCTTCCTCTCTCCCTTTCTTCCCATCCCTGTTTCTCTCCCTTTCTTCCTTTCTCTCATTTTATAATTAGTGGGTCAGTACCTCTGGGTATGGTGCAGGAAAGAAATCTAACATTTTTCTTTTCAAATATGTAATCAGTTGTCTAAGAACCATTTATTAAATATTCTCTTCTTTCTCCCTTGATTTTAAATGTGATCTTGGTCAAATGTTGAACTTTAATTTGTATTAGAGTCTATTTCTGGAAACATTGATCCATTTGACAATTTTTCTCCAGCAACGCATAGCTTTAATTACTGAGTTGTATAAAGTAGTAAATGTTATTATCTGGTAGCATTAGTCTTCTTTTGGGTATTCTTTCATGGGGGTGGGGATGGAGGGATTTCTCTTTTATTCTTTCATGTGGAATTTTTATTCCTTTTCAAGGGAATATTGTCATCTTAATAAAAATTAACTGAAACATATGGATTATTTTGGAGGAAACTATACATTGACAATACTAATTTCTTTTGAAAAAAAAAATTCTTCCTGTTCAAGAATATTATTTGTTTCTACTTAAGGCTGTATTATGTCCTTTAGTAAAATAACAGATCTTTTCATCAAGTGCTTTATCTATTGTTTGATAGTACATATATGTGCAGGTATTCTTTGGGGAAAACCATAGTGGGGTGTGTATGTGGCTGTGTGTGTTATTTTGTATTTGGCCAATATTTTTGTTACTTCTTTTAATTTTTCCTTTTGCCTCCTTATTCAAATATATAAAATTTATTTACTTTTCTTGTTTGTTGCATTAGTTAGGACTTTCAAAGTATTATATAAAAAACAGTGATACTCTGCATGATTTGTATTGAAGTTCATTATAATGCATATTTCTCCAGTATTTCATCATTTAAATAAATGTCCAGATTTAAGAATTCATTATTGTACAGGAAAAAAACTTTATTATATATTTAATACATATAGAAAGCATATTATATAATACATACAATCATACAATTTTAATATGTAACCATATATGATTATAATCATGTTATATAATTATGTATATTAAATACTAATTATTATAATATAATCACATATTACAAGTCATGTAATAATGATATATTACATATATCATTATATAAGTGATATATCATTATTATATATTAATTATATAGTAAATAAAATAATTGTATGATATATTTAATTATATAATTATGTATAATATATGATATGTATATGATTTATTTATATATACATTAATTATATAATTATATGAATAATTAAAATTCTAACTAGGAATGTTTCTTAATACTTTAATCAAAATATTTTTCTTTTAATAATCGGTAGAATATTTATAGATTGTTGAAACCAAAGCTGACCTTGAATTTCTGAAATTACATTTACCTGATTATGTATGTTGACTTATATTTTCAGTATCTATAGGATTTGCCTTTGTGTTGATATTTTATTTGGGATTTTTGCATTTGGGTTGTCAGTAAGTAGTATCTGGAGATGTTTGTAAATTTGTGTGTATGTGTTTGTGTTTTTTAAAAGTGAATTTTCTTCATAAATTTGGTATATATATGTGGAAAACAACCCAGAAATGTCCATTATAAAATGAACTTCAGTACATTTTATGTAAAATGGAAATTTTCTATTCCTTGAGCATTTTAAAGAACTCCCATATTTATCTGTGCCATTTATGTTGAGGTAATATCTACATTTTGAGAGTTTTCTCAGTGTTTTTGATTAGTTTAGATAATATTTCTTTTCATGATTAAGTTTTGATTTTCTTTTCCTAAATTTCATCATTGTATAGTTTTTAAAAAGAGCTTATGCATATATTTGCTTCTTCATGTCTAATTTTTTGTAATTGTGTCTTTTTTATTACTTACTTTAATATACTTGCTAGATATTTAGCTAATTGACTTTTTCTTTTAAAGACCTATTTCTAGGATTTACCAATTTCCTCATTTCTAATTCTCATTTTAATTTTTCTTCTGATAACCAATTTGGATACTTTGTTCATTTCTTTTTGTATTGCATTTTAAATTTTATAGGTGAGTAAGTCTTTAGATTTTTACTGAAAACATCTTGGTGTTAACACAAAATTTTTAAATATCATTTTCTATTTGTTATAATTTCTAAAAAGTCATTTAAAAAGTTATTTTAAAAGATTTAATCATGGTGTGATTTTGAAATACCTTTTAATTTTTCAAGTGGTTGTGTTTTATTGTTTCTGCTCTTTGCTATTCATTTACAAAGGTTATCCTATTGGCAATTTATTCAGATGTGTATTATGGCTTAGCCTAGAATGCAGTTTTGTATTGCTTCCTGTGTGTTTGAAAAGATATAGAATTCTCTGTTGGTACTATCTGTAGTGAGGTATATGTTTGTGAAGAGATTCTCAAGATGAAATTTAGCCTTAAGAGTTTTAAAAACAACAGAGGACAAAATCTGTCCAATGTCACTGGTGGGAACAGTCACTGGTACAGTCACTGGAGAAGGAGAGGGTTCCATCTGAAATTGAGGGACCTTCCCTCTGTCAGTCAGTGACTGGAATAGGGGTCAAGGCCTGGGAGGACAAGCTTTGTTTGGAGAGGACACCAGGGCAGGATTGGGCAGGGAGGTGACTCCTGGGAATCGAGTAAGTACAGTGAAAGAGGGTTGCTGGAGGGGCACCAGGGCTGGCTGAAACTGGAACTGCTGAAAGTGGGTGCATCTGTTGAAAAAATAATTTGTTTTCACTTTCACTCTATGAATTTTTTTAGCCAAAGATGGTTGCCTGCTCTGGTACTTAAGAGAAAGATCTCTTCTAAACCTGTGCAGAGAGGGGAATGAGTTCTCTGCTACCGCAAGTTGGCACCTGAGCTGACCCTCACCAGGTTCTTTCCCAAGCAGTGGAAGCGGATGAGCAGAGGCCGTGGGCCTGGTCCTTGGTGTCAATGAGGCAGGCTTGCACCTGAGGCCCTAGGGACAGTGAAGAACGTCAGGGAGGCACTTTGAGCATTTTATTGTGGGTCTGGTCAGGTGGGTGCTTGCAATGGTCATAATTGGAGTCATTCACTGAATTTTATTTTAGGCAAGACTAACCAGATTAGAAGACATTTAAATTAGAAATATTTAAAATAACATTATTAATTATATTATTCAGCATCCTATATGCTTTTCTTATAATATGATCAGCCCAAACCTGGAAGAAATCTGTTCCAATTTTCTGTGACTACTGTATGGCTTTCAGTTTTCTCTTGTTTGTCAGAGACTTTGTTATAATGTTAGATGAGGGTGCGCATTTGTTGTATCTTAATCGTGGATTACACTTGTAATCAATCTAAAATGCCCCTCTTGGCCTATTTAATGCTTTGTTTGCAATTTTTATCCCAGTTTCCTTTTTGTGTGCATACATCTTGGCTAAGCATTTAACCTTTATTTCTGACCTTGTTTGAGTGTAGCTTGTGTATTTTGTATTTTGACCAAACATAAAAAGCCTTTGTCTATTAATGAGGGAGTTAATTACACGGATGGTGCTTTTCAAAACTGATGCTTGTAGTGGACATTGCTCTTCCTTGCCCCAAAACTTTTCCCTCCTACTTTGTCTTAAGGGAAACCAGCATTTGCAGGAATTCACTCTTGAAACATCAGGAGAACTTAACTCCAGCTTGGCTTCCAGGGTTGGGGGATTAGTTTAAGTATAATGCTACTTCGTACCAGTGATTGGCTAAAAAATGGGCAAAGAATTTAATTTCAGATAAAATACTGAGAAGGGAAGTGGATTTGGGACATTTCTGGAGAAAATTGTTTTGCCCTTACAGAAACCATTGGAAAGAGTGGTTTGTCTTCTGCTGAGTCTCAGAACTGGAATCTGGCAATGTGATAGGTACCATCTTGCTGCCTGCTTATGGATGAAGTCACATGGATAGTCAAGCAAACAGTTGGGGAAAAAATCAGGTCTCCTGACGATTCCCCTGATCTTGTGAACAAATGGCCCTGAGGCTGTCCTACATCTTATGTTCCTGTTATATAAGATTAGGCAGTTATTTATTGTTTAAGTCAATTTACATCAGGGTTTCAGTTACTTGTAGCAGAGAACCTAACTAACACAATATGTTCATTTTTAAACTCTTTCATGTTTTGTATTTTGTTTTTTTCCCGATATTTTATGTGCTTTTGCTTCTTTTATGAATTGCTAATTATGCATCTGATTTTTAATTTTACTGAAGATTGAGTAGCTTAGTATATATGTGAGCCTGTAGTTTTAGAAGTATCAATATCAATATAGAGCTTATTGAGCCTCTCATGTATTCATGTATGTCTTGCTACTGTGCTCAACAATGTATATATGTTCATTCATTTAGTTTTCACTGCAAGACTCAGAAATTCAGAAAGCTGAAGAAACTTGTCTAAGTAAAGGAGAAACTGTCAGTTGTCTACTCTGCAGGAGAAGGTATTAGTACAGTTTCACTTCATGGCATGCTTTTAGCTATCCATTCACTTCCTGTTTTTTGTGGTTACTTGGGAATTTCAGAACTGCATTATTAATAATTAATTATTTTTACATTATGTGTATTCATTCAACTAAAAATGTTTTCATTTGTTTTGAATCCACATTTCCTTCAACCATTTAACTTAATTCTATGTTTAAATGCTTTTGGTATGCACCACTATTCCTTTTGAACCCTGATCTTTTTTTATTAAATTATTTACCACAATTCATTATTAGATTAACTGACATGTTTAGGGGCAATTTTATTCTAAAGATATTTTTTTCATATAGTTTTCCTATAATAATCACTTGGTTATTTATAGAATTTTCTTAAAAATACTCTATACTTCTGTGTCTTCTCATATTTAGTGCTGTGTAGAAATTTAAGCCTGTTTGTTTTTTTTAAATTTTATAAAAATATGTACCTTATAATCTTTCTGGTTCATTTCTACCTAGATTTTGGTAGTGATTTTTTTCTTTGCACTATTAATTTCCATTGTTCAGGTAACCTCTCTCTGAATATTGACACCATACAGATTTTTTAAAAACTCTCTTTGATGACCCCTTCCTGAATTCAAACTCTCTCCCAAGAGATAACTATTGTGAACATTTTATATAAATTTTTACAGAAATTTTTCTGTGAATATATACATATACAAATAGTTCCTGACTATGTTTCAACTCATGATTATTCAACTCTATTATTGTGTGAAATGTATCCATATAACCATTCTGTTTTCACTTTCAGTACAATATTCAGTAATTTACAGAAGGTACTCAACACTTAATTATACAATGGACTTTGTGTTGAATGGTTTTGCCCAACTATAGGCAACACTTATAGGTAAGTGTTCTGAGAATATTTAAGTTAAGTTAGGTAATGATGTTTGGCTAGTTAAGTGTATTAAAAAATTTTCAACTTAGATTATTTTCAGTTTACAATGTGTTTATCAAGACAACCTCACCATAAGTTGAAAAACCTCTATACTTACAACTAAATGGCATAAAGCATTATTACAGGAAAAGAGTAATCTGAGAATATACATTGAAGGCATGAGTAATAAGTTTTGGAGGTGAGTTTGGGGAGAAGTTCAGTGCAAACTGGTCACCTCAAAAAGAAACTCCTTTTGCAGCAGCAGGCAAGTAGGCTGATGTGTAATGAGGAGGACCTTCTCCACAGGAAAACATGAAACCATCTTGAATTTGTGGCCTTATTCTCCTCACCAGGCTCACCTGCCCACTTAATCCCCACTTTAGCTCATGGAACTAGTGGAGACTCTCCCCAGAGTCTGATCAAAGAGTATCCATTACTTGGTGCTGTTGGGTTTTCCAGTTTTGTCAATGGGGCATTGGGAAAAGGGAAGTCTTATACTTAAACAGCAAAAGGCTATCTTAGATAGAAAGTAGAACAATCTGAAATGAATGGGCATGTCATCTGGAACCCCAGGAGATTATAGCTTAATTAATAAGCCCTTCCCCAGTGTACCTCTAATTTTTTGACAAGAAAGAAGTCCTCTTTTTATTAGAAATCTGATTTTTGATGTGAGTGGTGTTCTGACACTGAACTAGAGAGATTTCAGAGAATGGGCTTGGGATCATTGTGCTCTGAAATTGAGAGAAATGATTCTCCCAAGTCAGCCTTCTGTAACCAGCTTCTTAGGGATTCCATAAGATTTTGTTTCCCAAGTGAGCCAATTTAGTAAGAACATGTTTTCCCATCTTAACTGCTCCCATAACTTCCGAAAAGCGTGTGATTTCCAGATTACCACACTAAACTGCTGTCGTTCCTGGCAACTGCAAAGGAGGCTCTGTCTCATGAGCCCAAGGAACTTGCTGCGGATAGAAACCTGAGCCAGGCTTTTAGAAGTTTGGAAGACAGAGCAATTTACTACCTTGTATGATATGCATGCTGGTGTCATTCATGTTTATAAGAAAGGAACAGACCAGGGACATGCTGACTTATGCATTTGCTGTGTCTGTCAGTTTGTAGCCTTGCTTTAGGTGGTGGGTCTAATGGTGCTCTTTCAACCCACATCATTTTCTTTCTTTCTTTTTCTTTTTTCTTTTCTTTTTTTTTTTTTTTTTGTACCTGGGATTGAAGCCAGGGGTGCTTAATCATTGAACCACTTCCCCAGCCCTTTTTAAAAAAATTTATTTAATTTGCTTTAGGGCCTCGCTAAGTTGCTAAGGCTGGCTTTGAACTTGTGATCCTCCTGCCTCAGCCTCCCAAATCACTGGGATTACAGGTATGTGCCACCGTGCCAGGCCCACATTCCTTACACTCTTGCTATCTTCCTTATTTCTTTATAACACTTACCATAGTCTGCAATTATCTGGTGGTGGTAAGGTTTTGAGGTGAGGTGTCCCCACAAAAGCTCCTGTGTTAAAAGAAGCAATGTTTAGAGATAAAGTGATTGGATTATGAGAGCCATAACTTACTCAGTCCATTTGGTTTGAATGACTAGGTGATAACTATAGGCATGATGTGCATGGCGGGGAGGTGGGGAAGTCACCCCAAGTTGTCCGGGAAGCATGCATCTTCTCTTCGTCCTCTTCCCTCCTCCCGCTCTCTCTTTCGCTGCTTCCTCACCCAGTTATGAGCTGAGCAGCTTTTCTGCCCTGGGCCCTTCCACCCTGATGTGCTGCCTCACCTTGGGCCCAAAGCAATGGAGTAGGCTCTCTATGGATTGAGGCCTCTGAATCTGTGAACCTCCAATAAACATTCTCTTTTGAAGTTGTTCTTTTTGGATATTTTGGTCACAGGAATGAAAATCAACTCAAACACTTTGTTCTTGTCCATCTCCCCTTCTGGAATACATATTCAACAGGAGAAGGGCTCTTGCCTATTTCATCCACTACAAAGCCCCAGCCAAGAGAAGACATTTGTCACAGAGAGGACATATACCAAACATGCATTTACTTGTAGAATAAACTCTTAGGTTAAATTCCTAATGGTGAAAATTTGGACTCATCAGTCCCAGGTGGGGAAAGTAAACATGAAACAATATGAACACAACTACATGGGGGTTTCACTTATGTTCGAAACACTCATAGATTTTGTGTGCAGTCGAGTTCTGTAGTCTGTGGATAAGGGAGGGTCTTTTAGGGTTTTTCTAACCTATAAAGATATCTGTGTGTTGGGGAAATCAGTCAGAAGATAAGCACAGCTACAGACAAATTCTGAATTTGGATTCACATTATAAATTGCACAAAAACAAGGTAGGGGAGATGTTAGCTTGATAATAATTTGTGGAAAAAATGTGTTTTGTTTGACTTGTGAATTAGCAGCTTGAATACTTGTTAAATTTTTAAACAAGTCGTAGAATATCATGACCAATAATAGCAGCAACATTCATTGTGGTTACCACATTTTTTGTGCTAAACATGTACCAAGTACTGTGCCTAATGCTTTATTACATGTTTAAGGCTCTAGAAAGCCTTACAATTATGTCTGTTTTATGTATGGAGAAACTTAGGTTCAGAGAGTTTACCTTGACTGCCGAAGTTCTTCTTGACCAGTGAGTGTCTCAGTGTTCTCTGTGGCTTCAACAAATCTAGGACATTGGAGTCAGTTGTAGAAGGCATATTGTAAGACAGAGAATAAGCAAACCTTGGCTTCATCGGAAGGTCCCTATTATGGTAAGTGATAAGGAAACCACAGCATGTTAGGGACATTCAATGAGAAGAGCATGTTTAGTGCAAAGGGAGATGGTGGGAGGTGGGGGTCAGAAATGAAAGCATGTCAAGTGGAAGAGAGCAGACCTGTCCTGTGTGGCTCCAAATGGCAGAACTCGAACAGCAGATGGAAGTTACAGTGGAGCAGATTTCAGCTTGACACGAGAGCTAACTTTCTAAAGATTAGAGATGTGGGATGCAGCTCTTGAACTCACCCCCTCCTCCCTCCAAGCCTGTACAGCCATCTGTCAAAGATGTTGGATTTTAGGAAGAATTCTCTCCCACCTCTAAGAGTCTGAGATTATTCAGATGAGTTCAAGTTTATTTAAAAGAGAGGTAAAGACCATTTGAACTGATTTCAGGTGAATCTTGTTCAGTGGTAGGGGGATTATAGTATGCTCTGAGTTCCTTTCAGCTTTTTGAGGATGTAACTTTTCTATTGGGGCCATAACTGGAGTACATTTGAAGTCAGGAGGGGAGACTTGTATTTATTTTGAATCTAAATCCTTTTTAATATAACAATTCTTGGGTGGCATTCTTGTATTAAATACATTTCTGAATCTTTGCTATGTATTTATTTGTGTTCAACTCTGGGGACTTGCAAGTTTTTGACTACACCTGCTCCCCAGTCTGCCCCTCCACCATTCCATCTCAGGCCAAGACCATGCCTCTTGTGGTCCCTCCCAACCCTCCCATCTCTGTGTATATACATAAACATTGTGCAGAGAGAAGTTATCTGTGTTTGTAATTCACAAACCCTGAAGAGAAGTGGAGAAAAAAAGAAATGAATCCTACATGATGATAAGGTAAATGAGGGACAAATCTGGTTCCAGGTGCATTTCTACAAGCCAATGTGGGTTGAAATTTCTCTAGAGAAAATCTGATTATTTTTGGTTTCCCACCAGTCTTGTGGTGCAGAGAGCATCTACGAAGTGCTAGATGAAACCGGATTGTGTGCAATTTTACAAGGTGTTCAAAGGGAAGATAGAATCTTGGCATGAGATTTGAAGAGCCATATCCCCTGAAATTGTCCTTCTATGGTCCTGAAATCTTACAATCAGAACACTGCTCTTCTGAGTTAAGCAGTTCTGTAAGTATTCTAAAGACAATTCACCCAGGGGGTGAAATGCCTTAACTCCTGAAGTTATCATCAGAAAGGGAGTCCTTACCTACAAGGTAGTAGTAGTTAATAATTTCTTGCTTCATGCCAGGCAGAGTCCTAAGTCCATAGCACACTTATTTAATATTCACAGCTCTGTAATTATACTATTTGCATTTTACAGAGGAGGAAACTAAGCTCCAGAAAGGTTAAATGCTTTAAGATCACACAGCGAGTAAGTGGTAGAGTCTGGGTTTGACTTCAGAACTTATACTTTTAACCAGTAGGTAATAGGTTACTAAAACTCTCTAAATATAGGAATTATCTGATCCTCAGACATAGGAGAGAGATTGGCATGAGAATTCTGTGTGTTATGTGTATGTATTAGGGGGCAAGGGGTTGGGAGGCATTTATTGTAAATTAATCTAATGAAGAACCCTAGGTCAATTGTTAATTTAGAATTTATGCCATCCTGAGTTCTGACATAGTAAGATAATCATTAAGATTTTACTTTATGTCTCAAAGTCAATCGAAAATACCAGAAAATAGTTATTCACTGACTTACCCAACTATATTCTTCCTTCCTCCTCTCTCCACTTTCTCCCTTCCTTCTTAAGTTTTCCTTCCTTCTCAGGTACTCAGTTATTTCTGAGTGTTTGCTCTATGTCTGATCCTGTGCTATATACAGAAGATATGAAGATGAGTAAGTCTCAGTCTATATACTTAGGGACCATACAACCTGGAAGGAGAGTTGAAAAAATAATTACTATTCAATGTGGCAATGGTTATAAAGGAGCAGATTTTCCAAACTTGGTGTTTCAAGGAACATTCTTTGGCAGGATGTTAAGTAAGCATACCATGAAGATGAATATTTTGAGTTAAATTAAGTTTAGGAAACGCTGGGTTAAATGAACTTAAGTAAGTTTTTTTCTTACTGGGGAATTTTCATACCATTTTAAATGCTAATGAACCATGTGAAGTTCCAAGAAAGGAAGAGAAGACATTTTTCCAACCCCTTTGACCTCAGAACTTTTTTCCCATGGCATACTTAATATATTTTTCATTCTTCCATCCATCTACCATCTGTCCATTCATCTAACCATCCATCCATCTATCCATTCATCCATTCATTCAAATATCCAAGCATCCTTCTATCTATCCAGTATTTCTTGTGTACCCACTGTTTGCCAGACACAGAGGTTCCTATATGCCGGCGATTCAGTAGTCGAAAACATCTGTGGACTTAGTATTCTAGTTGGGGAGAAAAGTATCAATAAAGCAAACAAATATGTAAAGCTAACAGAGTGTGGTAAGATTCATGGAAAAAAATAACCAGATTCCAAGATGAGAAAACAACAACCAAGGCAATCCTCTTAAGTAGGTGTTTGAGAAAGCCCTCTGTGAGCAAAAGACATTTAAAACAAATACCTGGAGGAAGAGAATGAGCCAGCTTTGCAAAGAGCAAGAGGAAGAGCCATCCAGGAAGAGGAAACAGCAAGTGCCAAGTCCCTGGAATGCAGAAGGCTTGGCAAGCTCCAGGAATTGAGCTTCCTCCAGGAGTGCAGGTCTGCTGAAAGGCAGAAGGCTGGACCTGACACATTTTAAAAAATTAGAATCTCATCCTCATAAAATCACAAAATTGGAGGAGTCTCTGGCAGCATCAATTCCAAATTCCTATCCAAAAAAGTCCTGTCTTTTAGGACACAGAATTACCTGCTATGCTTGACTTTGTTGACAGGGGTTTCCCCTGTTGATAAGAGTTTCCCCTCAGCTCCAGAAGGCAGCTGATGAGGTGCGATGCTGGTGACATTTTTTCTTTTATACAAAATGAGGACCACTGAGGGTTAAACATATTGTTGTGTTGTTAAGGAGAAAACAGGTCTCGGGGTGCAAATCCCAACACAACAATCCTAGATGCTGACCTCCACTTCCTCTTAGAAATGGAAAACAAGCCTGAAGGGAGAAATTGACAAGGAAACTAGTTAGTTACTTGTGACTCAGTGTCCAAGGAGGGGAACGTGGGTAACCCTGATCCTTGAAGCCTGACTGCCTTGCTCCCAAAGCTTTTATCTTTCAATTCTCCTTGCAAGAGTGAGCATCCCCAAACACCACTTTTATGGTTTGTGCCCTGGTTCAAGACGTTAGAATGGATCTTCTTTACTGTCAAATCAACTGAAAATCTCTCAGTTAGGCCTTCAGGACTTTCCATTATTGTCATCATTTTCCTCTGGCTTACCCTCTGCCTTCTCTTTGTGTGTGCACCTATACACACACACACACACACACACACACACACACACACATTGAATTTGTTTCATCATGCAATTAAGACCACAAAAGAATAAAGAGAATAATTCAGGCTTTGGAGTTTCAGATCCAGCTTTGATCTTCTTTCTGCCATTTATTGTGTGCCTGACTATATCTTGCAGATCTTTAGCTTCCTCATCTGCATTAACAGATAGTAATAATGATACTTGTCAAGTAAAAATAATCCTGGTTACATGAGGTGGTTGTTGTTAGAACCTGACTGTTACAGTATCTTCCCAACCAAGTCTAGGAAATGCTCCCTCCTTTGGAACCCAGTCTTCCACCTTGCTTGCTCTCTGATGTGGCCCCTGGTCTGTGGAGTGTCTCATTCTTCCTTCCTCATTTGGACTGCATGGTCCTTACTCAGCTAGTCTCAGTTACCCTTTAACATGACAGACTTTATTTCCATTTGCTCTGTTTTTCACTATCAGAGGCCACCTGGTTTCCTTCATTCCTAGTTCTTCTTTCCAAGTAACCCAGCTTGGATGAGAGTTTTTGGCTCCCGCTTATTTAGGAAAGAGAATCAGAAAGCTTTTCTCTGAGTCCAACCTTGGTAATCTGAGGTCTAGTTTTATCCCATGCTGGATTAACTCCCCTTGGATGACTGAAGAAGACACTTTTAGGGTATATGGTCTATCTTTTAATCTCATGGTCTGGTGAATGTCATCAGACACTGTCACATGCTCTGAGTCTATCTATGACTTCTAAACCCTGGAATTCTACTGTGGGTGAATCACCTGATTCAAAATGAAGATGGAAGACTTTTGTTCAAAATCCAGAACCCAGGATGTCCTAGCTCTTGCCATTGCCATTCCAAAGAAACTCCTACAGATAATCTGTGCACACTTTCATCTTTCCACTGTGACAAATTCACAGGTGAGGTGAGGCATGGGCCGCTCAGGACAATTCCCTGGTGTTGCTGTGGTTAGGGAAGCAATGGGGCAATATGATGTTTCTGACTGTCAGCCCTCTTGTAGAAACTGCCTGGATGGAAATGAACCATGGCCTTTTCTAGAATGAGATGGCCACAGCACCAACCCAGACTCCAGCATGGGCTTACTAATTACTGTTTTGGTATGAATATTTGTGTTTACTCAAAATTCACAGTCTGAAATCATAACCCTCAAAGGGATAGTAATAAGAGGTGGGATCTTTTGGAGATGATTAGATAATAAACAAATGGGATTAGTGCACTCATAAAAAAGGTCAATGAGCTAGAATGAGAAGATGCCACATCTAAAAAGGAGGTCCTCTGCAAGACAATGAATCTTCTGGTACTTTGATGTTGGACTTCTTAGCCTCCAGAACCACAAAACGTGGTTTCTGTTGTTCAAAAGTTATTCAGTTTATGTTATTTTGTTATGGCCACCCAAATGGACTAAGACAGGTTTCTACATAGAATGGGTTTCTTCTCTTGTTCATAGCTGGGGAAGAATGATTCAGAAGAATTAATTCAATTTTGGGACAGGACTACAGATGTTATTTTCCATGAAATGATAATTTCAAAATTTTATCCTTTGTGCAAGAAAATAATTGTTGAGAACTTGGAAAGTATGAGTAAAGGAAGAAGAGGTGTTTTATGTATTCCTCCAGGAGAATTTTACTAATATCTCATTAGTTACATTGTGTCATTTGATCATCTCTAATAGCAAGGAATGCCAGGAAATGGTCTTTAAAACTGGACACATTTTCTCCCTGCATTACATTTGGATTCTGTATGTAGGAAGGAAAAACTGTAGCATTTGATAGGCAACTACAGTGTCTACCAACCCCAGTAATGCTGGTAAACCTTCCTTACCTCCCACTTCTTTGAGATTCTTCTTCTAGAACATTTCATCCCAATTAGGCCTCTTCTCTGTGCTCTCCCATGTGTCCAGAACCCAGGTCAAGATCTTAACAGAGTATAGGCCACTTCAAAGGAGTTTTACAATACCTGTATGTGGTCAAAGAACAGAGCAAGAGACATTCTGACAAGTTCCATGTACCAGAGACCCTTTAAGAGGGAAATATTGACTGGCTTTTCTAGGTAGGATGTTGGAATAGCTGTTAAAGCAGACAGGGGTCATCTACCCTACAACACTAGTTGTTGTGGCCTGGCTATTTCCCATGTCTTTCTTCTCTGACTAGCTGATCCTAAGCTCCTGCTATCCTATGTTGCAAGCCTCTTCTGAACAAGATCATAACTTAGACACATTTTCAGGCACAAAGAGTAGGTGTACCATCTATCTGATGGGTGTCCTTGACCCATCAAATAAAATACAGAACAGAGTACTGAATTGCAGTATGTTACCCTTTCAAGGAAGTATCTATGGATTAAAGAGAAGTTGGGAGATCCATCCCAGCTTTTCTCCTCCTTCCACCATTTAAGATAGAACACAGAGCTAATAAAATAAATTTGCTGCACCAAAGTCATGGAGGCCCATGTTCCTTTTGTCTATTATCTAGCTACAGTCTGACCCCTTATACTTGGGACTACAGTCACAGAACACCATTGAACTTCAGATACAAATGAACCCTTAGTGCAGTAAACAGTCCTTTGGTCTGGTAAACCCTAACTCAGTGCTTCCCACCCTGGTTCCAGGATCAGTGGGTTCAGCTGGGGCCTAGATATTGGTATTTGTTATCTCCACTCCCCATAGGAAACCTTGATGTACAGTCTAGGGCACAAAACTTCCTCCTAATTTTATGAGAACTGAAGTTGTGGAGTGTCTTAATTCCTCCGATAAACAAGCTCCTGAAACCATTCAGTGCTTATTGATCCTGACTTCAACCACATGCTGGTTTCTAGTTCTTATTTGTTGATATGATGCCCAAGCAGATTAAACATGCCATCCACCCCATATTCCCACACAGTGTACCCAAAACTTCACCATTTGCTCATAGATTTGAGTTTTCGCTCTGGAAATACACACATTCCTAAGTGAGAGCAAAGACCATCTTCATCTCAAAAAAAAAAAAAAAATTACCTTCCATCTTGACTACAGATAATTCCTTCTTAATTCCAACTTCCCTAAAGCTGGCCACAGATTGATTCTAAGTCCAGATCCAAAGTTACTCCATAACCATGACCATACAGTTTCTACCTTGTTCTGACTACTTCTGGCCTTTTTTCTTGTTCAGAGATTGCTCCACACCTGAAAAATTATAAAGGTATAGCCCTAGTCATAAATGGATCTCAGAGCTACAGCTTCAGTCCAAATTCACACTCTGGTCATGAGCTAACAAACCAGCAGCAGAAAATTTCTGCCTTTGTAAGATCAATCATAATTTTAGATGAAAGATTTAAATATTTGAATTTAAATGCAGTTGTCAAAAAACTAGCCCTATGTACTTGTCTCTCAAATCCAGCAATTATGTGGTCATCTTATTTCATTCATATCCTTATTTACTTTTTTTCTCTCTCCTGGATTATTATGAAGGAAATATAGAACTTGTCATATCACATTATCTGTATGTATTTTTGGTCTGTGTCTCTAAAACTTAAGGGCTATTTTGAAAAAGATCAAGATATAACCATGATACAATTATCACATCTAAAACTAAACAAAAATTCCCTGTGCACAAATATCTAGCAAATGTTCATATTTCTTCAATTGCTTTATATAGCTACTTCCAATTTGTTTGAACCAAATAAGTTCTTTATTGCTTGTTAAATAGGAACTTTGTTATTGTTAAATAATATATGTCTATCTCTTTTAACTTATAGGTTTCACCTTTATTATTATTGGTTTTGTATTTTTGATTCTATTTTAGAAACTACTAATTGTCAACTACTAAACCCTAAATGTGGGGCCATGCTTACCTTTAGTACTGGCCACTGATGTACCAGCACAAACTCTCCTACAAAAGGAAGACTCTGATCATGAAGGACATAAGCCAGGGAGTAGGTGAAGGTGTCTCTCAGTATAGTCCCTGCCACTAGGGAAAGCTTCTGCTCTCCAACTAGTGAGGAACATATCACTTGCATATCAAACGATGGTGAAGTATTTGTTTGTCATGTTCATTCTGTCCTCTCACTGCTGTTTCATGGCACAGGATCATGGCAGCAAAGGTGAAATCAAACCGCCTGGTATACACATAAAAATATAATTATATTCAGGGATCAGGATGACACTCTCCCTGCCTACCCTTGATCTGGTTATGGTAATAAGACTCACGTAAGACAGCAAGTGCAATCCAGGGCCACAGTCACCAACCTGGGCCATTAAGGTGGCCAGTTTCATCACTTGTAGGAGTTTAAAGAAGGGAATGAAGTGGAGGCATCACCCTGAGGTAAGAGATGCTTCTGGATAGCTCCATCCTGCAGAGAAAGGACCCTAATCTCAGAATAGCCAAGCTTGTGTGATAGCCACTCAACTGTCTTGGTCAGCAGCTGCTTTATATTTGAAAGCTGGAATTTTTGAAGCATTTGGCATGATTAATGTTGAGTAAAGTAGCAAAAAACAACATCTTCAGCAACTCTCTATTGCTTTCAGAGAGTGATGCTGAAACTACTTGGCTGATATTCAAAACTCTGCCCATCATATCCCAGCCCATTTTGACAGCCGCATCTTCTCTTCTCCTGGGATCTTCTCCAGTCATACTGAGCTCCTTGCTGCCTCCCAAACAGGCTATGTGTTTTCCCGCTTCCTTGCATCTGCATATATTGTTCCCTACTCTTGGAATGTCCTTCCTGCATCCCTGACTAGGAGCATGCTGCCCAAAATTTAGGAGGAGAATGTTCAGATGAAACAGGAACTGCTAAGAAGCAGGAGGTGGGGCACCTTGAATGCAAAGCAAACATAATATTTGTTCAGTGACCTGGAGCTTGGTGCTAGAAAGTTTCTGGACACCTAGACAGCTGGAGGAGGAGTGTGAGCTGGGAGGGACCTCACTTCTACCTGGAACCCTCCCTCATCCAAAAGGAAAGCTTGATGGAAACAGGTTGAGCAAAATTAAGTATGCTCATTTCTTAACACAGCTTTCAGATTTAATAGCAAAAAACATTTGTTTTGGTTTGAATTTCTCTAGTTTTTAGATAGCATTTTCTCTCTCAAACTAGGTCATTTGAATTATCTGCTGATAGTTCAAATCTGTAGATAATTTGCTTTTACTCACATTCCTAAGAACTAATTACCTGTACATATAAAATGATGAAATCTCATTATATTTTCTTTTAAAACTCTGACATGCATTTAATTACATTAGTCAATTATTACTGTACATGCCGAGGATTTGCTATTGACCAGCTCGTGCTGGAATATTTACTGCACAGATGTGTTACTTTAATTAAACAAATGTGATTACACACATATCAATTTTTATTTGGTTTCAAAGCCAGAATCTAAAAGTGATGCAGTTGGCAGAGCTGTGCGGTGCGGTGCTGGTTCCTGGGAATGCAGCAACATGCACTTTACCGAGGGAACTCGGAGTGCCTGAGACTCTGTGTGGGAAACTTCAGCCACAAGTGGGTTTTTTCAGTGTGTAAGTACCATTGAGTGAGCCCAGGAAAGGAACAAACAAGCCAGCCTCAAATCTTCCTAGCACATCCTCAACGTTTCTCTTGTCTAGGCAGAAATGAGAAACTGTACTGGGAGAACATACAGGAAAACCAATCTAAATTGAGAATGGGGATTGCTTTGAAATTGATGCTTGGTTAAATAGGCCAGCTGTTATTTGTCCTTAAAATCAGGGGAAAAGACAGACACCATAGAACACTGGGTTTTGTTTCTTGGTCTCCTGTGTGTCATATTCTATAACATACTCTTAAGTCATGATGTTAGCATCTGGAAGGATGAACATCTCTCAGTGTCTAGTCCAACCAAGCAGTTTTGAGGAATAATAGTAAGATTTAGATAGAAAATCTGAATGTGTTTTACAAAATGGTGAAGTGAAAAATTATTTACAACTCTTGGCATGATGACACATATTAGGTACTTATTAATATTTCCCTGTTACTTAAAAAGGCAATAAGTCAATCTGTTCATCAACGTAGACTAAGTACTGTATGAATTTGTTTCTGGTGGGTACAAATAGCAAGGTGGAAGCTCTGTCTATGTGAATGTGAACTAGCTATTTTCCTTGGTCTTGCATGCAAGAGATTATTGTGCTGGTTCTCAAGGGTGCTGCAATCTGGGCTGCACATTCAGGACACCTGAAGAACCAATCCAATTGGTCCAGTCCATCAAGAGTTTTGCTTAGATGGTCTCAGGTCTCTTGGATATAGACAGACTCTCTGAGGACACATCTGGGGATCAAATGAAATGGGACATGACTAAATTCCCAAATTTACCCTGAGTTTAGAGAGTTCACCAAAATGCTGAAGATCAGGCCCTCCATGTTAGGTACAGAGTGAGTTTTGCTAAAGGAGAAGTAGCAAGTTGTTGTGAAAAATGAAGAGGGCCCAAGCTGGTAGTTGAGATAGAGCTGGACATACAGATCTTGCCAAATACCAAAACTTCTAGCTTTATCCTCTTGTCATGAAAGGGTCTCATCTAATGGTGATGATGAAACCCATATCACAGTGCTATTAAATTCATGGTGAACATACATATATGTGATACCTAAAACAGAAGGTCCTCAGAAAATTGCTGTTGGAGATGGCAGTATTAATAGAGTTGGTGTAGCATGGTTGGCTACTGTTCCTTCACTCTACCTGTTTCCTTCTTGTTTAGCATGTGTGTACTACTGGCCCATTCCCATCTCAAGAGGGAAGCCTAAGATGGATGCATTTGCAGAGTTTTAAAATAAGCATCATTCACTGGTCCAAATTCCTTAAATCGAATTGCACAAGGTCTTTGAACTGTTAAGTGGAAAATTTAGGAATCAAATCCAGGTCTTTAAATTAAATGCTTCTTGCATTGTGTTTCTTTATGGAATGAATGTTATATATCATTCACAAAGATTATGTATTTGATAAGAGGAATATGGGGAGAGCAATGGTTAACTCGACTAATAGTGACATTTCAGACATTTCTGTCTTATCAAGTGAGACACTTTTGGGATAGTCACTTTCCTGGTAGTTCTTGGATTTTCCTACAAGTGGAGCACTATTATTATTTTTTTTAATTAAAAATTTTTTTTTTTTTATGGATTAGACCTGAATTTTCCAATCCATGTGGTTTCACTGAATTGGGGGATGGAGCAGCTTTCTCCAGGCTTCAGGTTCCCTCTTTATCATTCCAAGTACCATAAAAATAATAACATTTTCTGTGTGTGCTATGATCAGCCTTAGTTTTGCTTATCATATCAAATTATTTGAACTTCAGTTTTCTCATGAGCAAAATAGATATTTTTTTCCTCATAGTTTTGCTATAAAGATTCATTGAAACAGTCCAGTAGAGTGTCCTATATATTGATACTCCAAACTGTGAGTTGAATATGTCACTTTTGTTTGGGAGAAATGCAGTAATTTTCTATGTTAAGTCGAGAGTGCAAGAAACTTCTGACTTTTCACTGCTCCCACATTTGGTAGAAAGAGTTAGGAATTAGCTGTTGAGCTTTGAGTTTGACTGTGATCTATCCCTACCTTCTCTTCCCTTCCATTCCTCTACTAGCAGAGGTCTATAGAGTCTGACATGGTCACCACTGCTTAGTGGGTGAAAATTAGGTCTAGGCCTTACTCTCTTTATCTCCCAAAGGGAACCCAGGGCCCAGTCTAGGCTCAGCCCTGTGCCCTGACCCCACCCAGCTCCCAGCTGCTGATCTAATCGTTTTGCCAGGACCAATTATAATTAAAACCAGATTTGTAGGAAGAAACAGGCATGCACACACAGCTAAGCTTGGAATTGCTTACCCCAACGCAAGATCCCCCTCCTTCTGCTCTACTTCCTCAGCCTTACCAGAAGCAACGGGGTGGGATGAGGAGAAGAAATGGGACTTGCGCTGTGTGCACTGAGGCAAGATGATCCTGGATAAGCACCAGGCATGCAGTCATCCTCTACCAAGTCCCGATCTGCACTAGCTTAGGCTGTGAGCCTCAGATCACCTGAATGGGGTCCATCCCAGAGTGTGCTCTTGGTCTCTCCTCCTTTGGGGTGGGTCATTGTGAGTTGAACCCAGCACTGTGGGGTTGAGGGCTGGGCTGCTGGCCCACTGTACCTCATTTTGTATTCCTTCATTGTTTCCTATGCAAATTAAGTTAATGAGAATTAGGAACATAATGGAGCCCATTCACCGTTCTAGTCGCTGGAAAATGGGTTTGACTACCAATTTTCCATTACAGCTGTTTTGTAATTACCGTGGAATACTCTGAATTCTAATGGAGATGCTGAGCTGCCTGACAGCCTCTTGACTACTTTTTTTTTTTTCCGGAAGGTTAAAAAAAAAAAAAAAAAAGGAAACCCAAACTCTATGACATAAGAGACTTTCTATCAAAATGCCCAGGCTTGGCTTTCACGATGGTGATCTCACTGGCACAGAAAGGGCCTGCTTCCATGTGGAGGTCCCTTATCTTTGCTATGGTTAGATTAGTTGCATGGCAGTACCAGAGTCATCCTTGCCTTGGAATCAATCAAAAGAGAGTGTAAGGCCACAGTCAGGAGCTGCCCTGAAGTAGGCCCTTCTTACTTCAGAGCTAAAATCTGCTGTCTGCTTTAACTGATCATTCAGCCTGATTCTCCCACCAAGGACTCTAACCACAAAAAAATCTCTTTTACCCGTTGCTAAACTTGGAACACTGAGACGTGTAGGGCCTGTCCTTATCCCACTTAGGCTACTGTAATGAAGAACTATAGACTGGGTAGCTTTTAAACAACAGAAATTTATTTCTCACAATTATGGAAACAGGTAAGTCCAAGATTAAGGCACCAATTAACTCAATGACTGGTGAGGGACCGTGTCCTGATTCACCATGGCCTTATATGGTGGATGTAGTGAGGGATCCCTAAGAGGCCACTTTTATAAGGGCATTTAGTCCTATCCCTAGGAGGTCTAATCACTTCCAAAAGGTTCTCTCCAAATACCATCACACTGGGATTAGACTTTCAACAGGTAATTGGAAGGGATGCAACTGTTCAGTCTTCATAATTCAACCTTGGCCTCCCCATGTTCATGTACTTCTCCTTTGTAATTGACTCAAGGCCTAAATTAGATGTGGTTGAGACTCAAGGTAGGAGTTCAAATGTAGGCGGTTGGGAAGGGGAGATCAGGAGTAGGCAGGAATCTATAAGCACCAGTTGGCACCCCAGGGGCACAAACTGAAACCTGTGTTCATGCCTGCTGCCTCTCACCTTGGTGACAGGTTATCCTATAGAAGCTGGGACCCTCCACCATGGAGCTAAACATGCACACCTAGCCCAAGAGCTAGAGGAAAGGAAAGGCACCCAAGGAAAAGGAGAGAAACTGTCCACCCCATGACGGCTTCATACCACTGGAGTGAATCAGCCAATCAACATGTGTGTGCTATAAAATGGCTGCTGCTTCATTTCTGCCTCTCTGTGTTCCACTTTCTTTTCAATAATCTCCTTTGTCACTTTCCTTACTAGAAACACAAGAAAGGAAATTTTGGGAAAGGGAGTTCAGCCTACCAAAGTAAGTTAACACAAACGAAACCATCATACTGGTGCTCCAGTGACTCCAGATGCAGCTTTCTTAGCACCTTTTGTTTCACTAAGCTCTTCCTAGAGTGCCTTCCCCTGGCTTCCTGTCTGCCCTACTCTGATAGCACATCCCTTGTGACTAGTTAGAATATCTGATATTCGCTTTCATTACAGTATCATGAGTCACATGCATGATTTTTACTTATTTTTATGTCTATCATAATATGCCATATTTCTTCTTATAGTCCCCTAAGTTAATGTCTGACACATAGTAGGTGTTCAGTAAGTTTAAATGATGGAGGAAGTGATCGTTAGTGTGCTTTGCCTGAAGTAGTATTGGAACTCATGGGCTCATGAACCCATTATAAAGATGAACTGTGCAGATGTTTGATTATTAGTGCTTTGTTATAGAAATGTCAGAATTCTCTGCTTGGGCCTTGATCTATGATATGGCAGATATCCCTTCCATGTTCAGTACTGAGCCCTATCAAAATCTTCATCCCGTGACTACCTGGGTCAGGGAGATGGCAAATTCTTTAAAAAGTACATTAATTTGCAAAACCCAGGATGGAGATGTATTGATGAAATTTTCTTTTTGAGGATAGAGACATGATCCTTGCACAGAAGGATTAGCCAGTAAGTTGAAGATAAAATGATACTGATCTTGGGAATATCATGGACACAGAGATAAGTATCTCTGGGCCAAAGAATTTGGGTGTCATTTGACCTAGATCATGCCCAGAGAATTAGTAAGTCAGGTTTAGGTTCATATGAGCAAAATGTAGTTTTTGTGTCCTGTTTCTCTAACACCCATTTATTGGGGACCACAATTTTGTTAGTGCTGGGAATACAGAGGAATTAGATATATTTAGAAGAGTGCTTGGTGCCTAGAAATTCAGTAAATACTATTCTTCCTTAATTAAGTAATTGCAATGGTTTTGTTATGGTCTGTCTCCCAAAGGTTCATGTGCTGAAAACTTGGTCCCTAAAGTAACCATGCTGAGAGGTGATGGAGCCTTTAAGAGGTAAGGTCTAATGGGAGTCAATTAGGTCATGGGCACACCATCCCTGGAAGGTATGAATACCCATCTGGAGGGAGTGGGTAGGGCTTGTGGAAATGAATTAGGTACCTCAAGAGTGGGTTGTCATAAAATGTTATAGAGTTGTCATAGAGTAAGACACCCTGTGTTTACTCTCTTCCACAAATGTCACTTGCTGCTCTTGTATGAACTCCTGCCATGTGAAGCCATCTACTATGCTGTGAACACAGCATGAGACTCTCAGCAGATGTAACCACCTGAGGTTGAACTTCTTAGCTTCTAAAACTGTGAACTAAATACATTTATTTTCTTTACAAGTACCAAGTGTCAGGTGTTTTGTTACAGCAACACAAAATCTACTAGGATAGTGATATATAAAATCTTCAATATATGCTCTGTCTTTGAAGATATTAAAATGCTTTCTCTTCCTCTCCTCTCCTCTCCATCCACTCCCATCTCCTCCCCTCCTCTCCTCTCCTTTCCCCTTCCCTTCCCTTCCCTTCCCCTCTCCCTCTCCCTCTCCTTTGTCTCTCTCCTCTGTGTTAGTTGGTTTTCAGATGTGTCATCTGGACCAATCATTCATCTGATGCTTGACTAATCGCTATAATGTATTTTGCACCTTTGTGCCAGTAACTGTGGTACACACTTGAATCTCACAATAATTAAGATTAGATCCAGAGGCACACAACAGAAAACACATTCGATTCTTACTAAAGATGCTTGGAGGTACTAGCCAGAGATAATATGGTGGTTCTACAATCTTTTCATTTCACTATTTGCAAGGAGACTGGTCAACATATTATTTAGTCGGGGGGCATCATTAACCTGAACTAAAATATAACTCCATTATCAAGAAGAAGGAAAAAATGGATATGGAGTGGTGTTACATCCTCTCAAACCTGAGCACATGATTCTGTCAGAAATCAAATGATAACCTCACCTCTGGGTCCTTGGTTTTTATGATGCATGAGTGAAATGAAAGATGCCAATGGGTGTTGCAAAGGTAAAACCCTTGCTCTAAAATGAAGTGGAGGAGAGGGTGGGATCATCCTCAGTCTGGTTGCAAGGAGTCTGGCAGAATGGTCTGCCGGGAATGAATTTTGAAGATTGACCAATAGAAATTTCAAGTGTATGAAGATAAGATATTGGTCTGGCCTTGTGTTTCTGTTTACCTCCATTCCAAGGATTGAGGGAGAACATTTCTGCTCTGTGTCAAAAGGGGGACAGGCATCAGTTTGAAAAGGAAAGAAACAGAGTTGGTAGCCACCTCTCTCGCTAGGACCTAATTCACACTCAGGGAACATTTGATCCTCTGGGCTCTGAGGGAAGTTAATTGAAATGCAAAAAACCAAAGGTCAAAACCATGTAAAATTTAAAGGCCATTTTACTATTGACAAGGAACAAATTGTAACTTTATATTGCTTTTAGATGCAATTTTGTTCAGCGAAATTAGATTATACTCAACTAAAGCACCTTCTTTAGAGCTTTTAGATTAAATATTAGAACTTATTAGAAGGACCTTGATTTCGTCAGTAAATACCAAGGAAAATATTTGGTGGGAAATGCAGCTGCCTAATTTGCATTAATACAAACGAGGACTATTAAGCTTAGTTGATTAGCATATTCATATGTACTGTAGTCCCCATGTATTTAAAATAGATTCTGCTAGATTCTGATTACAAACTCAGTTTATGTGTAATGCTGTGAACCAGAGCTTGGAGACAGAGTGTGCTGGTGACCGAGGGTGAGGAGCCCCGGTGGGAAATAATTTTTTAACAGAATGCTGACCTCAGAATTATTTCCATAACCTGATACTATACAGAGTCAGCCTTGCCCCCAAATCTCTGAGAAGACGAACTGGCAGAGAGTAACCCAAGGCAGAGTTTAGGTTCTGAGGGTATAAGATATAGGCGAGTGTGTGTATGTGTGAGTGTGTGTGTGTGTGTGTGTGTGTGTGTGTGTGTTTCATTCATTTAGCAAACTAATTTGCTCAGCATATATTTATTATGTGCCCATCATAATCAAGGCACTGGAAAGGGCTGATGGCTGCTGAGAATAAGGGCTACCCTGAGAACAGGGCTTCTTTATCAAGGAAATTGAAGAGATGAATCCTGGCTGACCAAATCTAGGGCTGATCTTCCAAATTCCCACCTGATTCTGTGAGCTGCTTCTGGTATCCACGCAAGTGTTGCTCACAGTGGAAGGAGCCTCTGGTCTAGGAAGGCAGGCTGTGAATCAGGGTGCATTCCAAAGCCTGCTTCTATTCTCAGGGAGCCTATCAATGATCCCATGAAGGCCACTTTGTGTTCCCTGCTCCCCCAAATGCATTTCTTCTGATTTTCCTGTTTCTTCTTTTACAACTCGAGCTTGCTAGTTGGTCATGGAGCAGCTAAAGTGCACAAATGGGCTGAGGCACATTGCTGACAGGTAGTTGAATAGGTAGTTGCCGATTAGTATTCCAAGGTCAGTGCCTTCTGGGAGGACAGCAATCTATAGGACAGCACATCCTTGTCCATGTGTCTGTCTGAGCCCCAGAGCTTACAGTGCAGGCATGAGGTGGGTAAGTGTGTGAGATGGTGGGTGGTACTGGGGGTCCCTGGTGGGGATCGAAAGGCAGTAATGTACTTATTCTCCTGATAATTCAGGTTTTGTGGCTTTGCACCTTTCTGGGACCTAAGACATGGAGTTGTAGACATTGTTGCATTCTAAAAACGAAGAAACTAAAGCTCTGGGAGGCCTTGCGAAGTGATGCAGTCCAAAGCAAACGCCAAGTCTTCCAAACCTCTGACCAGCTTGCGAGTTACTGACATAGATTCCTAACATTTATTTAGTTTCCATTGATCCAAGCTGCCCTTTGTATGCACTGGAACTGGACGTAACAGGTTTTCAAGGTTTGCAGGAAAAGAAAAGCTCCACATTTTGTGACTCTGTTTGAACCTGGCCAGTCACTCACTCATTCTTTTGACAAATCATTATGGAGCACATCCAACGTGTGAGGGGCTATTCCAGGCCCTGGAGTTGGAGCTCTGGACAGCAAGACAAAGTCCCTGGGATCAGAAAACTATGTTTTACTGAGAAGAGTAACACAAGGAAGGTACAGCCACCAAGTGAGATGCCTGCTGTGAGGAAGGATCAGCAGGGTCCTGGCAGAGAGTGATCAGCATGTTGTCCCAAGAGGGGACGTGGGGAGACATTGTTGGGTAAGCAGATAAGGTGACATCGAGCATTCAAAGGAAATGAGCAAGGAGACAGGCTCTCTGTAGGGGGAGTGATCCAGATAGAGGCAGAGATCATGGCTGGTAGTGGGGGTACAATATGTAAAAGATGGGAGAGAAGGATCATGGGGGGCACAGAGGATGAGGACGTCATAGGGCAATGCATTCGAGTGTGACACACAGCATGGTCAGGGGTCTTTGCTAGTGGAAGGAGTGCTTTTAGTAATTATCCTAGAAAGGTAGAAACCACAGAACTCTCTATAGGCTGGGGGTTCATGAAGGTCAGTGAGGGGGGCTGACTCTCCCTGTAAGTGGCTGAGGTGTCTTGGAGCTTCTGGGCCAGGTATGGGGGACTAAGTATGATCTGACCTAGGTTTTAGTGGGATCACCAAGCTACTGTCTTTTGCAAGGACAGGAGTAGGAAGACAAGTCAGGTTGTGACTGCAACAATCCAGGCAGGAGAAAAAGGGGCAGTAGAGGTGGGAGGAGTGCCTGGATTTTAGGTACATATCAACTGTGGGACAGACAGAATTTTCTAGAAGATTTAATGGATGGCATGAGAGAAAGGAGTCAAGCATGACTGTGTTCTGAGCAGCTAGAAGACACAGTTGCCTCTGCTGAGGTGTCAGTAGGTGCCAGGTGTGGGAAGAAATGAAGAGCTTGGTTTATCTATGTCACCTTGGATGTGCTTGCTTGACACCAAGTGGAGATGTCATATGTAGTTAGAATAGGAGTTTTCAGGGGGACGTACATGATAATAGAGGTCCCCTGGCTGGGTGATATCCCGAGAGAATGAGGGTAAACAGACAAAGAGAAGGGTGTGAGCCCTGGGTCCTGATAAGTTTGCAGGTTGGAAGGACCAGCACAGGAGAAGGCTGGGAGGACAGAGAGGCAGCGGGAAGTGAGGGGCTTGGCATTCTGACAGTCACATCCGAGAACTATTCCTGGAATCTGTCAGCTTGTTCAGTATGTTTCCACTGGAACTTGGAGCAGGATTTAGAGGGACAGGAGAGAAGCAGAGAGTTGTTGGTCTGAGCCTTAATCCCTGTGAGGACCGACACTGCTATGTCATGAGTAGTGTGGATGCGGGGCTGGGGTGCGGGGAAGAGGGAGACTGGGGTATCGGAAACACTGGTAGTTGAGTACAGAACAGGCCATCTGAACAGGATGAGGTGGGCACTCCTTGCTCCCCAGGTTGCCAGCATCTAGTAATGAGGTCCCATGTGGCCCTGTCTATACATGCCCCTCCTCCAGAGTGAAAGAGCAGAGGGGAAATGGCACCAGGTCCTCTGGGGAGGCAAAGAAACCCCACTGGGAATCACAGCATGAGAAGAGCAGTACCTTCCTGTTAAGTAAGGACACTTAGGTCAGGAATGGGGATCAGATCTAGCTTCTGCGACTTCCTCGACTTCCTCGTTCTGCCTCTCTGAGCCTTTGTCTCTTTGTCTCTAAAACTGGGTATATCCCTGCCTCATCTGGGCTTCTGTAAGAGTTAAATGGGCTCAGTTTTGTTAAAAACAATTTATGGAGACTGGTTCATTTTAAAAGTACAATGTGTTCATTTTCATGTTTATAATTTTTGCTATCTCTTTCTATTTAAATTAAAACAGACATGGGGCTTGTTTTCTCCAGGGGGAAAAAATATAAGGAACAGAGGAAGTGGTCTATGGTTGTGGGTGTTCTGAGAATTTCAGAGCAAAACAAGGAAGGCGACTGCAACCCAGGAAGATTGCTTTTAGCACAAGGGTGCCGGTGATGACGCAGACGAGCTCCATCCTCGTGGGGAGCTGTATGACTGCAGTGGGCGCCCTACACAGCTCCTCGCTGAAGAAGACTAGCTCCTAATCCATCCCTCCAGGTAGCCTGCTGATGGAAAGAACAGTGGGGTCCAAAGTTGGAGCAGCTTTCTTAGCAGATCTAGTTCATTTCCCCAAGTGCAAGAAGATGGCTCAGAAATTACTCTCTCTCTCTGTCTTTCCCTCCTGACGCTCTCTGAGGCTGACTGCCAGGTGAGGAGGTCTGGGAGCCCAGCTCGGCCTTGCTGACACCCCGATAAGTGACCTGAGCCCATGAGCTTGCCAGCCTTCAAGCCCCAGTGCCTGTGCTAGAACACAAGGACATGGTGCCATGGTGGACACCCCAAAATACCTGCTTCTTGTGACTGGTTTAGGTCTGGACAAGGTGCTTTTTTAGCTAGGGGGTGGTGCTCGGTCCTTGATGGCCTCTTCCCTAGCTCAGCCTCAAATCCTCCATGCTAGCAGTGTCACTAAGGAATCAGATAACCAAGGTAGGGCTCTGCCTTGAGAAGCTGCAAGTTGGGACGCCCCGGCCCAAAGGCCTCTCCCAGGGGTGTGTTTGGGGGACAGGTCGGGTGTTTCATTACAAGGAGAAGCAGGGGAGGGCTTGCTGTAGGCCTGGCCTCTGGTGTGGGGCAGCCTGAGGCCTGAAAATGAAAGTCAGAAGGGTCAGCCTTGTGGCACTGGGGCTCATGGGTTGCTGGGGAGGGTGAGACTATTGTTCGATTTTGTTGTCCATCTTTGGCCAGTGCAGCCCTGCAGATGGCAGAGCCTCCCTGAGGGTTAGATGTTTGCTGGAACCACCTTCAGTTCAGATGGGTTCTCATTCAGCCTTTGGATCCTTCTTTAGGCTGAAGCTGAATGATACCAGGGCACAGTGTGCTCCCTGAGGCTGGTGTTGCGATCCTTTTAGTTCTTATTTCTGCAGGACCTCAACTCCACGTATGATTATCTCGTGAATCAAACTTACCTCTGAGCTCCAAAAGCAACAGGTGAATCCCCTTCCCCCGTCTCCCTGTCCAGAAAGGCTGAGGAGACCCTTGAGCTGCAGCAGCCACCTCCACCCACGGGAAGCACCAGCAGGCAGGCGGTGGTCAGGAGAAGAGCCGTTTCCTTCATTCTGAGGTCCCGCAGTCTCAGAAACCCTCCAGGTGGCTGGGGCTCTCTTCCTCTGACCTGGCGGCTGACTGTGTCTTTGCTCAGGGGCCTGAATCAAGCTGAACATCGGAGACGTGGCTCGCCTTCCCGGATAGGACCACCAGGGGGCAGTGGAGCACACTCGCAGGCTGCCTGCGCTGCAGGACCTGGAGTGTCTGCAGAAGCTTCTGAGGCAAGGGAAGCGCCAGGCGCGACCCTAGGGTCAAAAATCACCCTCACTGGGTCTCCTCTCAGAGAACGGGAGGGTTGTGCATTGGCTTCAGACGAACGAGCTTCTCTCTGCACTCAGAAAACGTCGGACCTTAATAGCTTCATCATCATTTTGTTCTGGATCATCGCCCTTATCTCACTGGCATGAAGAGCCCAGAGAAGTTGAGTAATTAAACTGAAGCCACACAGCTATGAAAGTGTCAGAGCACCTGACCTTTAACAGTGAGATTTTGACCCTGAGGATCTTCCTCATTGCTTCACAGTAATGAGTCTAGTTCTCACCTGGGAAGCCTATGTCCACCCCTTGTCCCCCTCACCCCTTTATCAGGATCTCTTAGGGAACAGGGATATCTTGCCTGGAACCTGTATTTTTAAGAAGCTTCCAAGGTGATTCTTGCAAACACGATGAATGGGAACTCTGCTCTTGGGGAAAACCTGACTTGAGCCAAATTGTAAAGAAAGCATTTTTTTTTTTTTTTCCGTTATTCTGCTTTGACCATGCACTCCCCACTCATGCTGAGCTTCCAACCCTCCACCAAACCCTAACTCATGATGTCATCTGTGTCCTCTGAAGTCCCTCTCTAGCTGAGAACTCATCTGCATCACTCTGGGCTCCCCCTCCTCATGCTCTGACAGCAACTGACACCTCTGCCCTTTACCACCACACCGTCCAAAGTAACAAGTTAATCTGATTGAAGAAATCAATTCCAGTGGGATTAAGATAGAAAGTGGCCCCAATAACTCACCAATCCCAGGTATCATGGGAATTTAAAGCAGGGCTTTCTGGACATAACATCACAGTCTCAACTTTTAATCCAGAATTGCTACAAGGAGGATGGAAAGTCCGGGGGGAAGAGGGAGATGAATTCTGAAAGATAGCGCTGCTTGGCACTGGAGCGGGAGATGAGGGGTGTTTGTACTGGGGATGCCAGTGCTAGACTTTTGTTGCAAAGAACACATTGAATTTTCAAATTACAGAGACAATATATATGAATGCGAAATGTCAAACAATATAGACAATTATAAAGGAAAATTGTAAGCACGATAATTTTTATCCCTGGGTTAAGATGTCAGATGACATCCTTTCTAACACCTCTCTGTAAACGTGACAGTGATGAATGATTGTTAAACTTTATTAGATACCTGCTATGTGCCAGACCAAGGACTATGCTTCCCATACATTTGGTCAGCTGGTTTTCATTTGTCCATTAGGAAGGAAGTGATGGTTTTTAATAAATCAAGAGGTAACTTTTGCAGGGTAAAATATAGGGCAGGAAGCAAACTCAGGCTTCCCTCACTCAGAGCCTAAGTTCTTATTTATCTTTGGATACTGGCTACATTCAAAGATGCACATACCCAGAGACACACACAGAACTCACATGCAAATATATCACACATGCACTCAACTCACATGCTTTCCCCATGTACACCTGCAGAACTCACAGATACACTGCAGAGATGCACACATGCCTCACACACACACACACCACAGACAGACACACACATGCAGGTTACACATGGAGCTCAAACACGTGCGTATACTGCCAGTACAGAAAACACAGGACTCACACACAAAGTGGCAGACACACACATATACAAGCCCTTCTGAAATCCGATATTTTTTGTTTTGATTCAATGTTTCAAGAACTTTTATTCTTTTAAAAGCTTGTACAATATTCTATTGCAAGTATTTATCATAACATATCTAATCAAATACTACTGATGGTTATGTAAGTAATAAAATTATGTAATAAAGTAAGGAAAATGGAAAGTTACTGGGTTTCATTATTCTCCGAGTTGGTTGCATGCATTTTATCTTCTTATCTTCACAACAGTCCCATGTGAAGCCATTTTGCAGATATAAAAAGTGAAAGTCAGAAAGCTCTGGAGCTTCAACGTGGCAGAACCAGGAACTAGAGCTAGGAAATCCGCCTTCAGATTCACCTTATGTGAATTGGCTTTCAGTGGACACCCTTGTATACACATGTTCCCCATCGTTAACATTCTTAGAAGAGGAACTCCAAGACCAGGGCTGTGTCTAGTCTCCATTTGATACACGTCACTGGCCTGGCCTTCAGAGAATGAACCAGTGAATACCCACCAAGTCCATGTGTGAATGCCTTCTTTCCCTTCAGTTTTTCCAGGAGTAGGCACTTCTATCCTGATTTGTTAGGTAAAATGTCAGATCTAAGCATTAGACAAAATCCTTATAGGACATGATCAGAGGAAGCTTTGTGGTAGAGGAAAACATTGACCTTAAAGAATGATTAGGTTTGCCCGAACTGAAGATGTTTTCCCTTGAGACGGGCACAGAAGCATTAGACAATGTATAGGGGTTCTTAATGGGCTTGGGGATTCTAACTATTGAGCTGCATGTTCAAGGTTAGACGGTTGGGTCTTGCTGTGTGTTTCCAGTTCAGATCTTACACAAGTAACTGCTTGTTGCTTACAAATGGTGGCTTTTCCAGGTTCACATGTTATTGGATCATGATAGAATGGTGCAGGCAGCATGGAGGTGGAGCTGGGTCTGTGTCAGATCCCCAGCCTGCCCCCTGCTCCTGTCAGCAGCTGCCTACGCCAGGCCTGCCCTGTCTTCATCACCACCTGCCAACCTCTTTAGCTCAGCTCGGAGCCCGAGAGCTGGGCAGCACCGGGCCTCTCCTGGAGTTCGCTCAGCCGTTGCGGATTTGACACACCATCAAAAGTGTAGTGATTCCTTTCTCAAATTCTACCTTCCTGAGTTATTATAAATCCAGCTTTTTCTTGCCTGAGAGATTGATTTTCAGCTTGTGTTGTAAATTTGCTTCTAAGTGGGCTCCTTTGGTTTGGTAGTAGAGAGCATGGGAAGCGGGGTGGGGCACAAGGGAACTGTTTTTTCCACTGTCAGTGTGGCCTGAAGACTTTCATTGCCACAGAGTCTTTTTGCCCCAAGAACAGGAATAGAATAGAATAGAATAGAATAGAATAGAATAGAATAGAATAGAATAGAATAGAATAAACAGAAAGTGAATTATAACCAGGAGAGAAGGTATGAATAGGTTCTTTCTTCAAGTGTCTGAAAAATCTGCCAGGGTTTAAAGAAAAGTATACAGCAGAAATACATAAAATTAGCTGGTCTTCCTTTCTGCTAAAACTTATTCTAAAGGGGCCTCTGTTCTCTTCACTTGTTGGGATTCATCAGGTTTTCACCTGTCTTCTCTGGGCACTGATAGGGTCAGGGAGTCTCCCAGCTGTCTTTCCATGTTCAGTGAACTTCTGGCCACCCTAGAAATCCCATATACAGATGAGAAAGTATGGAGTTAAAGTTTCTGGTAAATATAGCAGACACTGCTAATTGATAAAAATGTTATTTTCAATTTCTCTTTTATACCCTCTATTATTTTTATTGTATATTTTACCCTTATGTAGGTTATAAATACAATGCATTGCAATTATTTTTTTCTGTAGACAGTTATCTTTTAGAGACATTACAAAAAAAAATAAAGGAAATTTTACATTACCTTCATTAATGTAGCTTCCATCCCTTTCCATGTCATGTCATTTCTCTCTCTCTCTCTCTCTCTCTCTCTCTCTCTTTCTTTTGGTACTGGGTATTGAACCTGGGGGCACTTAACGACTGAGCCATATCCCCAGCCCCTTTTTAAATATTTTATTAAAAATAGGGTCTGCTGAGTTGCTTAGGGCCTCACTATATATTACTGAGACTGACTTTGAACTTGCGATCCTCCTGCCTCAGCCTCCGGAGCCACTGGTATTACAGGCATGTGCCACCATGCCTGGCTCCAGTCATTTTCTCTAGATTCAGATTCTGCATGGTCTCTCTGGTGTATTTTGTAGTAGAGGTTTTCTGACAGTGAGTTTTCTTAGTTCTTCTTCGTATGATGAAGTATTTTTTCATTTGATTTTTAAAGACCATTTTTTTTTGTTGAGTCTAGAATTCTGAATTGACAGATATTTTTCTTCCCATAGTTCAAAATGCCATCTCATTTTTTTCTGGTGTGCATGATTTCAGATGGGACGCTTACTATGATTCTTATCTTTGATTCTCTATAGGTAAGGCATCATTTTTGTCTGGTGACCTCAAGATTTTTCCTTTGTTTTCAAGCATTTTGAATATAATGTACCCAGTTTTTCAATTTTATTTCTGTCCTGCTTGGTGTCATAATGATGGTTATTTTTAAAAAAATTCTCAACCCTCATTTCCCCAAATATTTCTTTTGTCTCTTTCTTTTAAAAATATTTTTAGTTGTAGATGGACACAACCCCTTTGTTTTATTTATTTTTTTACAATGTGGTGCTGACAATTGAACCCAGTGCCTCACACGTGCTAGACAAGCTCCTCTACCACTGAACCACAATTCCAGCTCCTCTTCTGTGTCTTTCTCTCTCTTCAACTTTTGAGTGTCCACTGTACTTTTGCTTGTCTCCTGGCCTGGTGTGCTCTCTTTTATTGCTCTCCTCCTCTTTCTGTTTCAGTTTCGGTCATTTCTATGAATCTGTTTTCAAGTCCATTGCTTCTGTCCCCAACTGCATTGAGTCTACTGTTGAGACCAGGGACAGTGTCTCCATCCATGTTGGTTACTGTTTTCATTTCTAGGATTTCCATCTGATTCTTTTTTTTTTTTTTTTTCTTTTCTCTTAGCTTCTATTTTTTTTTTTTTTTTTTTTTGTTAAAATTATCTATCTGATATGCCATGGTGCTCATTCTTTCTTTTTAATATTGAATATAATTTAATGTTTGAAAACTCAGTTTTAGACTTCTTTTATTTTTTACAGACTGCAGTTTGATTCATTTTACACAAATGGGGTATATCATTTCATTTCTATGGTTGTGCATGATGTAGATTCATACCAGTCATGTAATCATATATGTACATAGGTAATGATGTCTGTCTCATTCCACCATTTTCCATACCCCCTCCCTCTCATTTCCCGCTACATAATCTAAAGTTCCCCCATTCTTCTCTCACCCCCACTCGACCTCCCCCATTATATATCATCATTCACTTATCAGGGAGGCCGAATGTTTCCTTTTTATTATCACCTTTAACATGTCAAGTTTTGAATTCCCTGTCTGACAGTTTCAAAATATGTCATGTGGTTCTCTTGATGGCATTGTCTTGCAGTAGTTTTTCTTCTGTCCTTGGTTCTTATTGTTTATGGCTATGCCTTGTAAGTTATTGTTGAAAGACACACACCTTGCATTGCATGGGGTGTTGGAGGCTGAGTTCTTGATTAGAGTCCCTCTAATAGCTGTTACTTTTTGTGTGATGCTTCTTAGCCCTGTGGTGGGGAGCAGGTGTATTCTCTTCTTTCCAAATTAAGCATCCGCTTCATCCAGGTACTGTGTCTAGGATACTGGGCTGTGGTCTTCTCAGTGCTCCTGCTTCTCTCCTGGGGGCAATCCTCAGCCTAGTTCATATTCCCGACAAATGCTTCCTATTCTCTTCCCCCAGGGCAGTAGGCTTTCACAATCACCCACATGTGAGACTAGCTTGTGGGACTTCTCCTTGCTTTTATTTTGAAGAGGAGTAGACAAGGAGAATGTGGGTGGAGTTTTATAAATTCCCGTTACAGCTGCTGGTCTCTTCCTCAAGGCTTGCAATATAAGGTGCCATATCTTCAGGACTCTCACCAATCTTTTCTGATCACCAGTGAGGTGCATATAGACAAACCAGCCAGCAGGTGCAATTCCCTATCTTATCCGAACCCTCAGGCATTCTCCATTCTCTTGAGATCCATCACTTGGCCCAAATGGTTCAATACCAATTTTAGCTGATTTCTTTCCAGTGTCTGGCAGCATCTGTCTTAGGTAAGCAAGTGCTCGTGTTCTCTCTTTGTAGACACTTTTGTTTACTTATATTTCAGATTTGTTTGTTTTGCAAGCTCAGATCTCTGATGGGTTCAAGTGAAGTCATGAATCTGTGGGTTGTGCAGGATTTTTGCTGCAAGACTGGGAATGATGCTCTCTCTAGTTTCCTACTTCCCCTGCAGAAGCCAGAAGTAGCACTATTCTTAATACTCCCAAATTGGAAGTTACCAAAATGTTCATTACAAGTCAAATGCACAGTGGCATATTCACCCAGAGGTCTGATAGGTAGCAATGAGAATGAAGGCACTCTAACTTCCTAAGACACTATGGATATAACTCATAAGTATAATGTTGAGCTAGGGAAGCCAGTCATGAAGGAATACATGCTGGGTGGTTCTATTTATATAAAGTGCAGACCCAATCTATGCTCTTAAAAATCAGGGGAGCAGTTATGCTTGGAGCACCAGAGACTAAAATGGAGGACAAGGGTGGGGGTTGCTTCTGAAATATGAGCAATTATCTGTTTCTTGATGTTTGTTGTTTTCATAGATTTGTATTTTTGAAAATATGAGATATACATAGTACCCCCTCTTGGTATGTATTAATCTTCAGAAAAACTATTTAAAATAATCCATTAATGCAATTAAAAGTATGAATTTATAACTTTCCAAATAACTAGAGAAAATAAAAGGAGCTAAAACATAATCCAGCAAAAGACAAAAATTAAAGAAATGCCAAAAAAATCTTATAAAATAAAGTGCTAAAGCCTAAGGACATCAATTATGGCAATAAATATAAATGCTTAAATTTTTCCCATTAAAAGATAATAAAATAAAATAAAACTCATATATGTTTTAATGATGTGCAAATGCAAAAAGACCATTACAGGTGAGCCCTTTCCCCCTTATTTCCTTCTTCTCTTTGAATTATATTTGTGCTATCACAATGATATTCTTGAGATAGCATAGCTGACCTATTAAATCATGAGTGGGCCAAGTATTGAGACAAGTAGAAAAGAACAGCTCAGTTTTAACCATTTATGATATACCAAAAACTGTATTTCCTGAAGATAGAGCTGTTTCTGAGCTTGGTCACTCTTGGGAAGTTTAAGAGAAATTATTTTTAGTGTTGCATCAATCTCCAAACCTCCTTTCCCTCACCCTGATTCTCTACATATCCAGAATAACATCTTCATTTCTTTTAGAGAATTCTAGATCCATTCATGGGACTGGCCATCAGGGAACAACCAATACCACCCTTTCTTGGATGCCAGAAAGAAAGCACTTTCTAGTATGGCTGTGTATGGGAAGAGATGGAGAAATCAGACCTGGAGGATCTGGCTAGAGAGGTTGTTCAGTTTGGATATGAGGTGTCTCTGAAAGTCCATGTGTACAACAATGCAGGAATGTTCAGGGTGAAATGATCAGATTTGAGAGCTATAGCTTAACCAGTGGATTAATCTACCTGAATTGATTAAGTGGGTGGTAAATATAGTCAGGTAGGGTGTGGCCAGAGGGAGGAGATCACCTGTGTTTTGGATTATTTTGTTCCTGGTGAGCAGAGCTTTGTCTCTTTGCCTCATGGCTCTCATGACCTGAGCTGTTTTCCTCTGCTATGCCATTCCACCATGATGTTCTGCCTTATCAGGGGAGAGTAGACCTTCAACTAAATCTCTGAAACAGTGAGCCAAATAAACATTGTCTCCTTTAAATTATTCTTGTCAGGTCTTTTGGTCACAGTGACGAAAAAGCTAACTCAAACATGGGTCTTGAGTCTTTGTATGGAAGTTAAATAGGAGTTTTTAAAAAAACAATGAAGTTTTCAAAACTTCATTGAGGTATAATTTATATATAAACTTAAACCTATTTCACACATATAAGTTTTGATAAGTTTGCATATATGTAAAAAAAATCCATGATGTCAACACCCTAATCAAGGTAATAAACATATGCATCACCTCCAAATATTTCCTTGTGTTCTTTTGTGGGGTTTGTGTGTATGGGTATGTATGTGTGTTCCCTTTACTGAGGGGAGTTCATGGAAGTAGAAATAATCACCAGTTTGATCAGAAATCTTTTTGTGAAGATGGAGGGTTTGGGGGTATGTTTTCCATTAGGAATTGTTCCAAGATATTCAAGAAAATGGAGACCCATAGGTCAGGCTTTAAATAATAAATGTACATTAGAATTCAACTACCCCACTTTGAAAACAAGAAAAAAAAGTCATTTTGAGAAAAGCCATATCAAGACTCGTTAAAACAACTGTTTATATTTCATTATAACCTTGTAGACAACATCATTTTATCCAATTGAAATTTTACAAATTCTGTTTAGGGGTACACAAAATAATGGGCATCTAAGATTTCTTTCCTTGATCAAATTCTGACATAATTCAAATAGTGTATTTGAGATCCCAACTATGTGTCACACAGTTATGGTTTGGATGTGAGGTATCCCTCAAAAGCTCACGAGTGAGACAATACAGGAAGGTTCAGAGGAGAAATGATTGGGTTGTAAGAGTCTTAACCCAATCAGTGAATTAATCCCTGATGGGATTAACTGAAGTGGTAGGGTGTGGCTGGAAGAGGTGGGAATTGGGGGGTATCTATGGGGTATATGTTTTGTATCTGGAGAGTGGAGTCTCTTTCTCTCCCTCTTTCTCTCTGCTTGCTTCCTGATGATGCAAGCTGCTTTCCTCCGCCATGCTCTTCCACCATGATGTTCTGCCTTACGTTGAACCCCAAGGAATGAAGTCAGTGTTCTATGGACTAAGATCTCTGAAACCATGAGCCCACAAATAAACATTTCCTCCTCTATTACTGTACTGGTCAGATCATTTAGTCACAGCAGCAAAAAAGCTGACTAAAACACACACTATACAAGGCCCAGAATAATAAGGCTCAGTTTCTACTGTCAAGAAGTTCAAAATCTAGTGATGAAGATTGACTGTTATACGGGTAAAAAAACTCAGTGTTACAAAAACTGTGATTGCATAATGTTCAGTGTGTTGGAAGACAGTTCTCCATGGATCTCTAATTTTGTGCACATGTTTTTAGTGAGGTGCTAATTGTTCCTTGTTTTGGACTGTCTTTTCAAAGATGTTAGTGTAACCGTCAATCTTAAAAGCTGTAGATAATTTCTTCTTGTGTAGAGGGCAGGTGGGATTATTGCCCATTATAAAAGACTGGCTTCCCTAACTCAGAATACCTGTCCAATAGCATCACCCACTATGTTTAAAAATGCCTTCTAGTCCTCTTTGATTTATCTTGTAGGAATGGGAACTAGAATACATGATAATACTTTGACTTCTGCAATACTATAAGAAATAACTTGTCCCTCATATCTTTTTTTTCGGTGGTGGTGGGAATACTGGAGATTGAATACAGGGGCACTTGACCACTGAATCACATCCCCAGGCTTATTTTGTATTTTATTTAGAGCCAGGGTCTCACTGAGTTGCTTAGTGCCTCACTTTTGCTGAGGCTGGCTTTGAACTCATGATCCTCTTGCCTCAGCCTCCCAAGCCTCTAGGATTACAAGCATTTGCCATTGCGCCTGACTTGTCCCTCATATCTTAACTCAAGCATCTTATGTCTTCTACCAACATCCACAAAACTGAGGTAGTTAATTTGTTAGTTTGTTAGGATAACATTTCGGATCATTCATAGTTCTTGACACACACTACCCTGGGAATGTGAAGAATGTATACCTATTTTAGCAAGTACAGTAGGGATATTGTGCCATAAAAACAATGTTGGGAAAATAGAGTCTGTGAGGATGTGGGGTGAGAAAGGGCAGAGTGAAAGAAGGAACAAAGCAAAAAATCCAGGCAGAAGAATCAGCACAAGCAAGGTTGTGAAGGTGTTTTAATGTTACTGAATACTGTGAATATTTTTATAAAGGCAATGCAATTGATGGATAATAAGTACATGATGATATAATCAGATTAAATTTTAGAAATGTTATTTTGGTAATAGTGGAGAATAAATTGACTGTTCAAGATGGGAGGTGGGGAGCTCCAAAGACCAACTGGAAACCACTGGAGTAATACAGATTAATCATGAAAAAGTCTAAATTAGGGAAAATGGGTAAAGAGGATCAAGACTTAACAACATATCATGGAAGAAGAATCAAACAGGTTCTCAGAATAGATTTTGGGTCTTGTTTAAGATGAATCCCAGTTCTTCTGTCTATTAAGATTTAGATATGAGGCAACCTCCAAAAGACATGTGTGAGTCGAGGTGAAAGGTTTTAGAGGTGAAATGAGTGGATTATGAGAGCCTTAACCTAATCAGTGTGTTAGTCCACTGATAGAGATTAACTGGATGATAACTGTAGGCAGATAGGGTGTGGCTGGAGGAGGTATCATTGGGGTTATGTCTTTGGGCTTTATATTTGGGGTTATGTCCTTGTTGAGGGAGCTCTTTCTCTATGCTTCTTGGTGCCATGTTCTTAGCTGCTTTCCTCCTCTACACCCTTCTGCCATGATGTTAGGTCTCACCTCGAGCCCTGAGGAACAAAGTTGGCCTCCTATGGATGGATAAGTCTGAAACCATGAGCCTCCAAAAAAGCTTTTTCTCCTCTAAAAGTGTTCTTGTCAGGTCTTTTGATCACGGCAGTGAAAAATTGACTAAAACACTGTCTTTAATACCTGAGTAAATAAAGGTAACATCTGTTGTGAAAGCTGAAGAAGGAAAGAGGCACCATATCACCCATGGGGGTACTTGGGCTTAACATATATATGTAGGTATTTGGCTTAGAAAGAATGACCACTGTAGGCAGAAGGGGTGTGTTTGATGATTAATCCTGAGGGTTAGGAGGACTGAAAATGGTTACATAGTCAGTGAGTTAATAATGGGTAAAATGACTAGTCTAGTGGCATTTTTCATTTTCAGATCTCTTATCCACTCTCAAAGGATTGTGGCATTGTCTGAGAAGGTGAAGGAAGCAAAAGGGAGAGAAAACGCAGGGCAATATGTTTTTCTTTAATTTGACAAATATATTGTCCTTCTTAGTTCACCGCAAAAAGAAAGGAACAGACAGAGGATTTATGTTTGACATTGTGAGCCAAAGAAGGTATTCCTTATTAATGAAAGAACTCCAAAAGTATATTTTCAGAGGTACTGATCTTAGATGACCCAAGAAGAAATATGTTCTTCTGGAAGCAGATACTCATCTTTGAACATCTGATCACTGTACTAAACTTGCTTATAACAGTGCAGGGATAGAGCACTGAGTATGTGTCTCTATAATCCTAAAACATCCTATCAACCAATTCAGTTAAAGCAGTGAAAACCTATATAAGTCAGTTTTCTTGTTTGATTTTTACTATTATGGGCAGATATTTTATTAAGCTGTGATATGGTCTCAGAAAGTCAGTTTTCTTTATGGGTCTCAGTTTGGTGTCCAGCAACACAGTATGGTCTCACACCTCCATAGAACTGTAAGATCTTTTATCCTTTTAACATTCTAGGAGTGTTTGGAGAATTCCAGAAAAGAGTAAGCAAAGTGTATAGAGCACAACAACCTTGAAGAAATCCACATTTAGGGACTAAGAATACAAAGAGGAGTTTAAAAGAACAACAGTGAAGGAACATTTAAAATGTGTGTTTCTTTCTTTTCTAAAGGAAAGTTCATTCCTAGCGATTCGTGAACTTTATGAGATGGTTGGTGATTGGCTGTTTGCCATGCCATGGAGGGCCCTATGAAGGAAGATTAAAGCATGAGAAATTTGAGTTGGGTATAAAAAGGTTAAATTTCTCTTCACTATAAGGAGATAGGAAGTCTTATCCTAAACTCATTCCAAAATCTATTATTAAAAAAAAATAAATTTTCCACTCTCATAATACTACCTACCTTGGCATTCCTTCAGTCCTGACTGGACCCCATCATTCATTGCGTATATTTTCATCAAGGTATGTCTTGTTTTTCTCCAAATGCAATGTCCATTTCTTAAGAGCAGGGTGCCAGTGTACATTGGAGGAACAATAAATGAACTTTGACTTATTTGTTTAAAATGATTTCAGTCTTTCTGAGAGACAGGGAGTTAAACTTGGAGGTGACGGCTTAAAGAGTGGAAACGTGGAGTTGGTTTGACTAAAGGAAAGTGATTTCATGGTTCTTCAGGCTCTGAGGTGTCTGAATGGCCTTAAGTGGACCTGCGATTCCAGCATCTCAGCTTGCTGCCTGAACTGCCCATCACCCTCTTGCCCTTTTTGCACCAGGGTTTCTGAGAGAGGCAGCTTGTTTTTTCATCTTGTAGGAAACACATTCTCAGAAAACAGCTGCACTCAACTGTTGGATCCTAATGGTACATATCACTCTTGGTCTTTGGCAGGAAATGTCCTTGGCTCCTAAAATAACCCTAACCACAGGGTTAAGATTTTCCCATAATTGAAGAGTACTGAGAAAAAGAATCGAATGCATGAGGCTAATAGACATTTAATCCCACTGTACTCAACAATTTGGGTTTCTTTTGCAGTTCACGTTGGTGATGGCAGAGAAGATTTAACCTCTGAGAATCCAGAGGTTAAATCCTTGATAAAGTAATGAGAGGTTGTGAAGTGCTATATTTTGAATCTACAGTGTCCCTCAGAGGTTCTTGGGAAAAAAGAGTTGGTTGCCAGCCTTTGGTGGTAAAATTGGGAGGTAGAGTATAGTAAAAGGAAGTTAGGTCACTGGGAACTTGTCCTTGATGGAGATATTAGAACCATGCTCCTCCCTCTCCTTGCTTCAGGCTGCTGTGAGGTGAACAATTCTCTTCTGCCATGTGCTGTTGCCATGATGTACTGTGCTGCCACAGGCCCAAAGCAATAAGGCTAAGCCATCATGGACTAAAACCTCTGAAATTGTGAGCCAAATAAAGCTTTTCCTTTTAGAAGTTACTTATTTCATGTATTTTCTCAAAGTGATGGAAAGCTGGATAACACATGCAGAGAGCTTTCACTTGGAGAGAGTTTTCAGTCAGTGATGGAGAATGATCACATGTAGAATGATTGAGGCAAAGCTTCTTAATTGATTTATTAGACATAACTATACATGGTCTATCCCACACTTGTTCTGTTCCAACACATTGACTGTTAGGCTTATCTGGAGCAAAATTTTCAAAATCAGTGTAAAGTCTACTTGGTTTCCCATTCTTTTCTGGTAGAGTCCTATATCTCTTCTTGAATAGTTGATGACTTATTCTGTTTTTTTATTGAGCCTAATGTGCCATCATTGCATTAAGTATTTGTGAACCCATTATCAACAACTCTGTGTTGATTTGCATAGAATTTCTTTATCCCATTCCTTATCATCAGGAAACTTCACTGTGTGTAATTGTACCTATTTGCATTTCTTCATACTCAATTCAGTAGTGATAATTAAATGGATGCACAAATTTGTCAAAAATGTATTGAATTTCACAGTTAAAATGGGTGCAGTCCATCATGGGTATATTATAGCTTAATAAAGTTGCTTTAAAATGGTGGTAAGCTTTTCCTCAGTTGAAGCTGGTATGATAGTCAACACAGTTATCACTCAGGATGGACTATGTCCATTCTGATTTGACAATTGAGTACAGAATTTTACAAAGTAGACTTCCATCTCAGAAACCTTAGAATCAACCTGGAGGTTAAAAAAAAAACAAATGGTAAAGTCCTTCAGGTCAAACATCTGCAATGTGCAACTTTTAACTAATTCATGTATTTGTTTATTATAATAGAATTGTTTTAGAGTGCAAATTTTATTTATATATAAAAATTATAGTTGCAATCACTTTATTTCATTACAGTAAAGCAATTAAATATAAATCACTTGTTTTACTAAGAATAATTAAAATTATCACAATAATTTATTATTATAATATGTAGATATCCCACATTCAATTATACACATTACTATTTGAAACTCAGATTCTATTTCTCTATAGAGACAAAGTTCCAGTCCAGAAGAGTTCTAGCTATTGGAGCCTGGATAGATGTCTCTATTTCTTGTCTGAGCCTTTCTTGGTGGGATCAACCACCCCCGTGGGTACCCAGGGTCATCCTGAGGATGTAACACCTAGGAGGAGTATCCAGTGTCTGTGCTGCTGTGCCCGGGGCTGACTGCCTACCAATGGACTTGCTGGATACTTTGGCACTAGTATCATTTGCCTCCAAATTTCTCAACCTCCAACTGCCTCTCCAAATTCTCTATGGTTGTTCACTTCTACAAAATGCGTCCCAATCACTTGCCCTTTTGATTTATCTTTCTAACTGTCATTTCCCATTTCTCCTACATATCCTATTACTGAATTGTCAATACCCCAACTCATCTCCAATTTAAAATAATGCATATTTTTAATTCTGTTGACCGTAGATATTTTCTTGTAAAAAACAATTCTGGCACTGTCATTTATCAGCCATGTGAATGTGAGCAAATTTCCCAGCCTCCCTGATGCTTATAGTGTTCCCGTCTCTAAGGATTTTCTGAAGATGAAATGGGTTAATCTTTGTAAAGCAGAACAGTGCCCCTCCTCGAGGAGATGTTTTATACACGTGTGTTGCAATCACTCTCACTGGACTCAATGTTAAAAAACACATGTAAAACATACAGCTCACCCCTGGGATGATTAATAAAAAGTGTCATTTATTAGGTACTTTCTTGATATTTATCTGAGTTGGCTGCATGAAAGTTTTGGGACTCTCTAGGACACACAAAGAAGGTGACCATTTGGAGGTGGGACACTGCAGACGTGTTCAGACAGAGACTGATGCTGAAGAGGAGGAGGAAGGAATGCAAGTTTTGTGATTTTGTTTAAGGTCTTCACTTCAGTTATTTCTTTACTGAGACTCATTTTTTCTTGCCACATTCTAAATTTTTTCTTGTCACTTTCTGCCTTTGAGCAGAAGGTTTGTTGATGCCAGTTGCCCCCTTGGCTTTTATTAAAATCCACACCCCCCGAACTCTGTCCTTAGTCCTGAAGGTCACATTCCCAAACTGGGCCTGATTGATGACCACGACAGCAAGAAGAAGTGACAGGAAGGTAATAAAGGAATCAGTCTTTCATGAGTATGAGTCACACATAATACGTAAAATGCAGAGCCCACAACCAAACCCCCCAGCACCAGTAACCCCAGGGAAGGGGACGCTGTGAAGGAAGTGATGGGTGGAGACATTTTGGTCAGCCTAGTCATGGTGATCACATCCTTGGAGAAGGAGGCACGTCTTGGGGGGTCACTCAACCCATCAACCTGGGGGGTATGACTCATGATGCTTCTCAGTTACCAGTAGTCCCTGAAGAAAAGTGAAGGCAAGCTCCTGTTGGCAAAGGCATCTGTTTCCAATCCAATTAAATGCTTAATGACCAACTGATTGGGGCTTGGGCCATAGCACTGAAGAGGAGAAGGCATGATATCTGCCCCTCTGGATCTGTCATTCTGCAGGGGAGTCAGGGCTCTCATGCATGAACAAGCATAGGATGACTGAACCTGGTGGCATTTAGTAGTCAAGACTCCATGGGTTCCTGGGAAAAGAAACTAAGCTCACAGTGCTTAAATGAAGAAACTCAATTTATTGTCTATGCAACTGAGATAAACAGGAGTCACTGGCATAAATTTATCCTGATTAGGTGAGCTACTTCCCTTTAATATGGTGCCTGCTACTGCAATTTTGGGTTTGTACCATACAACCTTAGAGACATCAGAGGAAAGAGAAAGCACCTTTCTTCCAGTGTTGATGTAAAATTCCAGCAAAAGACCTAGGTTAGAGTGACTTGGGTCGTGTGCTTGGATCATATGCCAACTGGAGGCTTTAGCTACCATTATGGGAAGTCCTGGGTATATGACCTCTCTAGAAGTTTTGGTCCTACCCTGCTATAAACACACAGAATGGCAAAAAGAAAACTCTATAAAATGGGGTAAGAGTGGAGGCTCTTACCAGAGGAAGGGGCAAAGAAGTCTGAAACAGCAGGAGCTCCTCCTGTGGGTCAGGGCTGTCCTGTGAAGCCCAGAACTTATAGGTGTGGGGCTCAGCCAAGGGGATCACACTGTGTGTGTGTGCTGGGGTGGGCACACAATTGAGAAGGCTCCCTGGCAAAAACGGAAGTTAAAAGGAAGATGATTTCTTTGGAGGGGAAGCTGCATTCTTCCTCTCTGCAGGGAGAACAGGGGAAGAACAGGGAACTAGGCCAAGCTCCTCTCCTGTGGGGCCCCTCCATCAGCGAGTGGTGGTTATTGAATAGGGGCCCCTGATGAAGCCACTTAGCAGCACTCATGCTAAGGGGTGGTGACCTTCAACCCCAGAACTGGGGCGCTCTGGCAAAGGCAGCCGTAACCACCAAGAGTGTAATTTGTCAGGGACGCAAAGGTTAACATTTTTCTTCACAAAAACCATCTTTAATGACCATCAGCAATCAGGACCTCCGATTTCTGTCTCATTTGAAAGCTTTTAATGCTTTCAGAGGGATAGATGGGGTGACCTAATAGGTCTTTTCCATCTCTGATTTTCTATGATTAATGAAGTTCAATTGTGCAGAATGAAATGGTGAGTTTCTCAGTGTCAGTTCAGCTGTATTCCTTTTCCCTCCCTCTTTCCTTTCCCCATTTTTTTTTTCAGACAGATGATAATCATGCACATTTTCTCTTAATGCTTGAGAGAAAAAAGGGACTTTTTCTTCTGAGCCAGGCTTTGAAAATGTCAAGGTGGGTGTATTTATCTGTGGTGTAAATTGTTACCAAATGCCACAAGCCACTCTTCACTCCCCCTCCTCCCTAGGATAGACAGGGTGACTACATGAAAGGCAATACAAGTACCATAAATGTGAAAACACTTTTCATTGGGACAGTGTGTGAGATTTTTCCAGATACCTTCACAAGATACATTTGTTTAATAACATACAGACTTTCTTTTGGGATTGATAAGGACTTTCTAACCTGTTTTGTCTGAAGGGAAACAGGTTCAGTGCAGTAATTGGACTTGATCAGGGCTGTCCAGCCTAGTGAGGGGAAAGCTACAGTCAGGGTGTGTTGGATCCCACTCTGCTGCACCTGGGGTTACAGTACAATTTTTGAAGCATTTCTTGAGGAAAATTCTAGAAAAATTCATTAGAACTTATATCCCCTTTCAACCTGGATATTTTGTTTGGTCAGAAGTCCTCAGAGTTATGAAACAGTCAGGCCTGTAGGGAACTGTTTTGGGAACTGTTTTAACCTTCATCTATCGTTTGCATTTGGAAGAGAAAGGCTTTAAGGAAGGGGTGTCTCTAAGGTTGTGTATTTAGCCTCCTTTCTGGCTAAAGGACACAGAGAATTCAGAGCTCCTCTGAATTCCTGGATTTGTTGTTGGACAGAGAGGGTAGGGGAAGAACCTCAGACAGAATCCCTGGCAGGAAGTGTGGAGGCTTCCCTAGTTTGATAGTAGGAGTCCCAGGACAGACCTGGAAAAAGGCTATGTGCTGATTTTTAAAAGAAAACCCTAACCAAATTCTGACCCAAAGCCCCAATTGACTGAATTTAAACTAATCCTTTGTTTCTAAGATTCTAGGAATTCACATGAGAAAAACAATTATGGATGTTCTCATCAGTCAAAACATTCTGACCTGGACCACTGCAGATTCTAAGAACACAGAACACAGACCATGGCGCTCTATCAAGGCTCTCCAGTACTCAGCCTTGGCTGGTACACCTCTTAAGGGGGCCACGTGGGTTGATTTTTGTTTCAGTTATTTTTTTCACTGCTGTGACCAAAAGACCTGACAAGAACAATTTTAGAGAAGGAAACGTTTATTTGGGGATTCATGGTTTCAGAGATCTCAATCCATAGATAACTGACTCCATTCTTTGGGACCTTAACTGAGGCAGAATATCATGGCAGAAGAGTGTGGCAGAGGAAAACAACTGGGAACTTGGTACCGAGAGAGAGAGAGAGAGAGAGAGAGAGAGAGAGAGAGAGAGAGAGAGAGAGAGAGAGAGAGCTCTCCTCAGCACAACAACATATAAACCCCAAAGGCATGCTCCCAAGAACCCTCCTCTAGGCATACTCTACCACTCAGTGAGTCCCCATTAGGGCATTAATGAACTGATTAGGTTAAGACTCTCATAACCCAATCATTTCACCTCTAAGCTTTCCTGCATTATCTCACACATGACCTTTTGGAGGAACAACTCATATCTAAACCACAACCATGCTGCAGCTGGCCAAGGCCCTGTGATTTTTCCTCGCTCCCTGTAGGAGGGCAAGAGCTTTTTTGGATCCTTCTCCTGGGAGGAGTCAGCTGGGCTATTTTCCTTTTGCTGGAAATTACCCTTCTCCTCTCTGCCTCTATAAATTTGACAAATGTAGTTACCTCCTGTAAGTGGAATCATGCAATATTTGTCATTGTCACTGGTTAATTTCACAACATAAGTGTCCAAGGTTTATCCATGTTGTAACATGTGCCACAAAAATGTTTTAGGGTTGAAAAACATTGTGTGTAGGTATATGCCATCTTTTGTTTTTCTATTCACCTGTCAGTGAACACTTGGGTGGTTTTCTTCTTTAGTCTCTGGTGAATAATGTTGCTAAGAACATGTGTGTACAAATATCTTGAGTCTGCTTTTAATTCTTTTGGGTATGTATAAGAAATGGGATTGTTGGATTATATCAGTCTAAGTTTAATTATTAACCATCATATTATTTTGACTATAGATGTATACATGTAGACATAGACTCTCTATATATAATATTCTATTTTATCTTCCCTCCAGTGATGTACAAGATTCCAATTTCTTCATATCCTTGTGAACACCTGTTTTTTTTTTTAATTTTGTTAATAGTTATCCCAACAGTGTGAAGCTATGTCTCATTATGGTTTTGAGTTTCATTTCTTTAATGGTTAGGAATGTTGATCATCTTTCCATGTACTCATTGGGTTTATCCATGTTTTGGCTATATTCTCCAATCAAATGCTTCTCAGTGGTGGTTGTCTATTAAAATCTCCCTTGAAACTATTAAGAAAAAGAGTGGTGTTTGGGACCTACCAATAATTTTAAATCTTAGAGATTGAGGCCCAGGCATCAGCATTTTATATATATCTATATATAATATATATATAGATATATATATATATTATATATAGATGCAGAACTTCTAGATTTCTTGGAATTTCCTAAGAGATAGGGATTATGAGAACATTTTTGTAATCCAGGAGAATCCTGTTTCAATAGTAGTTGAGTTTACATTAATGAGAAGACTCTTGAAGAATCTCAAGAAAACTTCAGGCTGGGGGTGATTGCCAGAGGAAACAACCATGTGATTAGAAGACTGGAAATTTTAGTCCCATCCCTAAACCTCTAGGGAGGGAAGAAGAGTGGGAGATTGAGTTCAGTTACCAATGGTCAATCATGCCTATGTAATAAAACCTTTATAAATACCTTAAGTGATGGGACTCCAAGTTGGTGAACATACTGAAGAGCTGAGAGGTTATGGTAGCTCATATCCTATCCCTCATACCTTGCTCTTGCATCTCTTCCGTTTGGCTGTTCAATTATAAAAAGTAAAGTGCCTTCCTTAGTTCTGTGAGCTGTTCTAATAAATTATCAAATATGAGGAGGAAATTGGAACCCTTGTTATTGCTTTGGGGAATATAAAATTGTATAACCACTGTAAAAGAAAGTATATGAATTTCTCAAAAATTTAAATATAGAATTATATAATGCAGCAATTATAGCCAGTGGATAAACTGGTACTACAATTGTACTATAGACAATTAGAGTACAGGTGGAAATCCTGGATGTGCAACTGGTATCTGAAGAGGGGTTGGTCTCATGGGATTGAGCCCTTTACTCATAGGGAGGGTGTGTACTAACTCCAGGGAGTTAATGTCAGAATTGAATTGATTGTAAGACACTCAGTTTGTGTCTGAAGAATTGGAGAATTGTTTAGTACAAAAAGCAAACACATTTCACCAGAAGTGTGAGTAAAACAGTTCACCTTCTTTATAATAAGAAAGGAGCAATAATACCTACTTGGAAGATTGATTTTGAGGTTGGACTGAGATAATGGGACATATGATAAAGAACATTTAATAGGTAAATGTTGTGGTAAAAAAAGGAGGAGACAACTATGCTATTCTGTGTATTGATGATAATAAAGGGAGGCGTACTCGCCCTGGAAGAGAGGGTGAGACAGGATGAGAATGATAATGGTGAGGAGCAGTGGTTCATAGCTCTGGCTACACATTAAAGTTAACTGGAGATTTTAGATTCTCCTGAGGAATTGCTCATCACACTGTTTTCCACAGAAGAATCATGGTCTAGGGCTCTAGAATTGGTTGGCCACCACCTCCCAGGTCTTTTTTAGGAGTAAATCTCATTGTAGAGCCATAGGAGGCAGAGAAGCTGCTTCAACCTCCAAGGAACTCACCTTCAAACATAGCCTGAAAATAATATGAAGGAAAAACAGTGCTGAATGCTCTCTAAATCTCCTTTGCTTCAATGTGTATTAGCAACAAGGTTGGGTAAGTAATTGATTTAAACATGATTTCTTATTTGATAAAATATTCCTTTAATTTCCAATTCCTACCCTGCAATGCTGGCTCACATGATTGGGATAATGCTACTATTATGTTCTTTCATCTTGTAGTATAACAAAGAACCAGATGGTATGATTTCAATAAAAAATATTGAGTTCAGTTTCTTTTGTCTGCTGTATGCATTCAGGAAGGATTTTCTTTGATATAATAAGGCCATTATTAGATTTTAATTAAGTGACAGGTGATTATGAGAGCCATGATTCTTAGCATTTTAAACCTAAGTTTTACAAAGCTTAAAATATTCTATAAGGATTTTTTTTTCTTTTTAGAAAAAAGTTATGTTTATACCCAGTCAATGGAGAGTCTTTTTCAGATATATCTTTATCTCTATCTGGAATGCCAATCACTTTAATCAATCAAGAGTGTACTCCGAATTATCTTCTTCTGTAGCCCTATTTATTTCCTTTGTGGGTTCAGTTCCTTTTAATTAAAAAAAAATGTCTGTGCACATGGATTTGGATCAGAAGGATTCCAGGGATGGAAGCTGTGTCCAGGAACAACTGTTGGCAAAACTGGAAAATGGTCCCTACTGGCCTTCATCAAACACAACCCCACTTAACCTCCTACTTACTCCCTCAGTCCTTGTTACCTACTCCCTTCCAACACCCAAAGCCCTAACCAAGTTATAGTATTTTGTTAATCCATGGTGTAAATACCACACAAGGGTTGATTTCAGGTGGCCAACTTGAAGTCTTCATGAAGCAAGGGAAGGTATGCAATTTCAGCTCCTGTAATCTGATCTGGTGGGAGCTGACTCTAGCACACCACTGGCCCTAATGCTGTCTGTTTTTTTTTTTTTTTTTCCTACCATCTATGTCAAAAAACCACGGTCTGAATAAGATTTTTAATCAGTCATTTATACTTTTCTGTGAACTTCTGTCTCTTAGTTCCCCATTTTAGAGAATGTGCTTTTCCACTGTGGAAGGAAAACGAGACTTTTTCTGTCAATGAGCAGGTAGACATGTCATGGAAGATGAGAAGAATGATTTCCACAAGCCCATTTCCACGTTTCAAGGCAAAAAGAACAGGTGAGAAGACATCCTGGAGGGCAGGGCTTGTGTCCTGAGCCTCTTGACTGTATGACCTCAGGCAAGGCATGCCTCTTCATTGGCCTCAGATTTCTCATGAAGGAGTGAACCAGTTGTCTTCCAAGGGCACTCCCATTTCTGATACGTTTTTACCTCTCCATGTGGCATCTGACTCCAACTGTGCTCAATCACAAAATCACAAAACTATGAGCTGTGGCAAAACAGATTAACAGATTATTTCATCATGTTTGTTTAACCAATTGAACATTTCTAATATGAAGAAACTGAAGAAGTAGGTAAGGGAATTAATGTGCTTCTCTCTTAAAAAAACTTCACAAACTTTGTAATACTTTTAGCTTGTCACCAGCATTTGTTAGTACACAAAGAATTTATCTATTCCTTGTAATCAAGTGGTATTTATCATACAGTCGTTACCTTATTAAGCTATAATAAATGTCTAGTTAAGTGCATATAGGCTGTTTCCATTGCAACTTAATTACCAGCCTAGTTAATTAGGCAATACACTCCAACACCATTTTTAATTCAAAGGGTTCCTTGGCTTTATTAAGCAGGTTCAAAGAAGGACCAGGAGACCCAAAAACCTTAGTTAGGAGAGGTAGAGAAAACCGTGAAGCAACTTCCATTTATACAGTGCCTACTATGTGCGAGTATTTTGTAGAAACCACCTCTAAATTCTCACAATGACTCATTTAAGACTTCAGACGTGGAAAACACTGACTAGAGGGCTATGGACGGAGGGCCTGTTTGCATCTTGCCAAACTGCAGGGAGAAGAGGTGGGATAACAGGGATCCCTGCCACAGTACTGCTATCAGAGAGCTCTTTTAGAGCTTCTTAGGAGTCCATTCCAGTGCCACATTTCTCTTGAGGAGTTGTTTTAGGAACTACTGAGAAAGCTTAGTCAATGCATGGGTATTTCTTATGCAGCAGGTGAATAAGTAAATTTTATTTACTTGTTTGACATTAGCTTAAGATTCTGAAGCACATCCAATCCTTCCTTTTAGGAAACTGGATTTTCAGTTGTTGTCAATCTCCATATTTTAGAGAGAATGAAAGACTGCAGGGAACAGATATTGATAGGGAAGAGTAAGGAGGATGGCAGGAGATTGGGTGGGGGCAGGAAAGAGGAGAGAATAGAGAAACAAATTTCTAGACTTCACACTCGTGCTGAGTATTAAGTCCTTAGGACTTGTAATGTTCCTTGTGGAGCCTGACAGCCTAGTTCTGATGAGAAAAAAAACACATGAGCCTAGGAAATTTGTGGCAGGAGATTTTTAGACTTGTTGAAGGGGTGGGATTTGGAAAATGACTATAATGTATTTGAATCCTCACTTAATTTCTAGAAGCAAGACTATTTTCTGATACGTTGTGACTTGCTCTGAAATGAGATGCGGAATGCTTCCTTATGTCAGCAGTGTGGGGTAAATGAATCAAAATAAAATAGGTGTAAAATAGGTTTTCTGTCACCATACTAAAATATCTGACATAATTAACTTATAAAGAGAAAAGATTTATTTTGGTTTGTTCTTTTGGAGGTTCCAATCCAAGATTGACTGGCCCCATGGTTTTGGGCCTTTGGCAAGGCAGCACATCATATGAGGAGTATGTGACAGAGCAAAACTGTTCACCTTGTGACCAAGAAGAAAAGAGGGAAAAAGTTGGGAATCTCACAATCCCTTTTGGGGTCATGCCCCCAATGACCTAAGGACCTCCCATAAAATCTCAAAGACTCCACCATCTCCCAGAAGCACCCTGTGCAGATCAAGCCTTTAATGCATGGGCTTTGGGGGACATTAAGATCCAAACTATGGCATCCATCCTCCCACCCCCAAAGTAGATGCTTAGTACTCATAGGAGGGATGTCAGCTTCATGTTCTCTGGATTGTCATTTATAAGGACATGATGATTTGGTGCTATGTGGTTGGTTTCAAGACTAAGCAAAGGGTGGTCAAAGTTTTAAAACATTTAGAAAAGGACCTTACATATAGATTAAATTTTATAAATTTATTGATTGAGTCACAGGACTCATTTTGATCATTTTATAATATAATCCATTGAATAACATTTCTAAATGAAATATTTTATTTTCTTGCTTACTCACTGACAACTTATTTCTGAACCATATTTATTCCATTAATTACTTGTTCAGTCTTTGGAGAGATGCTATATGTCTATTTACTAATTAAAGAAGGAACCTTGTATAATTCACCATTCATCAGGTCATAAGCATCTAACACAATATCTGATACATAGTAGACACTACCCATAGTAGATAGTAGACCATTTGTTGAATGAACTGATTTTTTTCCCTGGAGTAACATTTATGTAAAGGTCTTGGGTTGGCCACTAAAGAGAGAAAGGATGTATACAGTTATTAACTTGAATATATGTATATAGTTATTTAACTTGAAGCCAACTGACCAAGGTGAAGCATGCACAGGGATTAAGGTGGTGTCTGTCAATGTCCATCATCTACCAGGTACACTCTTGGCCTTGGAAATGCAGCAATGGACTAATCAGGTAAAAAATTCTTGCTTTCCTACATTTGCATTCTTGAGAGAGATGATAATGCACAATTAATTATGTGGAGAGGAAATAAGGGAAGTGTGATGATTAATTTTAGGTGTCAACTTAAAAAAGGGATACCAAGATAGCTTGTAAAGCATTGTTCCTAAATATGTCTGTGAGGGTATTTACAGAAGTAATTGGCATTTGAATCAGTGGTCTGAGTAAGGAAGTTCCACCTAATAGGGGAAGACACCATCCAGTCAGGTGAGGACCTGGATAGAAAAACACAGAGAAAAGGTAAGTTTACTCTCCTTCTGGATCTAGTATAGCCTTCTTTATCTGGCTTTGAACATCAGAACTCCAGGTTCTCTATCCTTTGGGCTCTGGGAATTGCTCTAGTAGCCCTCTGGTTGCTCTGGCTCTCAACCTTGAGCTTTGAGTTATTCCTTTGAATTCCTTGATGTATAGTGCTTCAAAACCAGACTGAGGTATGTTACCAAGTTACCTAGTACTCTGGCTTATAGATAACATATCATGGGACATTTCAGCCCCCATAATCCCATGATCCAATCTTCACAAAGATACCTTCTTTATCAATCAATTTATCTATCATCTCTCTATCTATCCATCCATCCATCATCTATATCTATCTATCTAAACATCCATCCATCCATCCATCCATCCATCCATCCATCCTATTGTTTCTCTTCTCAGCAGATCCCTGATGAATACAGACAGGGACAGATATAGGAAGAAGTGAGAATGTGTGGGAATAGATGAGGTATTGAGGAAAGATCTCCCTGAGAAGGAAACTTGTAAACAAATATCTGAAGGAAGTGAGGGAATGATCCAAGAAAATATCAGAAAAAACAACAACAACAATGCTGATAGAAGAGCAAGTGTAAAGATCCAGAAATAGAAATATATCTTTCACACCAAAGGAGCAATGAAGAAGTCAATAAAAATGAATTGGGATGGGTAAGGGGAAGAAGAGCAATAAAATGGGGTTCACAGAAGTATCAGGAGTCAATATCACACAGGGTCATTATAAGGACATTGGATTTTACCTTGAGTAAGGTAGGAAACTATTGAATTTTGAGTAAGTGAATGATTTTACAAGATCACTTGGGCTTCAAAACTGAGAATAGATTGGAGGGTAAAAAGGATACAATTAGGTAGACAGGTCTGGAGATTGTAACTGTGGTGAGATGATGATAGTTCTGACTAAGATGGTGACAGACAAAGTGAAGATAGTGAAAAGTAGTCATAGTCTGAATATAGTTTGAAGGTAGAATCAGCAGTATTCTCTGACTATATGGTGTATAAATGAAAAAGAGGAGACAAGGATGATCCCAAGTTTTCTGAGTTGAACAATATGATGAATGAAATTTTCATTTACTGATATGGAACAAAAGTGTAGAAGAAGTACATTTGGAGGACTTTGGAGAATTATTAAGAGTCCAGTTATATCCTTTTTATTTTAAAACATCTTTTTAGCATCAGGGAGAAGATGTCAAGGAGTTAGTTATGTGCATGAAATTGGAATTCAGTCAAGAGTTCTAGAATGCAGATGTAAATTAGGAATTTAGTCACTAGAATAGGTGAGATCACCAAGATAATGATTATAAATAAATAAGAGAGGTAACTCAAGGTGTGAACTCTGGAGCATAGAATTCAGGAGAAACCAGAAAAAAGATAATGAGAAAGTGAAGTAAGTGAGGTAGAAATCAATCTACAAGAAAACCATTAGGAGAAAATACTCCAACGAGGACGGAGTATGTCTAGTTCTGCTGGTGGATCAACTAAGATAAGAATTGAGAATTAACCATACATTTGTTGTGTTTGATAAAGCAGACATCACTGGTATACTTAAAAGCATTTTTCCAAGAATTGGTAAAATCTTAACTATTGTATACTTACACAAATGAGAGAAAATACTTAATGACAGAAAGTTTTCAAGAAGTATTATTGCAAAGGAGAGCAGAGAAATAATGTAAAAAAGGTGTCAAAACCTTTTTTTAAAATGATGGAACAAGTAATACCATGTTTGTGTTCTAATGAGAAAGATCCAACAGAAATAAAAAGTGAAGATTCAGGAGAGAGGAAAAAATTAAAGAAGATAATTATGGAGTAGAATAAATTAATGGGTCCAGTGGACAGTCATATATAGAAATAAAATATATCACACCAAGTTCATGAAAGGCAGAAGGATGATAAATAAATAATGTAACTTTATTCTTAACTTTTCATGAAGAAGTAGAATATTTTATTAATGTAGGCTCCGATTAGTAAAAGATAAGTAATGAATCTGTAGAGCAACCATTAACACAGATACTCACAGACACACACACATGAAGAGACATAACTAAAACATTAGTGAAGGAAATAAAATAGAATTCTAAAACATTGAATTAACAAGAAACAAGCAAAAGAGGAGTTGAAGATCAGATGGCACAAATAGAAGAAAAGAACAAAAAATGGAATTAAATTCAGACACAATGATTATATTAATTAGAAATGGAGTAATCCTAGTAAAAGTACAGAGATTGTCTTACTGGATGGCTGAAAAAGACCTAGCAATAAGTTGTGTAATAAGCACACTTTAAATATAAAGTCACAGACAGGTTGAAAGTAAAAGAATGGAGACTATATAGCAAAAAAGCATCAAGTAAAATCCAAACCAACAAAGCAATCCCAAATGACAAAAACAAAACTAAAACTACTCTGGCCATCTTAATAAGAGACCAGTTGAAAATGGTCTTAAACAAGATATTATCCCCAAGTAGACTTCCAGATGAAAATTGTAATACCACTGACACAGAAAAAAACTTCATAATTTTAAAAAGGTCAGTTCGTCAAATGTGTATATCTCCAACAACAACAAAAAAAAAACCTAGGAAATACATGAAACAAAAATGAACAGAACTGAACTGATGAAAAGACAAATGCATAGTCAGGAAAAGTGACAGGATAAATCAATAGAAAGAAAGCATTAATGATATAATTTGGGTAATATTGTCAAATATTTGGTTTAATGTACTTTTTATAGAACCCTGAAGCAGACAATAGATTATGTATTTTTTCAATCACAGATGAACTATATACCAGGCATGACCAAGTTCTAACTAATTAAACAAGTCTCAATAAATTTCAAAGAATTGAAATCAGGCAGTATGTGTTCTCTGAAGGCCACACATTAAATTATAAGTCAATAACATAAAGATATCTAGATAGGCAAGTATTTGGAAATTAAATGACATACTTTTAAACAATTCATAGGTTCAAGAATAAATCTCAAAAAATTAAAAAAATATTTGACAATAAAAATTTGGTACCTCAAAATGAGATATAACTTAAATAATATTAAAAGATATTTGTAAGTCTAATGTCTGTATTAGAGACAAAGAACTGTGTAAGAAGCAGTTGCTTATGTTTCCATTTTAAGAAACTAGAAAAAGAAAAGCAAATTACAACCAAAGTCAATAGAAGAATGATAAAAATGAATATTGACAAAGTGCAAATGAACAAATAAGACAGAAAATGAACAAAATTGGATTCCATAAAAGGTTTTGTAAACTTTATAATACTATAGCAAGACTGTTCAAGAAGGAAAATATGAATCACCAATATTAGGAATAAAAGGAAATTAATATAGTTTCCACAAATATTTAAAAAAATTAGACGTTTTGAATTGTATTATGCCAACAATGTTTACAACTTAGATAAATTCATTGAAAACCATAACTTCTTTTTATTTGCAGTACTGAGGATCTAACCAAGCACTTGCTCAGCAAGCACTCTACCACTGAGCTACATACCCAGCCCTGAAAACCATAATTTTAAAAGCTAGCATAAGAGAACCTTAAAGGTCTGAACTATCATTTTTATTTTGTAAAAAAATAAACATTTTTTATTTACAATTTTAAAATATTATTTTTATTTTTAAAAATATTATTTGTATTTATAATTTTAAAATATTATAAATACAAATAATATTTTAAATGATAAAAATATTTACAATTTATAAATAAAAATTTTCCCACACCAAGAGAATGAAAAGACAAACCACAGACTAGGAGGAAATATTTGCAAAAGGCATGTTGACTTGAAGATTATTATCCAAAGTAGACAAATAATTTTTTAAAATTTTTACCAACTGCATTTTGATTCACTGTACACAAATGGTTTACAACTTTTTGCTTCTATGGTTGTACATGATGTAGATTCACAACATTCATGTAATCATACATGTATGTAGGGTAATGATGTCTGTCTCCTTCCACCATCTTTCATGCCCCTGCCCCCTCCCCACTCTCATTTTCCTCTACATAATCTGAATTTCTTCCATTCTTCTCTTACCCTCATCCCTCCACCCCCATATGTATCATCATCCACTTATCAAGGAAAACATTTGACCTTTGGTTTGTTGGAATTGGCTTATTTCACTTAGCATGATATTCTCCAATTTCATCCATTTACTTGCAAACACTATCATTTTATTCTTCTTTATGGCTGAATAATATTCCATTGTGTTTTATATATACCACAGTTTCTTTATACACTCATCTGTTGAAGGGCATGCATCTAGGTTGGTTCCACAATCTAGCTATTGTGAATTGAGCTGCTATAAACATTGATGTGGCTGCGTTAATGTAGTATGCTAATATTAAGTCCTCTGGGTATAAACCAAGGAAGTCTTAATACTCAACAATAAGGAATAAAGAGAAAAATCAGCTTGATTAAAAGGTGTGTCACTAGAGGAGGTGCCCAGAAGTGAACTGAAGATCTTGACTCTGCCCTGGCAGTTTCTTGACTTAAGAAAGACATTTCCAGAACATAAAAAGAGGGACCAAAAAAAAAAAAAAAAAGATTTATTCAGGAGAGTAAGCAATAGAGCAGGATATGGCCTTCAGGGAGAGGGAGTGTAGGTGCTTGAGAGTGGGGTTTTCCTTTGGAGGTCTTACTCTTCTTCTTTTAAGGGAAACTTTGTAAATGGTGAGAATGAGAGGTTTGTGGGGTGGTGTCAGCTTAATGAGCTCAGATTCTTTGGATCATGGAGTATAACGGGTGCCATGGTGGTCTGGTTCTTTTCAGAATCTTTAGGTCGAGTCATCTAGTTAATATATAGTGCTTGGACTGTACCCATATGGTGGGTCTCTAACAATTTCTCTGTAGGCTTCCTTCAAACCATCTAAAAATATATTTTGTAAGCTAACAAAGTATATAGACACCAACTAACTGGACTTAGAATACTCTTAAGTTTTATTGTAACTTTTAAGAATTTAGGGCTGAAGGAAAACAGATTTGGGAGCAAAAGTGAAGGTGTTCAAGGAGTTTTTAGATTTAAAGCCACAATTCCTTTTTCCTTTCCTGTTTGTATCCTTTCTGTCAATCCTCATTTCTTCTATCCTACCTGAGTTAGGTCAAAGACCTTGGCAGAAACTCACCAGAGATCTACAGACAGAAAATAAGCATGTAAGTGTTACAACATCATTGGGCAAATTAAAACAATAATGAGACACCACTATATATTTTAGAACTGCCAAAATCTAGAACATTGACAACATTAAATACTAGTGAGGATTTGGAGTGACAGGAACTCTCATTCATCACTGGTGGGACTACACGATAGTACTGCTACTTTGGATGACAGCTTGTCAGTTTCTTGTAAAATTAACCATGTAGAGTAGGGTGATGATAGTTAACAAGAGGGTGATGTACAGTACTATTATAAAGTGTAAATTCAAAGGGATAAAAAAGTCAAACATGCTTTTACCTTATGACCTAGCAATTGCACTCCTTGGTATTTACCCAAAGGAGTTGAAATTTTTTTTCTGTACAAAAAATTTTGCACATGAATGATTATAGCATTTTTTTTCATAACTGAACAAACTAGGAAGCCACCAAGATTTATTTCAGTAGATGAATGGACAGATAAACAGTGGCACATCCAGACAACAGAATGTCATTCAGTGCTAAAACCAAGTGATCTATCAAACCATGATTAGTAGTGGAGGAAATGTAAATGCAAATTACTAAGAAGCCAGTCTGAAAAGGTTGTGTGATTCCAGAAAGACTCAGATCCATATGCCAAAGTAGATGTCTACAAAGATGTTAATTTCTAGCAGGGTTTGTGGTAGCAAATTGGAATGAAATATATGGGTCTACCAATGTAAGAGTGGATAAATAAATTGTATATTTTTCATAAATTGTATGTTCACCTATTCATCTCTACAGCAATTGCAGTCAAATGGATCAGGCAATCTGAATACACATGGACCACCAATTGCATACATACAGATGGTGAGCTTGCAAATGATATCTGTTTCTTTGGTTATGCACATGTAGTAAAAGTCAAGTCCCAGAGGGTGATCTGGTTATATCTAGGGATACATTTGGGTAACTGGGATTAGAAGGAAGCATAAAAGGAACTTTAACTGTATCAGCAGTCATTTATTTTTTTCAGACAAAGAATGATGTGAAGAAAATATGTCAAAATATTAACATATAGTAGACCTGGATGGTAGAGAATAAAAACAATTTTCTCTGAAATATATCAAGATTTGGATAAAGAGGTAGTGAGTGAATAAGTTATAGAAATTTCAAAGAGGAAAAAAAAAAAACAAAACAGTGAAGAGCCCTGAAGAGCATTTAACAACCAGACAATCCAGTCTCTTTTAGTGTTTTCTCACAAATGAATGAGCTTGTTGTCCCTGTTAGGTGCCATGCAGTTAGGAATCACCCTTTATCACAGATGCCAGAGCAGGGATTCTTGCTTTGAGTGAACTCATTTTAGATAGCCTGGAACTTTAAATTCCTTCAAATGTAAAGTGCCCATGGGTCTTCAATCAAAAAGTACTTGTGGGTGTTCTGGTTATAAATATGATGTTAGTGGTGAGAAGGAATCTGGAGCAGACATGTGTGAGGGAATGAATGGGGCCATCCAGAAGGAAGGTTCTACTCTGGTCCTTTGCTTCCTTCTTAGTTGTCAGAGATACTTACCAGTGTGGTTCCCCCATAGGAAGTCTTCCCTAGTCCCCTACACATCACTCAGTCTACTGTTTTCAGATGCCAGGTAGGTTTTCAGGTTATTCTTCACCCTGAATGTGTGTAACCAGCAAGGGGGCTAACAATGGCTGAGTTAGAGTCTGAGCTCTCTGAGTTCCTGAAATCATCAGGATTCTGTTTTCAAACGACAGAAAATCAACTCAAATCAGCATCTGTCAATAATAAAATATGTATATAGGGAAGGGGAATTATGCCTCTTTTGTCTTACATCACCAGACTACAAAGAAAGGCAAGCTTGGAACAGAGCCCCTACCTCAGGAATGGTAGTTCCTGGGGTGAGACCATTTTGGGGCTCTCCATTTTCTCTATTTTTGGTTGATGGCCCAAAAAGTTTTCTCTAAGGGTAAGAACTACAGCATGAGGTAGATACTGACTTTCATCATGCAGGATTGACTAGCAGAAAAGGAAGAGAAAGGTACATTTTGTCCCAATGGTACTCCCTGCATTGGGCAGTGCGTCACACACAATTTCCTTTCCCTTATCTAAAGTATTAGTCAACTTTGTATTGCTGTGACCAATATATTCAGCAAGAACAACTTAGAGGAGGGAAAATTTATTTTGGTTCACAATTTCAGAAGTTCAGTCTATGGTCAACTGACTCCATAGCTCTGGGCCCAAGGTGAGGCATAATGTTGAATGGGTGTGGTGGAAGAAAGCAACTTAGTACATGACAGGAAGGAGGGGTGGGAGGTGTCAGGGGCAAAATATAAACCCCAAAGTTATGCATCAAGTCACACTCTACCTGCCTTCAGATATGACTCAGTTAATCCATTTAAGTGGATTAATCTGATGATTTTGGTTGTAATCTAACCATTTCAGCTCCATGTGTTCTTGTATTGTCTCACACATCAGACTTTGAGGGATGCTGTATCCAATCCAAGACATTCCGCCTGTAGCCCCTTGAAGTTCATGCCCATCTTACAATGCAAAATATATTTAGTACATTTCCATGAGTCCTCATAGTCTTAATAGTTCTGGCAGTGCCAAAAGCCCAACTGCAAATTCTCATCTAAGACTTAAGCAAACTTTTGACTATAAGCTCCTGTAAAGATCAAAAGCAAGTTACAGGCCAGATGTGGTGGTACAGGCCTGTAATTCCAGTGACTGGGAAGACTGAGGCAGGAGGATTGCAAGTTCAAAGCCAACCTCAGCAATTTAGAAAGGCCCTAAGCAACTTAGCAAGACCCTGTCTCAAAATAAAACACTAAAAAGGGCTAGAGATGTGGCTCAGTGGTTAAGTACCCCTGGGTTCAATCTCTGGTACCAAAAAAAAAAAAAAAAAAAAAATTAGCAAGTTACATATATCCAATATACAATGGCACAAAGTAAATATTTCCATTCCAAAAAGGATAAATATGCACAGGAAGAATGGATTGCTCCAAGGTATGACTAAAATCCAGTTGGCAAACAAATCCTATATCTCCATGTCCAGCATCTGGGGTATATGGCATCATAATGTTCTCTTCAAAGGACTTGTGTAGCTCTGCCCCTATGGCCTTGCTGTTTGCAGTTTACATGGTCGCTATCTTGGCTTGTTTTTGCAGTTTTCCCCAGCATATGTCTTTCAATACTGGCATCTCTAATCTCAAGTTTCTCCACTGCAGTTCTGGCTTCCTTCTCACATTTTCAAGCTTTGCCCTCTCAGGGGCTTCTTGTGGGACTCCAACCCAGCTACACTTTGTCTGGCTTCCCAAGCCTTCCTTTGAAATTTCAGTGGAAACCTCCATAACCCCATAGTTCTAGCATCCTGCATCCCTGCAGAATGAGCATCATGTGGATGATGCCAAAGACTGCTGCTATCTCAAGCAGTATCCAGGCCTTCTGGGACCACTGCTGAAGTAGCCTCTGAGTGTCTGAGGCACCTGAACATGGTGAGACAACTTTCTAGCACCCCCTACCACTTCCATGCAAGCAGAGTACCCTCATGGTCTCTTTTCAAAGGAATTTTTACTCTTACACCCTTGAGCTTGTAATGGATATGATCTTGCCAATTCCTGAGATACCCTCAAGTCATTGCTCCTATTATCTCTGGATAATGTGCTTAGCATCTCTTTGGCAGCTATAATCTCTTTAGTAAACACAGCTTCCATGGCACCTGTTTTACTGACATTTTTCTAACCATACTGCAAGGATTTCAAATCTTTCTGCTCTGCTTTCTGCTCCTGATTATCACAGTAAACTTGGCTGAGAGCCACAAGTAATATTCTTTCCACTGCCCAAATGCTGTGCTGCCTTGAAATTTTCCCTGACAGATTAATTAGTCCATTACCTTAAATTCAACCTCACAGAAAGTCTAAGGACATGGAGGGAATGTAGACAACTTCTTTGCCAGAATGTAACATGAATGACCCTACTCCAACTTCCAGTAGAGTTCTTTTTCGCCTCCAAAACCTCATGAGCCAAGTATTTACTCTATTGGTATTTTGATCTTGAGTTCCCACCGGAATCACTCATTAAACTCTGCTTTCAACATTCCACAGTTTTTCCAGCCTGCATTTCCAAACTCCTCCCCCAAACCAGTTCCAAAATATTTCAGAGCACACAGTCAAGTTAGTCACAATAATGACCCCACTTCTATGTACCAACTTCCATATTAGTCACCTTTGGATCAATGACCAATGTACACGACAAGAACAATTTAGAGAAGAAAAAGTTTATTTTGGCTCACAGTTTCAAAGGTTCAGTCCATGGTCAGCATAGTTATGGAGTACATGGACTCCATATCTCTGAGCCCAAGGTGAGGCAGAACATCATGGCAGAAGGGCAGAAGGGTACAACAAAGAAAAGTTGCTCAGTTCATGACAGATAGGAATTGGAAAGAGAGAGAGAGAGAGAGAGAGAGAGAGAGAGAGAGAGAGAGAGAGAGAAGAGAGAGAGAGATTGATTAAGAGAGAGAGAGAGAGAAGGCACCAGGGACAAAATATAAACCCCCAAAGCATGCCTCCAGTGACAATGAACTACCTCCCCTAGTCACACCCTATTGACCTAGAGTTATGACCCAGTTAATTCATGCAAGTGGATTAATCCACTTAGTAGATTTTAGCTTTCATAATCTAATTACTCCCATTCTGAGCATTCTTTCATTGTTTCACATGTGAACTTTCTAGGGGGATACCTCATATTCAAACCATAACATCTAATCTGGAAAAATTTCAGGGAAAAACTTGGAACAGTCCTCTTTGGGTGCATGCCACATAGGAGCTGTGAGACCCTGAATAGGATTAAATAATAGTATAATTCTAATAATAGAATCTCTCTCATATGGTTATTTGGAGTGATGAAGAGCATTTACAGACAATAATAAACATGGGCTGATGTGACCAGGCTGGTGAACAGCTATGATTAGCTGAGCCTGGTTAAAGATGCTCCATGTATGGGAGGGGGTTAAGACCTGTTTCAGAGGGTGCTGGGCTTATCCAAAGGATGGACATCTGTGCTAACTCAGGGTTTCCCTCCTCTGGCTGCATATGCTCCCTTTGTTCTTGAAGAAAGTTCAGTGCTCCAACCACTTTTTCCTCCAATAGTTGTACTTTCAGCACTTTTAAAAAAAATAACGTGTCTTCATAGGCCTGACATAATGCTGTCCTGAGCCCTATTTCTTTGAGTGCATGGTTTGGTGGATTCCAACTCCATACTTGTTCCTTTGAAGCAATAGCCACAAATGGTGCCTGGGTTGTATGTTATTAAGACTTCCCTGGCCTTTATGTCTCTCCACCTACTCCTTTCACTAACTCCTAAGGCTTGAATGCTTAGTGTTCTGTTAAACAGACACCTCTGTGAAGACACAGCAAGGAGTACAAGGACATATATTTTGTCAAGGGGAGACAAATATTTACTCACTAATCTGGACAAGTGCAAGCCTTTATATGTAACTCTACTGACATGTATCTCAGAGAGATGAAGGAAAGGAACATTTGTGGATTGTTTTCCCTGCTCTTTTACATCATCTTATTTCTTTTCACAAGGAGTCTGTGGTTGGACTATATTCACGCTCATGTGCTGTTGGAGAAAGAAGGTTCAGAGGTGATCACCTGCTCAAGGTTGTACACACTGTTTCAGAGAAAGAGGAGAGGAAGAAGAGAACAAAGATGAGGAAGTATGGTAGTGGCAGTGTGGTGACCTTAATTGATTTTTAAAGTATTTGTGTGTTGTTCTATGTGTGCTAACTATGTACTCAGCCTTATGATAGATTATATGGAATATTCAAAACTTTTTCTTGTTCAGGGAACTGAAAATCAATTGTGAAAACAGTCCAGAAAATAAAAAGAGATGAGGGTAAGTTTTGAATAATTGATGAAGCAGTGCATTAGGACACTAGGCAGAGATTTTATGGACTGGGTAACACCTAGGCAGCGTCTGGGGAGAATGGAATGACTCTTCTCCCACGGTATCTCATCTGGTATCTGAACTCTGGATCACAGAAAACATACAGGCAGACAGCCACTATGTTGAACCATTTGGAGTTGCAGAGGGAATCCTCTCCTGCTTTTGGATACAGACCTCTGCTTTACAAAACCAGGTGCAAAGCCTGTTTGGGACAATGAAATCCAGGACAGAGAGAGGAGATGGTACAGATGCTCAATTTTTCATTGAGTTTCAAACTTCTGTTTTGGGGAAAAAAAAAAAAAAGGGCAACTTTCATGGACCAAAATCTATTATTTTGCTGAGAAAGCTGTTCTTGAGACTAAAAATGCTGACATTCCTGGGGATAAAAGAAAAAGCCAAATTCATGCCTGAAAGCAAATTTGCAAAATATATGCATTTGTGTCTGCCAAAGCAGAATTTTTTCCTCCTCTTATCCCCAATTGTTTTTTTCCCCATTTTCACCACGATGGACTATGTTTTGGGGAAGAGATGTAACTAATTCCTGATCTGCTTAAGAAAGATGTGTTAAGAAGAAAACGCCTCATTTTTGGTGTGTGATATGTCTTTCCAATTCTCTTAGTGTAACCATATACATGGGTAGAATATGACTACTGTGGTGGTCAGGAGACTGACCCTATGTACACTGCTAATTAGCTGTCAACTTGGGCACGTTACTGAGGCTGGCTTTGAATTTTAATCCTTCTTCCCCAGCCCCCCGAGCTGTTGGGATTATAGGTATGTGCCACCATTCCTGACTATTTACTTGTATTCTTGATAATTGACATTATGACAGGAGTGAGATGAAATCTCAATGAAGTTTTAATTTGCATTTCTTTAATTGCTAGAGATATTGAATATTTTTAAATATATTTGTTGACTATTTTTATTTCTTCTTTTGAGAACTGTCCATTTAGTTCCTTTCCCCATTTATCGATTGGGTTATTTGGTGTTCAGTTTTTTGAGTTCTTTTTATATCCTGGATATTAATGCCCTATCTGAGGAGTTAAGGAAAGATCACACTGATCTCTTTCATTTTTTTACTCCATGGCTTTAGGTTTTCAAACTAAGTGTGAGCACCACATTTGGCTCTACCACTGCTCTGAAACAGATGTTTTTCTTTCCTCAACTGAATTCATCATTAGAGGCCAGGTGGGGGTTACCTGATTGAGTATCAGAAAAGCAATGGGGCTTCAGGGTTCAGAGTTGCCCTGAAAAGCCTAATGGTAAGAGGGCAGATGTTACAGTCACAAGAGATTTGATAACACAAGTTGTATTTCTGCCATGCCCAGTTTAACCATAGGTGCAGCCGAGATTTCAAGAAGTCCTAACTGCCCCTCAAGGCAAATAATCCTGCCCACTTATGTCTAATAATTGGCATTCCATCAGCTGAAGTTGGGATTACAGGTGTTAGTTTTTAACCCCATTGTTTGTTGATGGCCTTGTGGATGATTCCTTAGACAGTGCGCGCACGCGTGCGCACACACACACACACACACACACACTTTTTACTTATTGAGTAAATGAGAAAAAGGTTTGTCAAGGATTCTTGAGCCAGTAGTATATATTGGGTTTAGGAAAGAACTGAAAGAAAGTTGCAAAAACTTTTTTAGTTCCCACTATATAGCCTAATTGCAGCAATCACAGAACCACAGATTCACTAACAGAAAGGTCCACTAAGGCATGAACTTCAATCTCTGAACAAAATAATACACTTAGTAATCCTGGTTTTGCATATACTCTTGAAAGAGAGAAGTAATCAAAAGACAAAATTTCAGGTTGGGGCTGTAATTCAGAGATAAGGTGCTTGCTTAGCATGAGCAAGACCCTGGGTTCAGTCCCCAACATTGCAAACAAAACAAAACAAAACAAAACAAAAAGAGACAAAAATTCACCCAATTTAGTTGAAGTATCGACTTGGCTATTATCAGTGCCTCATAAGTTAAGGCAATATTTCAATGTGTAAAACAGAACAGGGGCTCCCATGAGCTGAACAGAGGAGTCTGGCTCTGTAGGTAGAAAAGAACTGAAGAAAGCAAAAATAATGAATAAAAAGTGATTGGTCTTTTCCAAGGTACTTCCTTACAGGACTGAAACACAGACTTCCCTGTCATGCCTATTCAGGTGAAGTGGGCCTCTCAACTCATCGCTTGCATCTCCTATTTTTTTTTCAACTAGTCCCTTTTGAAGTTCAGGTCAATGCAGTGGCACATGGGATAAGCAATCCCATTCTGACTTGGTCTTGTTTGATGGGTCCCAGTGCAGAAGTTCAGGATTCTATCAAAACAATGGCTTCCCCTCCAATTTTTTGATTAACAAGGGGGAGCTTACTGTCTCACTATCAAAACTAACCAAATTATGGGATATCTTGCATAAGTAAAAATCCTTCCTTGTGATAACTTAAAACTTCCAAGATCTCAGCAATTTCCACCTGCTCTCCTGGTTTGCAGTCTTAATCTGTCATTCCCATGAAATGATCTCCCAAGGGGGTTATAAGGAACTACCCATGTTGTCCCCCTCTGCTACATACTCCCATCAATAGATGGCTTTTCTATTCTAGTTAAACATTTCAGAGTTCTATTTTCGTGTCCTGACTGGTTTTCTAAGTCTCTTACTCTGTTGTCACATTGGAATATACACATCTTGGCCTATTAAGGTCCTTTGTAAAGTTTCCAGCCCAGAAAAGAGTGCAATGCCACTGAGTGCCCAGACCTGGGCTATTCCACATGGTGGATGGAAGGGTCACACTGCACTAGCCCAGGACTGTGTTGGTATCTGCACCCAGCTGTTAGGGTTGTACTTAGCACATGTTTCTTTCTTTATGTAAATAGTTCTCAAGTCTCTTCTCCAACCCCGTCCCTAAAAGTTGATTTTTAAAACTTACACGGAAACCCTGCTAATCCCAATGTTGTCCATTGTCGGCTTGTGTCTTTGGTTTAGGATTCTGTTATTCATCCTAGCTGTACATTACTAGAATCAGCTCAGGCAGACACCTGAGGAGATCACTTTGTGTGAATTCACACTGTTGGCTGTATCTTAGGCTTCAAGATCTCCTCGCAGTCTGAGGACTGTGTGTGAGCAGGGAAGGCCCTCAGTGAGTAATCGTTGAAGGGATGAACAGACAGATGAATGAATGCCTAGGCCAAGGAGAGCAGAGGTGGTCAACATGTTCCATCATGAATCTGCTTTCTGTATCCCTAGACTATATGCTGGCTTATGTTTCTCCATCTTTTATTCATATCATAAGATAGTTTGTTAATTCACTCACAAAAATTAACATGTGTTTTAGTGTAAGAAGAATATGATACATTTTGCTCTTTCCCTTTCTTTATGTCTTTATTTCTTTCATTAACTCTTACTTGCTGTCTGCAATTGTTTTGTGATATAAGAAATTCTAATTGCTTTCTTCACCCTGGAGTAGAATGTTAGCCTGAGCCTGAAGACCCAACTAATTTAAAGGGGTTACATAATAAAATTCCAATTAAATGCACACATATACACAAGCCCACAGACTGATGGAATGATGGAGAAAATAAGACTAGTACTTAATAATGATCATCACTGAATGGTGATTCATGGGTATTTATTATTTTATTCTTTCTGCCTTTCTCTTTTTTTTCCCAATTGCTTTATTAAATATATGAATTACCTGTGTTGTAAGCAGAGAGAGGGATTTTAAAAAGTGGATATGTGCTTTACCACCACACTTTCACTTAAGTTGGGATTTAATTCCCTCCTAACCTTATTATTCTACCTGTCAAGCTAGTTTATTACTATTTGTCAGAGGAAACAGAGTAAAATAGAAAGTGAAGGACTAAAATTTCTTACTACTATCTCTTAACTTGTTATTATCCTCAAAAGACCATAGGCTTATACTTCCCCTAGGTCTCCCAAAATCACACTTGTTATATTTTGTGGAAATTTTTAACATCTTGACTCTATTTTGAGCTGTAGCCTTTCTGCCAATTATGTGGGTTCTTGTGATTTATAATCTATAGACAAGTGCTTAGTAGGCATAAGTTTATAATCACGTATTTTATATATGCATAAGCTTATACATGATGTGTGTTATATATGTAACATGTGTTATATAGTATAATATCATATAAATGATCAGGAGAATTAGGCTTGTGATTGTCACTATCCTCAGGAAGCACCCATTTTAATGGAATGTAGCTGTTTCATAGAGAGAGCCAGGGTGGGGCATCTAACAGTATGCAATTAAAGGCTGCAATTATGAGGCTATATAAGGTAAATTATACATTTTTCCAAGAAATCATGATAAAGGTCAAGGAAAGCAACATTAGACTTCAAGGAAAACATGGGCAAATTGTGAAGAGAGTTGCCTTTTCCTAATATCCCAATGAGATAGAAGGAATGCCATTGGGGAACATAGAAAATACTACTGAAGGCCAAGTCAATCAATGCTGAGTATAGAACAAAGCAATTCCTACCACTGGGATCATTGTGGGAAGACATTTTTTCAGATAAAATTTCTCAGTTGAATATTACATACGGACACATATGGAACTGGAATGAAGATTTTTCCCCTTGAACTATTGGCCCCACCCCCACACTCCTACCTCACTCCTCCTTCAAGTTCTGTGCCCTCCTGCCAGATGTTGTCACCTGTCTTTTCTTGGAAGGCCTTGGTAATGTTACACAGCTGAGCCCGGCAGGCTCCTGCCCCAGGCCAAACAAACAAACAGAAGAGAAATCTTTCAGGCCGGGCACCTGGGAAAAGTGATCTTGATGCCGTCCATGGCATGAGCTGAGGCAATTGATGACTTGGCATTCTGTCCCCGCGTCATCAATCATACAGAATCAATCTCTGCTCTCTGAGGAGCTAGCCCCCGGTTCACATAATTCTCTCTCCCTGCCACCAACCTGAACAGTCTGATCCCAGTGGTGGGAACTGTTTTGTTCTGCGTTCAGCATTGATTCACTTGGCCTTCAGTAGTATTTTCTACATTCCCCAGAAATGTCACTTAATTTATCCTCTCTGGGATGGCTACGTTTCCTGGGCCTCCCTGCATCAAATGGAGCAGGCAAGCACAAAAAAGTGTTTGACTTCTTACCCCAAAGGCGTGGACCTAGAGGCCCTGAGACCTGAAAATCAGGGTGCACTGTGCTCTGGATCTGGCTTTCAGCAATGAGTCTGAGACAGGGGCTGGAGCAGGGGCCAGAGGCGGGGACTTTCAAGTCAGATGACCATGTGTGTTTCCAGGACTGTTACTTCCTAGCTTGTACCTTCTGCCTCAATGCCCTCATCTGTTAAAAAGTGATAGTAAAAACACCTACTTCCTGGAGCTGTAGGATTAAATTTGGTGAAGAACAGAAGTACTTAGCACACTTAGAATTTGTAGGGTTGACCATACAGACAATACAGTTGGTGCCTGTGAGAGGAAAGGTTTTAGAATGGTGGCTTTTCCAGAAAGAACTACTCTTCCAGCTGTTCTAGGAACATTCACTCACTTTCATATCTCAAAATATGGGAGTGCCTCTCCCATGCAACAGGGAGGGGGGTCCTACAAAAACGGGTTGCACAGGATGTGGTGCATGGTGGATGATATAGGAGGTGGAGGGAGCTAATGAGACTTTGTGAACTCTGAATTTTCTGAAGGCAGCATGGAGGTGTGTGCCCGGATGAAGGGAGAGTGTGTGTTCCTTCTATGCAAAGACATGCTCTTTACCCTTCTTGTAAAGGGAGACATTCTGGTAGTTTACATGGACTTTCTGGATCATGCACATGTGCAAAGAGTTTAGAGCAGGCAGGCTGCAGCCCCCTGGGAGGTGGCACTTCCCTGGAAGTGGCAGCAGAGTGTGATGGAGGCAGTTGTGGGAGTTCAGGGGACTTCTTTCCCAGTCTAGATCTCTGGTTGTCTCCACATCTGTCTGTCCCTCTTGCTTAGCAACTGGAATTGTCTTTTCCAAGAGATTTTGAGGCTGCTTTATTTGTTAGGAGACAAGGAGGCACTAATAAATTCCTCTGTGTGAGGTATTTAATTACATAATAATGTGTACACTAATCAGGGTAAATGTGTTTGTGAAAACACCTTGATATGGGAACAGTTAATCACCCAAGGCATTGCTTCTTAACACACCTTGGAAGTTAACTTAATTAAATTAATTAGAACAATGAAAAAATTGAACTGTTTATTGGTCCACAATGGCCTGAAGAAATGCTCCCCTCAAATGCAGGAACATCTCCCACACTGCGAACGATTTTCCCCAAACTCTCAGCCCTTATGGTTATGGCTACACCCCAGGAGCTTGCAGCCGGCAAAGCCTCCCCCTGTGCCTTACCTTGGAGTCATTTCCTGTTGGAGACATAAGACAATCAGTCTACTGCCTGAATGCGTGCACCCACCCACCAACACACCCCTTTTGTGCACTTTATCAGAAGCTCAGGGAAATCCAGTGAGCTTTTTCCCAGGATTCCATAGGTGTTTAGGTTTTAGGCCACCATTGTGAGGGCCAGTCTGTGCACTGTAAAGGGAAGAAGGGAAGAGTGCTTTCTGAAGGATGGCTGAAAATCACCATCATCACCAATATTCTTAGGGTTGTCTGTTAATGATGGTTTTAATAATCTGAATTTGTGTATTGCCTTTAAAAGGGTACTACTTCTTAAACCACCCCCATCTTCCTCTTTTCTCGTTCTTTGTCTAGGTGACCCAAAAGGCAAGGGACCTGCCTCTGGAGGTCTATGGTTGTGGCACCCAGCGCCAACAGGAATAAATGGATGAGCTGTTCTGACAGCTGAACACACTGAATAGTGTGCACTTGAAGTCAGCCACTGGAGAGTGAGCTTGCACAAGATGGAAGGTGAGGATTATGGGAGCGGGGAGTCTTACCTGGGGAGAGGAATGCTCAAACCTGAAAGGGCAAGACAGATGCTGGACCCAGAGATTTGTTGCTGTCTTTGTGGAAGAGGAGACTTTAGTGAAGAATCACAGCTGCCACCAGGCCACAGAGCTGACAGGTGTAAGCTCACAGAACAGAGTCTCAACTGCTCTGTCCTTCTACCCCAATCTCTTGCCACGGCCTCATGAAACCAGACAGTGAAGAACCGGGTGATTCCATCCATGGAAGTCACCTGGGGTAACACAGAGGGTAGAGTGGAGTTGGTGGCTCAAATGGAGCATGTCCAACTGAGGCCAACTGAGAGTGGTGGAAAAATATTCTGTAACAGGAAATGAATAAAAAATAAATACAGAATATACCATGAACTTTATTTGGATGATTCCTTAATGCTGGGACCATAAAACTCTTGTCCTCTATTTTTTTTTAATCTCCATATATTACAACGAAGACTCATATTTTAGTTACTGCCAAGCCATAACTTGGGTTCTTAAGATATCTCACCAAATAATCCTCCATTTGTTTGTGCTTGGGGATGAGTTCTGGAACATAGGTGGGAATTTTCTGTGAATGCAGTAAGAAGGCTAGAACAGGTCTAGGCTCAGTCTACAAAAGACAGAAAAACAGAAGGAACTCACCGTATGAGAGTGCTGAGCAGCCAGGCTCTGTAGCAATTAGTCTTCTTCATGTCACCAGGTTTTCAAGTTTCTGGACCTAAATTAGATCAGCTGTGGGCAGGCAGACCTCCACCTACCAAGTGTTCCAAACAGACCTTCTTTCGCTCATTAACAAATAAATCAAATAACCTATACTAAATTTCTAATATGGGGGAGGTGCATTATCAGACATGATGCAGTTTAGAGTCTAGTAAGGAAATTAAATTTGGCTAACAACCTCAGTGGAAGGCAGTATGTGATGCTCATCACCTGGAAGACCCAGCTCCATTCCTTCCCTTTTAGTCTTTACGGCGCAGAGGAAGTCCTAACTACTCCAGGGAGCTTGTCCCTGCTGCTACAAGACACAATGATCTCCACGTTTTTGTGAAACTAGAAGCTGAGCACTGCCCCCACCCACAAACCAAGATGACTTCTTCACGGAGAGATGTATTTCTCCCAAACCTACTTCGAGTGGGTGCCATGACATTTTCATAAGTAGTTTCATGTTGTCTATCTGTGTTCTAAAAGAGGGCACATTCCAAGTAGGGTCTGGGGAGAGTCGCTGGGGGTTGCCATCTTTTCTCTCAGAGATCAGTCCCAGTACGGAGAGAAGTGCACACACAGAACAGGCAGATTTTTTAATGGTGAGAGAGGTTTTATCTAAACTCGGCCCAGTGGCTAGGACTCCACACTCACTGTGCAGATGATCTAAGTTTCCCAGTCATTTATCCATCCCTAAGTTAATGTTTCTCTCAGAGATGATTATGGAGGAAAGATGCCAACATAATTGGAAAAGGTCCTCTGTGCCTCATCAGCTCAATCCCCTGGTAATTATAGCCCATCAGAAGGGAAGGACAAACGTGTTCCTGGAACAGGATTCCTCAGCACTTCTACTTCACCACCTGGCTCTCCCCTCTTCCAGTCCTTGCTTAAATTACTTCCTGCTTTCCGCCTGACCTATCTTTGGGCCTGAAGACCTCAGCCCTAACCTGTGGTCATAGTGGGAGCTTAAGCATGCTCTGGGTTTTCTGTGTTATCACTACATCTCCATTCCTGAATATTTGTCTTAGTTTTATAAAGTGTTATGTCCCTCAAGGAGCCCAAAAGACAAAGAAGAGAGAAACAGAGAGACAGAGAGAGAGAGAGAGAGAGAGAGAGAAATATACTTTTTAATTTTTCTACACAATATGATGTCTTTCCCCGGAAGTTCACACATAAAACAGAGAACAGCACTTGGCACACTGAGATAACACATGACCAGAAGGAACTGCAGGCCACTGCAGGAAGAAGCTGACTCCGGGGACCCTGTTTTATCTGAGGTCATGTGCCTTCCAGGATTACAGAAACTGCAGAGGATTTCAATGCATCTCTGTGACTCCTGGTTCCAACTGGGCCAAAACTGACTTCTGGCTAGACGTCTCATATCTTTAGCTCACTTTGTTCTGTGCCTGTTCTGTTCAGTCTTGCAATTTGACTCTGGTCATTCCATTCCACCCTCTTCAATTCAAATGTATGCTGAGATCTGAGGTCCATCTTAAAAATTTTCACGTAGCCGTGGTAGAATACTTGCCGGGAGTGCATGAGACCTTACACCCAGTACTGCAAAGAAAAAGAAAATATAAAATAAATTTCATTTCATTTTGCCCAAATGGGCCATTGTCCCAAGAAATAAGGCCAAAGGAAGCTCTCTCACAGCCTGGTTCTTTTCTTTTATTATGGGCAGAGGTTGAGCACCGGGTTCTTGCTTTGCCTTCTGAGCTAGGGAAGTGACCGAACAAATGCAAGGTGATTAGGACTCCTTCTCTCTGTTTTTCTGCTTTAAGCCTGCCTGTGTCTATGCTGGTCACAAATGGAAGTCATTCATCCATCTGTGGTATCCATCAATTGATTCCCCAATGATCCACAGATCAGTCAGATCACTTTCATTAGTGGCAGTTACTATGTTAAATTCTAGGGGTTCAATGACGAATGTGTGAGAAAATTTTCCCCCATGGAATATGACAAATTCTTTTCAATCCTGTTATTCTTCACCTGCCAAAAGAACTTTCAGATCATTTTTAATCTCTTCAGTTCCTCTAACTGCCCTACTTTTCATTCCCATTTTCTTACCTGAAGTTGCAAGCCAAGTTCAGGGGTGTAGAATTTGCCCCCAAGTGCAAAGGCAGGTGATAGCTCTCCCTCTCCCTAACTAAAGATGCAGAATTTTTGTATCTTCCAATTTTATTTGCTTGACAGCCAGATAGAGCACCTTTTCTCTTTCTGAGTTGTCTCTTCCTAACCTTTTCCTCTATGTGGGCCTCTATCCTTTCCAAGTTGCATTGTGTGAAAGTCCAATAAAGTAGTGAGGCTTTTCCTGGGGTTCACTTTTTACCATTACTGGATATGTCTGACACAAAGTGCCATGAAGAAGGAGGTTTGAGGATAAATAGGCTCCAAGGAAATTATGATATAGGTGAGGGAATTAACAAATATACTTCAACTACACAAAACGGAACAAAAATGGAAATTGGTAACATAAGAGAATAACTGAAGCTCTTTCCTACTTTAGGATAAGTATGAAGATTTTTAAGACTTTACAGAGGCAGGATGTTATCAGACGTTAAAAGACGCTTAGTATAGAGGAGAAAATGCCTCCATCTTTCCGTCCTTCATCCCACATAAGGCCTGCCTAGTCCTGCCAGTTCCTTCCTAGCTCCTTCTACTCCAGCAAGAAAGAATAAATAACCCAATCATGAACTGGGTCTGGAGCAATTGGGTTGTATTTCCTGGTGGACAGGTCCCAGATTTCAAAGGCTTAGTTAGCTTTCTGTGCAGCTCTTGGCCTCTTTCTCCACGAGAGGTTGGATGGATCTGTTAGGCAGACTGGCCCTGGCAACATTGTGACTTGCCTTTTATACCTCACTGGTGAACGTTGACTTGTATCCCTGATCATCCCACAAATCTGATCTTCATGCTTCCTCTCTTTTCTCAAGAGATTTTTCCTTTGTTTTCATCCAGAGAATGATAACATTACCATCATATTATACAGGCATTTCTTGTTGGGGCAGTGGTTAACAGTTCCATGTACCTCCAAGACCAGAGCTATCTGCTTCACTGCAGCTTCATGGGCATTTGAAAAAAAATTTTTTAGTTGTAGATGGACACAATACCTTTATTTTTAATTTTTTTAGTGTTGCTGAGGATCGAACCCAGTGTCGTGCACATGCTAGATAGGTGCTCTGCCACTGAGCTACAACCCAAGTCCTTCATGGGTATTTTGCATGAGGGTATGCATCCTTTATATGCTGCCTGGTTTTGTAAACATCTGTGAATATACCACTCTCTCTTTACCATACAATGTAATATTTTTGATGCTATAAATTATATTTTGTTTATTTTTGTACTAATATATTATGGTAGAGTAGATTTTCTTTTTTAAACAAAGGAACACGCTATTCAAGTACGGATGGTCTATGGCCTTGTTTTCCAGCCTGCCTCTGGATGCCCTCTGTATACACATGCTCTTTGGAACCTCAGCAAATGGAGACATGTTTCTATCAGTTTGCCCTACTACCAGTTATCTACATCTATGCCAGCTGGGTCATGGCTAACTGCTATCTCCTCCTGTACTTCATATAGGGTTGGTCTCTAAGTCCCATTGATAACCCCAGCCTTTCCCTTGTCTGCTGGGGCTCTTCTCTCAGTATGTCTGCATGTTGGTGAAAGCTCTCAGTCAAACTCTTAGCTTGCCCACTGCAAGTGGACACGTCCTGCCCAGGACCTGCCCATTATGTATTCCTATACAATACGTCCGCATCTGTGCTCTTAGACTCATTTTCTATAGCATTCACATATTCTAGTTTTTCCAGAATGTGAGTTCATCGTTCCTATCCAAGTTCATTTCTCAACTTTCTCCTGTATCAATGACCAGTTCTGATGAACCCGATCATAAACATTCTGTCAAAATTAAAGTACCACCTGCTCTGAAAAGTCTTCAAAGGTTTCCAAACAAACACAATTATCTTAAAGACTTGATGCCTCTTCCTATAATCTTTGTGAAGCTGTTGCTACTGATCAGAGGACATAAAACTCTTCAGTGAATAATGATTAAAACTCGAGGTGAGAAATCAGCAAGTGAAAGGAAAATATTATGTGTGAAGTTTGATTATAGAGCAGCAATGTCTGTGTCATAGAACAATGATAGATGAGTTCAGCTAACAGGTGCATTTTACCACTGTTAGGACTGAATGTTTGTACGTCCTCCAAATTCATATATTGAATTCCTAATTCCCAAAGTGATCTAATTATTTAAGAGATAATTAGATCATGAGGTGGAACTTTCATGAATGGGATTAACACGGTTATGGTTTGGATATGAGGTGTCTCCCAAAAGCCCTTGTGTTAATACAAGAGGTGAAATGATTAGATTATGAGTACTATAACCTAATCAGTGGATTAATCTATTTGCTGGATTAATAATTTGACTGGAATACAGGGTGGTAACTCCTGGCAGGTAGGGTGTGACCAGAGGAAGTAGGTCATTGTGTGTATGTCCTTGGGGATTTTATTTTGTCCCTTGCTCCTCCCTCTCTATTTCTGCTTCCCAGCTGCCTAGAACTGAATAGCTGTACTCCACCATCCTCTTCTGCCATATTGCTCCACCTCATCTTGGTCCCAAAGCTGTAGAAGTGACCAACCATGAACTGAACCCCTGAAACCTTGAACTCGAAATAAATTTTTCCTCCTCTAAATTGTTCTTGGCATTTTGATAACAATGATGAAATTCTGAATAACATGAGTGCCCTTTTAAAAGGAAGAGTCCTTTCTCTCTTTCTATACAAGGAGACATCTCTGCAGTATGCAACTTGGAACAGAGATCTAACCAGCACTCAACCATTCTGAAACTGATCTTGGACTTCCAGTCTCCAGAATTGTGAGAAATTAATTTCTGTTGTTTATAAGCCATCCAGGCCATGGTATTTTGTTATATAGCACCTTGAGCTGACAAAGATAGACATCAACCTAACCTCTTTTTCTTTTTGCTTTTGTACTATAAAGCAGAGTATGACATGATATATAATTGCATAATACAAAGCAAAAAAACCAAACAAACAACAAAAAAACCCCAGAAAGATACCCATTATATTGGTACTTGTGCCCAATTCTAGAAACACAGAGGAAATGGCTGAAAGGGCACAAGAACTAAAGACATATGAGTTGAATGAGGCTTTTGGCTCTCCTAGGCTCTGAATCTTTTTGTCAACTTAGAATCACTTACAGGCAATAGATCCTATTGACTTCACTGGGATTAGAAGTCATGGTTCATTACTACCAGTTTTGTATAGATTGAACTTTGGATTATTGTTATACTTTTAGATGCATTTCACCATGGGCAAATTGAAAGATAGGTAGCTGTTTAACATGAAATAGGTAAGACTAGGGAGACCAGAGAAGTTATAGTAAATAGTTATAGTAAATAGTTGCTACCCTCTAATGTAGGAGAAACTAGGTCTTTTTAAATATTATTTTAAAAATATATTCTCTTCCAGATGAAAAAGCCCAGAGAATTTTGGAGAAGTTCTAAGTGTCCATGGAAGAACTTTTTGAGTCCTAACTATCTGAAAGTATCTTGCACTGTTACTGAAAGAACATGTTACTTGTCCTACGTTGTTGCAGTTGAGTTTGAGGATGATTTGGAAGGGCTATAGAAAGTTCTAAAGAGTACTAAGTCCTTTCTAGCCCTCTTAATTTGCCATTCTATGCATTGTTAGTGTGTCTTTTGCTTCTTTTATAGTTTTTCCCAATACTGGCATGAGCTTACATTAGCAGTTAAAATTATTATTGGCTCATAATAGATGTTCAATAAAATTTCAGCTGGAAAAATCAATATCACTCCATATAACATAAAATAAAAATGCAAAGTAAGTATTCTCCAGGTAAAATTGTGAAACTATTTTAGAACCCAGAATAAATGACTATGAGTTTTTCCACTCCCACTGGAAGAGCTGAGACATACCTCTTCTATGGATGGGGTTTATCAAAGCATTTGTATGCACCGAGGCACTAATATGTTACAGCAGGATAAAACCAACTGAGTCCTAATCATGATATTGTGCTTTACACGGTGGAGTTTGATTTTCAACTGGGAATGGTGAACTGAGTCTAAAGGACCTACAATTATACATGTTTTGTAACAAAATTACAACCCCACTGGAAGAAATTAGGGTGGGAAATGGTGATGTCATCAGCAAAGCCCTTGCATTTACTGATCTGTATAGGGCTTTCAGTTGAGAGTTTACTGGGGTACACCCAAAATTGAGTTCATAGAACCTAGCCTGGGAACTGTTAGCTTCCCTCTTATGTGGAGGTATGAAAGAAATAGAGATCTATCATCCGAAGTGCTGTGTCAACATTGATGTGTATGATCTGGCAGGTTGGGGGATCGTAAGAGGCATAATAGATGCAGGGGCTGCCTAGTTTACTCTGGGCAAGTAAGATAGTGCCTCTCTATCGCAGCGAGAGCTTAAAGTCTTAACCATATTTATGTCTCTTTGGAATGTGCTGAGAATTAAGGGAATTGCTTTCTTGTTGGTCCCTGATGTGCTCAGGTTGGTCCTTGACAAAATCCATCATGCACACCCCCTTCCTCCTCTTTCAGCCCTCCTCTGCCCCAGATTAAATGCTTAGACCTCATGGGGATGTCTCTGATTGGCCCAGTGGCACCTGATGGCTCCTCTGCCGCCCCCAGAGCACTGTCGCATGTTGCTTGCATCTTTCTTATGGCTCTCACACCAGTCCCTCTCTGTGGGGGCCTGTTCTCCTCTGAGAGCTTTCTGGTCTGATGACTAATGAGCATTTCCTCCTCCCTGGGCCATTGGTTAACTAAGGAAAAAGTGTTACCTCTCCCCTGGTATTTGCCTTCAAACGAAAGTTCTCTGAAGAACTAAGGAGGCTTGAAGACCTTTTGGAATAAAGTTCTGATGCTAGAATCCTCAAGAGGGACTTTTTTTAAAGTGAGAATTTCAACTTCAATATATAGCTTTAAAAGAATTCCCTCCCTCTGCCCCCAAACCAAAAAGCCTGGTAGACTACTTGGCCTTGGTCATTTCCATGTCCCTGTGATCTATAAATCCCTCCGTGGCACACCATTCCATCAGTGACTCTGCCTCACATCTAGAAGAAGTGCTAACTCCTCTCTGACTAACCATTCATCCCCAAGGTCCCTGCATGATTCTGAATGAGCCCCTAGTTCTGTGAGTTATGTCCTGGCTGGGGTCCCTAGTCTCACTCCATGATTCCAGATTTATTTCTCATGTTTCTGCTTTACATACACAGAAACGTGTATATTAAACACATGCACGTGCACATAATAACATGTACAAACCCTTACACACACCATACACAGGCACCCAAATGCACATACACTCAGATGCAAACAAATCCACTCGTTTTGCTTTTTTTGGGCCATATCTTTATAATTCCCTGTCTTCTCAGGTTTTCTCAGCCCATTCTTTTCTCCAGAAGTATCTCTTATTCCCATATCTTCTGGATTGACCAGGGACATTCAGTGTACATGGTGTCTACTTCACAAAGTTTTACTATTTCTCTTCCAGTGTGAAGATGCCTCACTTCGTAGCTCCAAGGGAGGGTTGGAGGAAGGGGGCTACTATTTACTGAATATTTGCTTGGAAACATTCTTTGTATCTTTTTAATATATTTTACAATTTATCTTCACAATAATACAAGGAGGTGCTACTGTCCTCATTTTGCAAATGAGGAAAGATACTCCTTGCAGTTGGTCAACTTTCTCTCTCTTTTTCTCTCCTAAATGGCAGGGAGAGTCAGAATCTCTCTTTTTTTTTTAGACCCAAACCCCTGCTTTCTCTTTCTCCATGAGTTCTTGTTAAAGACCCATCTGAAATACATTCCATGTGTTTTTTCATTTCTTATGAAATATGCACTTTCCCCTTGTCCAACCTTCCTTGCCTTTCCCAGCATGTGAGGTTGTGGACTTGGCCTCTCTCAGTGTGCAGGGTCAGGGACTTGCCCACAGCATAAGTTAGTAACCTTCACTCCTGGAAGCAACTGAAGTTCACACACATTTCATTTTGGTTCCAAATTTCCAAAATGGATTTAAAATATAGATCTTTCCAGCCTACTGTAAGGATCGTTCAGAGGAGCACCTTAAATTTCCTGAGATGATGAACACAGATCCTTTTATAAACTACAAAGCACCACACATACTCGGTTCAACAAACATTTATTAGACTTCAACTATTGCTGGGGATGTAAAAAGCAGACATGAACCCTGCTGTCAAAGAGATTGCTTTCCAGGCAGAGTCAGATATGCAAAAAGGAAATAATCTCAGTGTAATGTGAAGTCTCTGAATGCTGCAGTTTGCCCATGCTACAGAGATAGGGAAATGGGTGGGCAAGTGATGCTATTGTGGGGGTCAGGGAAGGTGTGTTTGGTGCTGGAAGATGGATTGGATTGAAGAAGAAATGTTGGAAGATAAGATGAGAGAGTCTAGATAATGGAATCAGTCAAAGCAAACACAAGGATGGTTCTTATTTGTTAAAAGAACATGTGAATTATTGCCTGGAAAGACTCCACCCTGTATGCCAATCCCTAAAAAGACTCTCCCTTTTGATGACTTTCAAGACCCAGCAAAGAACTGCCTTCTTCTAAAATTCTCCCTTGGCTTGGTTCATTCACACCTACTCCACTAGGATTTACACAAAACTCTCGGCACACACTGTACAACATTTTCCTTTTTCTTTTTAAAAAAATTATTACAAACAGGTAATCATTTATGAAGCTTGATTTCAACAGTCTTGCAATGTGGTTATTACCATTCCCATTTTGGAAACCAAAACAATGGAGGGTCAGAGTGGTTAATCTACCACATTGAAGTCAAACAGCCCATGAGTGTTACATAAGGAATTTGAACCCTGGACCCACATAAAGACAGGAA